>NC_061121.1:20067052-20260243 GCF_002878395.1 Capsicum annuum | reverse complement strand
TCAACTTGGAATACATAATACAACATCAACATGATTTCAATCAAACCCACAATATGGAAATCACAACTCATGTTTTTAAAATAAGTTTCATGAACTCCAAGGGTGGAAGGTACCCTTAGATGAACACTTTAATACCTTTATTTCTAAATTCGTGAAGATTGGGGTTCGTTCTTGAGACTTGACATTTAAGTTTTATGAAGTTGGGGTTCGTTCTTGAGAGAATTTTTGTGAAAATTGATGTATCTAAGCTATTTGGGGCTAAAATCAAGTGTTTAAGACCCTTTTGATGTGAGCCAAAAGACCATTTTCCCTCAAATACATGGAGCTGGAAGCTGAAATTTTTAGGAGCATGCTATGGAATGTGCGTTGCATGCTCCAGTGCACCGGAATAGAATGTGTTCCGCATGCTCTATCGCACCCCCCAGGGGTGGACTGGAGCATGCGTCGCACGCTATTCACACGATGTCACTATTTTTGAACCCCAAAATGCCCTAAACGAATTACAAAAATTCTGAAACTCACCCAATAGGACCTATTAATATCCTGAATCATGAATCAACTTAAAAATTGACATTCTAAGGTCGGGAAGGTCAAAAATAAAATCATGGAAGTTTTGAGGTAAAAAATCAGACTAAGTGTCATTAATTAGCTTAAAATTTTCTGAGTATGGGGACCTCTTTTTATACTATGCTATACCGAATTAGACTAAGAATTTTATGGGGTCTTACAATATCTTCCCCTTGGGAACATTCATCCTCGAATGAAACTGATTAAGATGGGAGAACTGATAAATTAAAAGTACATACTGTACGTGCACATCTGATACACGGTGTCTTGACTGAAATTACTGATATACTGAGTTTTTACACTGAATATGCATATCTGATGCATGGGTACGTGACTGAGCTAATTTCATGAATGCATGACTGGGGCTAATGATAAGATGAGTTTCTCATAATGAGTATGTATATTTGATGCATGAATAAATGACTGAACTGACACATGAATATGTGACTGAATATGTAATGGTAATTGATACCAAGTTTATTATGAAAATCTGAGCATGAAACTCAATAAGCTTAAGAAAAACTATTACCTTGGGCTGAGTCTGAGTTTGCGGAGAAGAGATGAGGGTACTTGGTCCACATATCTATGTCTGCTTCCCAAGTAGCTCCCTCAACGGACTGGTTCCGCCAAAGAACTTTGACTAGAGGAACTTCTTTATTCCTTAGTCTTTGAATCTGATAGTCAAGGATTTCAACTGGAAATTCCTTATAAGAGAGGCTGTTCTGCACATCTATGCCCTCTATAGGGACTACAACTGCTGGGTCACCTATGCACTTATTAAGTAAGGAGACATAAAACACTGGATGAACTAAAGCTAGATCTGAAGGCAACTCAAGATCGTAAGCTACCTTTTTGAAATGGCTGAGAATTTTGAAGGGACCAATATATCGAGGACTAAGCTTTCCCTTCTTGCCGAACCTATTCACTCCCTTTATAGGAGAGATTTTCAAATACACATAATTACCAATCTTAAACTCGAGATCCTTTCTGCGCACATCTGCGTACGACTTTTGTTGGTTCTGAGCTATCTTAAGACTATCCCTAATTAACTGAACTTTTTCTAGGGTATCAAATACCAAGTTAGGCCCTACAACTGTGGCCTCACCAACTTTGAACCAACCGATTAAATATCTGCATCTTTTACCATAGAGAGCTTCGAATGGAGCCATCTGAATACTGGAATGATAGTTTTGTTATATGCAAACTCAATCAAAGACAAGTGGTCAATCTAGCTACCTTTAAAGTCTATCGCACACGCTCGCAACATATCTTCTAAAGTCTGAATAGTCCTTTCTTCTTAACCATCTGTCTGGGGATAATAAGTTGTACTGAGGTGAACTCGGGTACCAAGACCTTTTTGGAAGGCTTTCCAGAAATGAAAGGTGAACTGGGTACCTCTGTCTGAGATAATGGATAAAGGAACACCATTTTAATTAACCAACTCTCTGATATAGAGTTTGGCGTAGTCGTTGGCTGAATAAGAGGTATGGACTGGTAGGAAATGAGCTAATTTGGTCATCTTGTCTACAATGATCCAAACTGAATCATGCTGGCGACGAGTACGAGGCAAACCTATTATAAAGTCCATGTTTACTTCTTCCCACTTCTATGTGGGAATACTAAACTCCTGTATGGACTCACTATGCTTTTGGTGCTCAAACTTAACCTACTGACATATTGAGCACTTAGTCACAAACTCTACAGTGTCTATCTTTATCCTACTCCACCAATAGATCTCCCGTAAATCGCGGTAAATCTTAGTGTCCCCTAGATGAATAGAGTAACACATACCATGTGCTTCTACAAGAATTCATTGGCTCAAGTCATCTACACTTAGCACTCATAGCCTCCCCTGGTAACGCAACACACCATCTCCTCCTTGGGAGAAAAGCTCAACCTACTGATCTCTGACTGACTCTTTTAGCTTGACTAGACTGAGATCTCTATCCTATTTTTTCTTTACCTCAGAGACTAGAGATGATTCTAAACTGTTCTGAATCCACACACTACCTTCGGCTAAATCGACTAAGCGGACACCTAGTTGGGCAAGCTGATGAACTTCCTGAGCTAACTTTTTTTTATTGTCCTCAACATAAGAAACACTACCCATAGACAGGCTACTGAGAGCATCAGCTACTACATTGGCCTTGCCCGGATGATAAATGACACTCATGTTATAGTCTCAACTCTAACCACCTTCTCTGACGGAGATTTAAATCTTTCTGAGAGAACACATACTAAAGGCTCTTGTGATCTGTGAACACATCTACATGCACCTCATACAAGTAATGCCTCCAAATCATAAAGGCAAAAACTATGGCTACTAACTCAAGGTCATGGGTAGGATAGTTCTTTTCATGGGGCTTAAGCTGTCTAGAGGCATAGGATATGACCTTACTATGCCGCATGAGGACATAACCCAAACCTACTCTGTATGCATCACAGGACATAATAAACCTATCTAAACTATCTGGTAGAGTCAAAACTAGAGCTGAGGTAAGTCGATTCTTCAACTCTTGAAAACTCTTCTAGCATGAATCTGACCACTGGAATTTGACTTTCTTCTGAGTCCATATAGACATAGGGGATGTAAAAGACAAAAATACCTCAACAAACCATCTGTAATAGCTGACCAAGCCCGAGAAACTCCTAATATCTATTGGAGAGATGGGTCTGGGCCAGTTTCTTACTACTTTAGACTTTTGGGGATCAATCCTAATGCCATCAAGGAAAACGATATGACCAAGGAATGCTACTGACCTTAACTAAAATTCACACTTACTGAATTTGGTAAAAAAATGATGATTTCTGAGAGTCTGCAACACTATTCTGAGATGGTTTGCATGATCATGTTCACTGCGGGAGTAAACAAGAATGTCATCTATGAAGACTATGAAAAAAATATCTAAGTACTACTTGAACACACGGTTCATCAAGTCTATGAAGGCTGCTGGGGTATTGGTAATACCAAAGGATATGACTATGAATTCAAAGTAACCATACCGCATTCTGAAAGCTGTCTTTGGGATGTCACATTCTCTGACCCTGAGTTGATGATAGCTTGATCTGAGATCTATCTTAGAAAAATATCTGGCACACTAAAATTGGTCGAACAAGCCATCGATTTTGGGAAATGGATACTTGTTCTTGACTGTGACTTTATTGAGCTGACGGTGGTGTATACACATTCTGAGAGAACTATCTTTCTTTTACACGAATAGGATTGGCGCACCCCAGCGGATACACTAGGTATGGTGAATCCCTTGTCTAAGAGATCCTTCAACTGTTTCTTTAATTATCTAATTTCTGCTGGTGCCATTCTTTATGGAAGAATAGATATGGGCTGAGTATATGGAAGAAGATCTATTCCAAATTCTATTTCTCTTACGGTAGGGACTCCAGGAAGATCTTCAGGAAAGACGTCTGAGTATTCATTCACTACTGGAACTGACTCAAGATTGGGAGTTTCTAAACTAGAGTTTCTGACTTACACAAGATGATAGACACATCCCTTAGATATCATTTTTCTTTCCCTTAGGTAGGAAACAAGATGATCCCTGAATGCTGAAGTACTACCCCTCTACTCTAGGATGGGTTCATTCAAAAACTGAAACAAGATAATTCTATTTCTGCAGTCAACTGAGGCATAGCAAAAATAAAGCCAATCCATATTGAGAATGACATCAAAATTGGTCATCTCTAATTCGACTAAGTCTACTGAAGTAACTTTCTAAGATACCATAATCGGGCAGTTTTTGTATACCCACCGGGCTATGATGGATTTACCCACTGGGGTGGATACTGAAAAAGGCTTTGCTAAAATTTCTGGGCTGACTCTGAAATCAACTGCTATATAAGGAGTAATAAAGGACAAATAAGCTCCTGGATCTAGCAAAGGATAAACATGTAAATAATAAACTTGTAACGTACCAGTGACCATATCAGGAGAACTTTGCTAATCCTGTTGGGACTGAAGAGCATAGAGTTTTTTAGGGCATTTCCCACTAGTGGTACTGGATATGGCCCCCTAATTATTTGGGCAAACGGACTGAGCTGAGGAATGGTTACACTGACCCTGGAAATAATACTGGAGACAATCTCTGACTCTATGGCCTGACTTGACATATCTGAAATAAACATCACTGCCAGCTCTGCAAACACCCTAATGGTTCTTGCTGCAAGTATGACAAAAGAGATTGTTTTGGGCACTGCTAATACTGTCCTGAGGTTTACGGATTGATGCCTTATCTCTATTGTTGTCTTTGAATTTTGGCACTAGAGCAATGGCTGAAGAAGGAGCTGGAACTGAAGGTTTTGGGCAGAATTGAGAACGATTGTCACCCTCTGAATATAACGCCCCAAGAACCTATCGTAAGATGTCACACAGTACTTAAGGCCACACGTGGCCTCAAGCTAACCCTCTAAGCCTGTCATCCCCTTTTGAACTCACCTTGATAGTAGTCATGGAAAAATAAGAAAGGATATCATATCATGGACATACTTGAGAGCAAAGATATACTGGCCTACACAATCAAAATACTAACATTCTGTACATACTGATACTCTAGTCTGACAAAGTCTCTACTATATAAGACTGAGGATCCATTGGGACAGATCCCCAACTGACTCATACTGAACTGAAAATAAACAACCATCTACTAACAAGATAAAATTAGGGACATAGGTCCTCGAACCATGAGGACTTATGAACTATAGAAGTATAGATGAAGGTACTCAAAGGTTACTGTCACTGCTGAGACTGAGCACTTGAACCTACATCACGAGAAAATATAAAACATATAAGAGTATGGGAATCAGTACTTGGGAATGTACTGAGTATGTGGGGGTATATGAAACATTATAAATAGTATCATAAATGTGTAAGAAAATCATGCAAGCTGACAATAGTGACTCTCTTCGCTTGAATTACCTGAAACATAATTTTCATAAATCATCAATTATAACACATGCTTCATAAATCTCATAAATCATTGAACTCAACTCAAACTCTTTGACTTGTGACTTAGAGTGACTCGGTAACTCATGAAACCTGGACTATTATGGGCTTGGGAGTTTTTTTAACTGACATAAACCATGTGAGCTGCATAGAGTCCAATGTTTTGCTCTCCTAAGGAAGGAACCCCACATTGGCGTGAGCGTTATACTCTTGCCAGGGAGTATAACCTCAAACTCATCTCTGTGATCCAAAACTCGGTTCTTTGGTCCTCAAATCTCAATCATATGGTGGCACGTAGTTCTGGGAAAGTAGGATGCGTTGAACCAACACTTCCCACTCGGTGCTAAATACTCCTCCCTAACTTAGCTCAGAACGTATTAGGAAATCCACCTCAATCAACTCAAGGTTCTATCATAGACACTAAAATCATAAATATTTTTCATCTGTAAAGCATAATAAACTTATAGATTCCTAACTCAACTCAAACTCAAAATAATCTTTCTTGACATCAAGTACACTTGCTTATTAAATCATATAGAGTATCAAGGCTTCAAGAAAATATCACAGAACTCATTCTTAACTCTTAAGCTCAATATCAGTATATATTTAATAATTAAACTTCTCATGGAAAAGCATAAATCATGATCCTTATCTTAAATTACTTAGAAATCATCATCTCATGGTAACAATATACAACTCATGGCATAAATTCTCAATTTAAGAAATAAAACAATGAAATAGTCATATATACCAATCTTGAATAGCTCAATTCTCATAAATCATTGATAAAGTAATTTGGGGTTAAACCCACTTTGCAAAATCATGAAATTCAATAGTAGAAATTAAATCTTTGGGCACAAGAATGAAAGAAGTGTCCTTGTTCAAACCTCACATACCTTAGATTATGATTTTGAGATGAACAAACTTGATTGAAACACTTCCTTACACTTTTGAGCTAAGTTTCTTGATGCCTTTAACTTAGATATCTTGAATCTTGAACAACTTGGTGGAATCTATGGAAAAATTATTGAATTTCTTGAAGAAGATTTGACTTGGATTTGGAAGAGAGAAACCCTAGTTCTAGATATTTCTTGGAAGAGAAATGGAGAAGAATGGATTTTCCTTCTCTACTTGAATATATAGAGGGCCAAACTGGGTGGCAAGACCAAAATTCCCTTGAGCAAAATTCTAAAACTAGAGCCCAATTTTTTGGCCCTGGCACGACGCGCCATGATCGTGATCCTTTATTGGATTTGGACAATTGGGAAACTGCTCAGTGGCACGATGTGGTGAAATCGCGTTGCCACCTTGGTTGTGACCTGGAAGGGCACCCCGATGTGGTGGAATCACGTTGGTGCACTGGAATTTGACAATCCTAATATTGATCCTTGGCATGACGCGTCATTATTGTGGAGGCTTACTAGAAAATCACAATTGGGATATTACTCATCTCCGCGATGTGTTGAGGGTTTAATTAACGATGTTTCACGACTGGGACTTCAGATAGTCATAGCCTCTTGCTCTGACCTCCAATTTTGACAAAATTTGAATCGACGAAAAGCTTATTCAATTCTCCATATAACAGAAAGTCAAAATTAGGGAAATACAACACAAAATAAACATCAATCACTTTGGAAGTCATCTATATTCACTCAAAAGACGGATTTATGCTTAAGGAACAATCGGGGTATTACTATATCTCCCCCTTGGAAATATTCATCCTCGAATGTTACTAATTAGACACAGAGTCAAGGAGAAAACTGAAAATACTTTATGGGAACAATTTGCTCAACCGACTTACTTCACTCTAGACTTTCGAGTACTTTACAAAATGCACAAATCATTGAAAGGATAACTACATAGCTGAAGACACTGGATTAGAAAGAAACTGAATTAAGAAAGAACAGTACCTTCGACTTGATTGGAACTCGCAGAGAAGAGCAGAGGGTATCTGGCTCGTATATCTACTTTTTCTTCCCAAGTAGCACCCTCAATTGATTTATTTTGCCACAGAACTTTAATCAAAGGGACTTCCTTATTCCTTAGTCTACGAACTTGATAATCTAGGATCTCAACCAGAATTTCTTCATAAGAAAGGCTATCCCAAATGTCTAAGTTCTCTGATGGATCAACAACAATAGCAAAATTGTCAATGTACTTCTTAAGCATAGAAACGTGAAAGACAAGGTGGACAGCTGACAACTCCATAGGCAACTCAATCTCATAAGCTGCTTTCTCAACACAATTCAAAACACTGTAAGGGCCAACATATCGGGGAATAAGTTTCCCTTTCTTTCCAAATCTTTTCACCTCTTTTATGGGAAAAATCTTCAAGTACACTAAGTCGCCGACCTCAAATTCAAGAGCTCTTCTTCTCATATCAGCATATGACTTTCGATGACTCTGGGATATCTTCAACCTTTTCTGAATCAGCTTAACTTCCTCCATGGCCTCAAACACAGTGTCAGGTCCAATCACAGTAGCTTCACCCACTTAGAACCAACCTATGGGTGATCTACATTGCCTTTTATATAAAGCCTCAAATAGAGCCATTCCAATGCTAGCATGAAAAATGTTATTGTACACAAATTCAATCAATGGCAAATGTTTATCCCAACTTCCTTTGAAGTCAAGAAAACATGACCTTAAGATATCCTCCAAAGTCTGGATAGTCCTCTCAGCCTGACCGTCTATCTACGGATGAAAAGCGAAGCTAAGATGAACTTGGCTGTGGAGACCCTTCTGAAAAGCTCTCCAAAATTGAGTACCCCTATCAGAGATGATAGATAATAGAACTCCATACAACCTGACTAACTCTCGAATGTATAGTCTAGCATAGTCCTCAGTGGTGAAAGATGTATGCACTGGCAAAAAATGTGCTGACTTAGTCAATCTGTCTAAAACAACCCAAATCAAATCATGATGATGACGAGAGAGAGGCAAACCAGTCACGAAGTCCATATTCACTTCCTTCCACTTCCAGGTAGGAATGCCAAATTCTTGTATCACTCCACCGGGACTTTAGTGTTCTATCTTCACTTGCTAACAAGTTGCACACTTCTCTACAAAATTTTCTATATCCCTCTTCATACTATTTCACTAATAGATTTCCCACAAATTGCGGTACATCTTGGTAGCACCGAGATGTATAGAATACCGTGCACCATGTGCTTCAACCATAATCCTTTGTCTCAAGTCATCAATATCAGGAACACATAATCTATTTTGAAGCCTTAATACACCATCTCCCCCTTGGGAGAAAACCTCCACTTTTTAGTCTTTGAGCGACCCTTTCAGTTCGACCAAATGAGAATCCATATCCTTCTTCTCCTTCACTTTCAAAACTAGGGAAGATTCAGAACTATTCTGGACCCAAACATTACCCTCGGTGGAATTGAGCAATCTAACACCCAACCTAGCCAAGCGATGCACTTCGTGAACTAACTTCTTCTTATCTTTCTCTACAAGTGCTACACTACTCATGGACGACCTGCTAAGGGCATCCGCCACTACATTGGCCTTGCTTGGGTGGCACAATATGCTCATATCGTAGTCCTTCAGCAATTCTAACCATCGCCTTTGTCTAAGATTTAAATTTTTTTGAGTAAAACCATACTGAAAACTTTGATTATCCATAAAGACATCAACATAAACACCATGCAAGTAGTGTCTCTAAATTTTTAAAGCAAAAACCACTACAGCTAATTCGAGATCATGGGTTAAGTATTTCTTCTCATGTGGTTTCAACTTCCTGGAGGCATAGGCTATAACCTTACCTTTATGTATCAATGCACAACCCAAACCAACTCTAGAGGCATCATAATACACCACAAAATCATCTACACCATTAGGAAGGGTCAACACAGGGACTGAAGTGAGTCGAGTCTTCAAATCCTGAAAATTCTTCTCACAAGAATCTGACCACTGGAATTTAACTATCTTTTGGGTTAACCGAATCAAAGGAAATGCAATAGAAGAGAAGCCTTCAACAAAATGATGGTAGTATCCATCTAGACCCAAGAAACTCCTAATATCAGATGGGGAAATAGGTCTAGGCCAATTCCTCACAGCTTCTACCTTTTGACGATAAACTTGAATACCTTCAAAATAAATAATATGACCCAGGAAGGCAACTGACCTTAGCCAAAATTCATACTTGCTAAACTTGGCAAACAACTGATGATCTCTAAGGGTTTACAAGACATTCAGAGATGATCTGAATGGTCATTCTTACTTCGGGAGTACACAAGAATATTATCTATGAACATAATAACAAACATATCCAAGTACTGTCTGAACGCCCAATTTATGAGGTCCATAAAAGCTACTGGGGCATTAGTTAGCCCGAAAGACATAACCAGTAACTCAAAATGACCATAACCAGTACGAAAAGCCTTCTTTGGCATATCACACTCTCTAACCTTAAGTTGGTGATAACCGGATCTCAAATCTATTTTTGAGAAATAGCTGGCACCTTGCAGCTGATCAAACAGGTCATTAATTCTAGGAAGAGGATATTTGTTCTTGACTGTGACCTTGTTGAGCTGACGATAATCAATGCACATACGCAATGAACCATCTTTCTTTCGTATGAATAGAATGGGTGCGCCCTAGGGAGACACACTGGGCCTTATGAAACCCTTGTCAAGAAGATCTTTGAGTTGCTCTTTCAACTCCTTAAGTTCTGCAGGGGCCATACGATATAGAGGAATAGAAATAGGTTGTGCATCGGGGAAAAGATCAATCCCAAATTCTATCTCTCTATCGGGTGGTACCCCTGGGAAATCTTACGGGAAAACATCAAGAAACTCATTGACAATACTTATAGACTAAATAGTCAGAGTCTCGAACTTTGTGTCTTAAACTTGAACCAAATGATAGATGCAACCCTCGATATCAATTTTCTGGCTTTAAGGTAAGCTATGAAATGACTCTTAGGGGTTACAGAATTTTCAAACTACTTAAATACTGGCTCATTGGAAAACTGAAACTTGACTACACGGGTACGACAGTCTATAGACGCATAGCAAGAGTGAAGCCAATCCATACCCAGAATAATATCAAAATCAAACATGTCTAACTCAATTAAATCTGCAAACATGACTCTGTGAGGGACAGTGATAGGACACTTCTTATACACTTGCTTAGCAATAACAGATTTACCTACTGGGGTAGAAACTAGGAAAGGCTCAGGAATCCTTTCAGCACTGATCTCAAAATTCACAGCTACCAATAGAGTCATATAAGAAAAACTTGACCCAGGGTCCATCAACATATACACATCAAAATGAAATACATGGAGCGTACCAGTAACAATATCTGGTGAATCCTTCTGGTCTTGGCGGGGTGGTATAGCATAAAAGTAATTCTGATGTTGACCACTTACAGTACTAGATGAGGCACCCTGAGAAGGAGTAGGATGAGCTAAAGGGCCTAGAGCACTAATGTCCTGACACTAGGTATGAACATCACGACTTTCCTATCTAGCGTATGGGTAATCCCTGAATCTGTAGCCCAACTTACCGTAACCAAAACAACCCCTCTGATTGACTAAGCACTCACCAAGATGGTCCCTACCATACTTTGGATATGGGGAAGGATGAGGTCTGTTACTCACACTGTCCTGGGACCTAGACATAGTAACCTATTACCCTGCTCTTTCCTAATTCTGAATACGAGAGCACTAGATGATGAAGGCACTGGCACGAATGAACGGTTCTGGAACTGAGGGTGCTTTCCTCCAAAAAAATCTCGTCTGGCCATTCCCCTGCTGCTCTGATCTAACTCTCTTATTTCCTCTTACCCTTTCTCTCTCTTTCACCTTTTCCGCCTCAATCTGCTGAGCATGTATAATTAGCCTAGAAAGATCCATGTCCTAATTGAGCATAGTAGATATACACTCTTTCACAACATAACTTGATACGCCAGTCAAAAAATTACTCATACTATTCCTAGAATTAGCCATCATACCGAGAGCATACTTAGATAGCTGGTTGAACTTAAGACAATACTACTTAATTGTCATAGAGCCCTATCTCAAGTTCATAAATTCCTCTAGTTTCACTTCCCTCAGTTCTGGCAGAAAGAACCTATCAAAAAACGCATTCTGGAACAATTGCCAAGTCATGAGAGCATCAGTCTTCTCCCAACTCTTCCTCCACATCTCCACACAATCATAGGAAATATCTTTCAAATGATAAGAAGCTATCTACACACTTTTTCCCTCCGTCACATGCATAATTTGGGTAATCTTTTTCACCTCATCAAGATACATTTGTGGGTCCTCACCTGTCCTTGACCCATAAAACTTCAGCGGATTCATTCGCATAAAATCATAAACCCGAGCTGCCACTAAATTACCTTCTTGTAGAGGTGGAACTGCGACCTAAGCATGGGTTTGAGCATTGGCGGTAACCACCTGGGATAGTGCCTGAAAAGCTGCTCGAAATTCAGCATTGGACACTATCTCATCTAAAGGATCAACGGGTAGAGGTCATTCATTATTTCTGTAAGCTCTACGAGGAGGCATTTTCTGTCAAAAAAGAGCATGAGTTAATAGCAGAGAGATACAGCTGTAGGCATGATATACCCTTGAAAGAAAGAAATGAATTTTCCTAAAATATCTCGTAGCCTCTTGCTCAAAGATGTGGCGCGCTATACACCGATGATCAAGACTTTATGTAACACGGCCTGTTAGACTCCCTAGGACTATTTAAACCTTAGTCTCTAATACCAAGCTTGTAATGCCCCAAGAACCTATCCTGCTCACTTTGACGGTAGTAATGGCAAAATAAGAAAGGATATCATATCATGGACATACTTGAGAGCAAAGATATACTGGCCTGCATAATTAAAATACTAACATTCTGTACATACTGATACTCTAGTCTGACAAAGCTTCTACTATATAAGACTGATGAGCCATTGTAACAGATCCCCAACTGACTCGTACTGAACTGAAAATAAATAATCATCTACTAAAAAGACTAAATCAGGGATATAGGTCCTCGAACCATGAGGACTCACCAACTGCAGAAGTGTAGATGAAGGTACCTAAAGGTCACTTTCACTGCTGAGACTGAGCACCTGAACCTACATCATGAAAAAATGTAGAACACAGAAGAGTATGAGAATCAGTACTTAGGAATGTACTGACTATGTGGGGGTGTATGCAACATTATAAATAATATCATAAATGTGTAAGAAAATCATGCAAGCTGACAATAATGACTCTCTTAACTTGAATTACCTGTAATATAATTTCCATAAATCATCAATAATAACACATGCTTCATAAATCTCATAAAACATTGGAATTAACTCAAACTCTTTGACTTGTGACTTAGAGTGACTCGGTAACTCACTAAACTTGGACTATTATGGACTTGAGAGTTTTTTTAATCGACATAAACCATGTGATCTACATGGAGTCCAACGTTTTGCCCTCTTAAGGAAGGAACCCCACATTGGCAGAAGCGTTATACTCTTGCCAAGGAGTATAACCTCAAATTTATCTCTGTGATCACAAACTCGGCTCTTTGTCCCTCAAATCTCAATCCTAAGGTGGGACGTAGTTCTGGTGGAAGTAGGATGCTCTAAACCCACACTTACCGCTCGGTGCTAAATACTCCTCCCCGACTTAGCTCAGAACGCGTTAGGAAATCCATCTCAATCTACTCAAAGGTCTATCTTAGACACCAAAATCATAAATATATCTCATCTGTAAATCATAATCAACTTGTGGATTCCTAACTTGACTCAAACTCAAAATAATCTTTCTCAACATCAAGTACACTTGCTTATTAAATCATATCAAGTATCAAGGCTTCAAGAAAACATCATAGAACTCATTCTTGACTCTCAAGCTCAATATCAATATATATTCAATAATCAAACTTCTCTTGGAAAATCATAAATTATGACACTTATCTTAAATCACTTAGAAATCATCATCTCATGATAACAATATACAACTCATGGCATAAATTCTCAATTTAAGAAATAAAACAATGAAATAGTCATATATATCAATCTTGAATAGCTCAATTCTCATAAATCATTGATAAAGTTATTTACGGGTAAACTCACTTTGCAAAATCATGAAATTCAATAGTTGAAATTAAATCTTTGGGAACAGGAACGAAAGAAGTGTCCTTGTTCAAACCCCACATACCTTAGATTATGATTTCAAGATAAGAAAGCTTGATTGAAACACTTCCTTACACTTTTAAGCTAAGTTTCTTTATGCCTTTAACTTAGATATCTTAAATCTTGAACAACTTGGTGGAATCTATGAAAAAATTCTTGAATTTCTTAGAGAAGATTTGATTTGGATTTGGAAGAAAGAAAACCTAGTTCTAGATATTTCTTGGAAGAGAAATAGAGAAGAATGGATTTCCCTTCTCTACTTGAATCTATATATAGAGGGCCAAACTAGGCGAAAAGACCAAAATGCCTTTGAGCAAAATTCTAAAAATGGAGCCCGTTGGCCCTGGCACAACGTGCCATGATCGTGGTCCTTTACTAAATTTAGAAAATTAGGAAACTGCTCAGTGACGCGATGCGGTGAAATTGTGTTGCGACCTTGGTTGTGACCTGGTAGGGCACTGCGATGCGGTGAAATCGCATTGGTGTACTGGAATTTGATAATCCTGATATTGAGCCTTACCACGATATGTCAGTATCATGAAGGCTTTCTGGAAAATGATAATTGGGATATTACTTATCTCCACAACACGCTGAGGGTCTAATTAATGATGTTTTATGACTGGGAATTTAGATAGTCATAACCTCTTGCTCTGACCTTCGATTTTGACGAAATTGGAATCAACGGAAAGCTTATTCAATTCTCCACATGACAAAAATTCAAAATTAAGAAAATACAGCTTGAAATAAAGATAAATCACTTTGGAATTCATCTATATTCACTCAAAAGATAGATTTATGCTTAAGGAATGATCGGGGTATTATAATGACTTAGGCTAACCAAAGTTGAAACTACCTGTTCTAGCTCTTTTATTCTTTTTTTCTCTTTTCTTATTCTTTTGCTCCTCTATCTGTTGAGCATAGACCATAATCCTGGCTATGTCCATTTCACTAATCAGTATGTCAGTTCTGTACTCCTTGACCACACTATCATTTACCCCAAATACAAACTCACTCATCTTAGATCTACTATCTACCACCACATGAGGAGCATATCTAGCTAATTGAGTAAACTTGAAAGAATACTATTTCACTGTCATGTTGCCTGCCTGAGGTTGATAAAATCTAACACCTTACTTCTCTCAGCTCCAGGGGAAAGAATCTATCAAGAAAAGCTATGGAAAACTCCTCCCACTCTACGGACTCTGTATTTGTGGCCCTTTCTGCTTTCCACTATTTGAACTATGTGTGAGCCACATCCTGCAAATGATATACAAATAGCTCAACACTCTCACTATCTATCACCCCCATAATATTTGTAACCTTCTGCACCTGATCAAGGAATTCCTGTGGGTCGTCTTCTGACTTAGACCCGATAAAAGATAGAGGGTTCATTCAAGTGAAGACCCAAATCCTGGCTGCAGTAGTATTGGCTACTGGATTAACTAAAATGGTAGCTAGGAATTCATTCTGAGTAGCAACTAAATTGGCTAGGGTGGTCAAAGCTGCTCTGAATTCAGTATGGGAAACGTGCTCATCCAGAGGACCTGGCTGGATGGGCTGAGGTATTGACTGCTTCCCGGTTCTCCTTTTGTTATTCCTTTAGGGAGGTATGTTTTGTATGCAAAAGGAAAAAATGGATTATACTGAGATTTTAACTTGAGCTCATGCTCATTTGCACGACATGAACACTGAAAGAAGGGAAACTTTTCCTAAAACATCTCATAGCCTCCTGTCCATAAGTGTGGTGCACAACATACCCATGTATAAGACTCTAATAGATGTGGCCTTCAGACTTTCTAGGACACTATTGAACCTTAGGCTCTGATACCAAGTTTGTAACGCCTCGATTCTGGTACCCTAGACGCTATAGGTGCTCATAATTCCGAAGGACCACAAGCTAACCCATGACTAGTACCTGCTGCATTAACTGAATAATAAAACTGTATAACACAATATAATGGGCTAAAATACCATAAGGTTCAATGCTAAAGTATACCTGAAATGTGTTATAACAATACCAAAATTGAAATATCTGTCTGAAAATACTGTAGTCTGAAAAGCCTTTAAATTGTCTGAATAAGGAGTTGATGGGACAAGTCCCCAACTAACTCTAACTGCTGTAAATAAACTAAGTACTGAAATACTAAAATAGTGAAATAATCATGTCCTCAAACTAGGAGGACTTACCACTGACTCTGACTATTGAAATCTGAACTGCTAAGGATGCTCTAGAGCCTGAGCGTCTGAACCTATAGCATAAAATACGATAGCATAAGCTAAAAGTATAAAGTGGGGTAAGGATGAATGCAAGGGTTCATATTCATGAACTATAACTGATTGAGAACATGACTGAGAGAGAATAAATGCATGGATATATAGACTGTAACTAAAGTCATCATGAATACTGAATACTGAGTTTACTGATAACATGAATTACTGATAACTGATGTATTGATATACTGTTAACTGAGTGACTATTTCTGATAGTCCTAATTCTGATGGAACTAGCTGAGTTACGTATTGAGATAAGTGACTGTATCTGACAGTTCTAATTTTGTAGAATTATTTGAGTTTTATTCTAAATATTGAGAATAAGACTGTAGGAGGTAATCATCTAACGAACATGCCCCTTTTCTGAATATATTTGGTGTCCAACCTATAACCCAGTTTGAAGGGTGTCATACTATGCCACGGGTAAGGACAAGCTATGAGTGACCTTTATCTGGCAGGTACTCTAAGAAGAATAGTGGGACCCTCATTTGATAGGTTAATCCACTTTATCAACCCTCAACTGATAGGTTTAACATCTCAATCTACATGGCAATATAGTTTTGGAATGTAAGGATTGCTTCTAAGGATCACACCCTCTACTGGCCGGTGAACCCTTATCTTTGGGTTCACTCAGTGCTGAATCCTACTCCCAACTGAATAGACACTAAACTAATTTCCTAGTTCAAACTAGGCTTGACTGAACTATTACTAATAGTACTGTTTAACTGGTTTGAACTGAGTTCACTGAGTTCTGTTGATCGATGGAATACTACTGACTCTGACTGTTGAAATCTGAACTGCTAAGGATGCTCTAGAGCCTGAGCGTCTGAACCTATAGCATAAAATACGATAGCATAAGCTAAAAGTATAAAGTGGGGTAAGGATGAATGCAAGGGTTCATATTCATGAACTATAACTGATTGAGAACATGACTGAGAGAGAATAAATGCATGGATATATAGACTGTAACCAAAGTCATCATGAATACTGAATACTGAGTTTACTGATAACATGAATTACTGATAACTGATGTATTGATATACTGTTAACTGAGTGACTATTTCTGATAGTCCTAATTCTGATGGAACTAGCTGAGTTACGTATTGAGATAAGTGACTGTATCTGACAGTTCTAATTTTGTAGAATTATTTGAGTTTTATTCTAAATATTGAGAATAAGACTATAGGAGGTAATCATCTAACGAATATGCCCCTTTTCTGAATATATTTGGTGTCCAACCTATAACCCAGTTTGAAGGGTGTCATACTATGCCACGGGTAAGGACAAGCTATGAGTGACCTTCATCTGGCAAGTACTCTAAGAAGAATAGTGGGACCCTCATTTGACAGGTTAATCCACTTTATCAACCCTCAACTGATAGGTTTAACATCTCAACCTACATGGCAATATAGTTTTGGAATGTAAGGATTGCTTCTAAGGATCACACCCTCTACTGGCCGGTGAACCCTCATCTTTGGGTTCACTCAGTGATGAATCCTACTCCCAACTGAATAGACACTGAACTAATTTCCTAGTTCAAACTAGGCTTGACTGAACTATTACTAATAGTACTGTTTAACTGGTTTGAACTGAGTTCACTGAGTTCTGTTGATCGATGGAATACTACTGAATTCTAATAACTAACTGAACATATTGAGTACTGAACTGAATATTAAATAGGACTAGATTGAGTTCACTGAGATTACTGAGTTTTGCTGATTTCTGCAACTGATTAAGAGTAGTACTGATCGTGACATGACTAAGATTTCTCTAAACTGACACTAGCTCTAGGCACACAGCTAAATTGTCGAGTATTAAATACCCCTAGGGCTCAATATCATAAATATTTATAGGACATGATACTTCTTGAACATATGACAATAGTCAACAACTCATAATACAATCATTCAGGCATTTCATCAAGCACTTGGGGATCATAAACTTGAACATGGATAGGACTACATGCTAGTGTATCATAAATACACTATTCAATTTACATAGGTATACCAAAAATCACATGAAAATCATAACTTCAACATAGGAGTAATCTTGAACATTTAATTCTATCATGAGTTCATTATGGGATCCCCCATGGGTCACAAAGCACAATTCCATTCACTTAGGCATTTTGACAAATACATGGAAGGCATAACTTTATACTTAGATATGAACAATAAACTAATACATCATGGAAACATTACACAATCCAAATTCAAGAATTCCAACACATATTAATAACATGAGTTCATGAAATTCATTAAAGATCTCAACTTGGAATACATAATACAACATCAACATGATTTCAATCAAACCTACAACATGGAAATCACAAGTCATGTTTTTAAAAGAAGTTTCTTGAACTCCAAGGGTGGAAGGTACCCTTAGATGAACACTTTAATACCTTTATTTCTAAATTCGTGAAGAATGGGGTGAGTTCTTGAGACTTGACCTTTAAGCTTGATGAAGTTAGGGTTTGTTCATGAGAGAGTTGTTGTGAAAATTGATGTATCTTGGCTATTTGGGTCTAAAATCAAGTGTTTAGGACATTTTTGATGTGAGCCAAAAGACCCATTTTCCCTAAAATACGTGGAGCTGGAAGCTGAAATTTTTAGGAGCATGCTATGGAGCATGCGTCGGATACCCCAGTGCACCGGAATAGAGCGTGCGCTGCCTGTTCTATTGCACCCTCCCCCCAAGGGTGGACTAGAGTGTGTGTCACACGCTATTCAGACAATGCCACTATTTCTGAACCCTAAACATGCCCTAAAAGGATTCTAAAAATTCCGATATTTACCCAATAGAACCTATTAACATCCCGAATCATGAATCAACTTAAAAATCGGAATTCTAAGGTCGGGAATTTTAAAAATAAAATCATGGAATTTTTAAGGTAAAAAATAAGACTAAGTGTCAATACTTAGCTTAAAATTTTCTAAGTATGATGACCCCTTTTTATGCTATCCAAGACCGAATTAGACTAAGTCTTTTATGGGGTCTTACCCTATATTTTTGTTTTGTATTTTTCCGCATCTTTATCATATATGAATTATGCATATGATCTCTAGTTAGAAGGGCTCTCAAGCCTTTATGGTTTTGGGGGATCATTGTGGCTAGGGCCTGAATTCCGGTTACGACATTGAAGCATATGACTATCATGAGATTTAAAGCTTTCAATATATCAAGAATTGTTTATGTTGATCTTTTAACTTACAAGATTTATAATATGCATGAGATTTCACTATCTTGACTTAATATTGTTGAAGTATTTCAAGATTGTTATTGAGCATGAAGTGTTAATATGAATCTCCATGGTTTAAAGCATGAAGTTTAAGTCCCAAGTTTAAGTGTTGAGATTTAAAGAAGATTATGCTTTTAAGCATTCTATGATAAGCTTATATCACGATTTAAAGTAAGAATTGATTTTTTTATCCTAAGTTAAGATATGAAATCCACATTTTATTTATTTGATTATAGTTTAAAGCAAAGAGAAGCATAACTGATTTTCATTATAAGCCCTTGTGCAATTTTAAGATGGATTTCCTATAGTATGAGCCCTAAGTAATAAGGGAGTAGTATTTAGCACCGAGTTGGGTATGCGTCCAAGGTCACATTCCCCTGAACTACAAGCTAATGTAGGTTATGCTTATTCCCCATATGTATGAAGTTAAAGATAGTGATCACTTAAGTTAAGGTCATATTCAAATGGCAAAGGTAGGACCACTCTCCCCAACAAGGGTAAGATGTTGGACACTATGGTAGCTCACATAGTTTATGTCATTTAGAAGAACCTCCCTAAGAAAGATTAAAAGTAAGGCTTTTAGAAACTAAATGTGTAGCTCACAAAGTTTATTCAATATGCTTTATTATTCATGTTTTTATGATATTACAACTTTTGTTTTATTCAAGCCTAAGGTGAGTCATTTACGCTTAACACATATTGTTTGAAAATGTAAGTACACATTGAGTTATTATTTTACTTGTACATTCACCCCATATGCTCAGTACATTCTAGAAGTTCTGATCCACATATACATCTATGTGTGCTACATTATTTCATAATGTAGGTTTTGGTGCTCAGTTCCATCGGCGTGATTGATTACTGGCATCTTTACCTATATCCTGATGTTTGGTGAGTCCTCACAGTTCAAGGACCCATTTTTATTATACATTGATATTGATGAAGTATTTTTGTCATCTGGTTTCTATTTAGTTCGAGTCAGTTGTGGCTTGTCCTAGTGGCTCTCTAGTTAGAAGTAGAGGCTTGTCTGACTATTTTCTTAATTTGGATTCAAAGTGTTGGTTTTAAGATTTCTAAGATTAAGACTTTCAGTAAGATATTAATTCAGTTTTGGAAAAGATATTAATTCAGTTATTTCATGATTTCTTATGCCAAGTTTATCTTTATTATAAGTTCCAAAGTTGTTAGAAGGCTAAAAGGGTTAGCTTGGGACTACTTGTAGTGTTGAGCATCGTGTGACGTCTATGGTATATTTCCAGGGCATTAAAAACTTAGTATCGAAGATTAAGGTTAAAAGAGTCCTATGGATCCAGACAAGCCGCATTATGTAGAGTCTTGATCATGGGTGTGAAGCACGCCACATTTATGAGCAAGAGGCTACAGAACGAGTTAGGAATTATTATTTCTTTCATGATCTATCGTGCTTACAATTGTATATATATTCTTTAACTCATGCTTTAATGTGACAAAAAAGGTGACCAACCACCAATGCAAGTCAACTCTCTGAATGAGAATGTGTTTCATGCTGAATTTTCGGCTGCCTTTCAGGCTTTAGCCCAAGATGTGAATGCTAAGGTTCAGGGCAATCAACAGGAGGTAGTCCCACTTTAGCAAAATGGTAATCTAGTTGCATCTAAAAGTCAAGATTTCATGAGAATGAATCCACCTAAGTTCTTTGGGTCAAAGGTTGGTGAGGATCCATAACTCTTCATTGATGAAATGAGAAAGATCACTCAGATTATACATGTTACTGATGAGGAGAGTGTAGAGTTGGCATCCTATAAGCTGAAGGATGTTTCTTATGATTGGATTGTAATGTTGAAGGATGGTAGAGGTAAGAATGACACTCCTATGAGTTGAAAGGTATTTCAGGATATGTTTCTGGACAAGTTCTTTCCATGTGAGATAAAAGAAGCTAAGGTTTAGGTGTCCATGAACCTAAGGCAGGGCTCAAGGATAGTGTAGGTGTACTACCTTAAGTTCACTCAGTTGTCAAAGTATGCTACTGAGTTGGTAGCTTACCCTAGATCTAGTATGAGAAAGTTTGTTACTGGAGTTTCTGATTTGGTAGTCAAGGAGTCTATGGCTGCCATACTGTAATGCCCCAAAATTTGATCCCAAGATGTCACACGGTGCTCAGGACTATGAATAGCCCCAAACTAACCCTGCAAGCCTGCTACTAAGTATGTGTCTTATTTCAAGATAAACTAGTCAAATAAAATATGTTGCATCATGTCAAACTGAACTGAAATAAATTGAAAACACTGTCCGAATATCAAAATACAGAAAGTCTAGAAAGTGACTAGTAGTTTGACAAGCCTCTACTACTAAAGAACTAGAGAGTCATTGGGGCAAACCACAAACGGACTGAGACTAAACTAAAAATGGAAAATCAATTAATATGAAGACTGGAAATATGGAAAATTAGGTCCTTGAACCATGAGGACTCACCAACTACAAGTATGTAGATGAGATGCTTGAAAATCACTCTAGCTGCTGAGACTGAGCACCTGAACCTACATTATGAGACAATGTAGCATATAGAAGTATGTGTGGATCAGTACTTTGAGGATGTACTGAGTATATGGGGGTGATATGCATAAGTAAAACATCATGTTATTATCACAATTTGTAAAAGACAATGCATGCTAAATGTAAATGACTCACATAAGCTGGAATATCTGCAATACTGAAATATGTAGCAATATGAAATAAACATGTTTTATAAATCTTGTGAGCCATAACGTTTAATTCTGAAAGCTATACTTGTATTACTTCTTTATAACATACTGTCTAAGTGTAAAAAGGGGCTCACTCTAAAATATGAAGACTGAAAGCTAAAATCTACAACTATAATCCTTTTGTAAAGCATAATCTGATATGATTCTTGAGCCTTAACACTTCATTTTCTAAAAAGCTTTTCTGTTTTAGAATCTGTAGTCTGTAAACTATAAAACTTTAAGGAAAAATACTTTATCTGAGAAGTTGTTCATTATTTTATAATAGCAAGGAGGTTCTCATAACCGACATAAACAATGCGAGCTACATGGAGTCCCATGTCTCGCCTTTATAAATGGAAGACAAACCTCATGTTGGGGAAAATATGTAATACTCTTGCTAGGGAGTATAACCTTTGCTAAGTTATCACATCTGAGTCATCTACATAGAAGTGGGAATAATCTAAATCCTATGAAGGCACGTAGTTGAAGGGTATGAAACCTTGGAATCATACCCAACTCGGTGCTAACTACTACTCCCCTTTTATTTGCTATACTCATCTCATTGGAAATCTACTTTTAAAGTAGTATAATGGTTTATAATAAAAACTAGCTGTATATCTATAATCTGAATTTGTAGTCTTAAATAAATTCTAAAAAGTGGATTCCAAAGCTAAACTGAGAATCCGAAGATCAAATTCTGTTTATACAACTGAAAATATGCAAATCTTAGATTGCTTAAAAGCACAAGTTCTTGAAATATCAATACTCAAATTAGGGTCTCATAACCCATGTTTCAAACTAATGTAACTTCATATTAAATCATCATGCTCAATAGGCTTCTTGAAAATACTTCAACCATATCAAAATACAAAAATCAAGAATCACAAAATATATGTTTAAACTCAATTGAAAATCTGAAATCAATATCTCATAACATACTTATGGTATGCAAAATCATAAAGAAGCATTCTTTAACTCAAAACAAATGTGAAATTTCGTAATCCAATTATATCATACTCAAAATCATCAATAAGATACTTTGGTTACAAACCCAATCTCAAAACATAAAAAACTTGCTCAAAAATATAAGTTTGTGCACAAGGACGAAAGAATTATCCTTGTTCAAACCCCATATACCTTAGATGATGAACTAGATAAAAAACTTTGCTTTCGAGGCTCTATTTGTGTTCTTGAAGTTAGAATCTTGAAGCTCTTGGTCTAGGAATCTTGAATCTTGATCCAGTTTGGAAAAATAATGGTGGAATCTTGAGGATTATTGAATCATGGATTGAAACTCTAAGGTTTGTTTTTGAGGAAATTTCAGAAACTATATTTTGGCTGTAGAGGGATGAATCTCGTGTTATTGGGGCTAATAAATGGTGGGAATTGACCCAAATACCCGTCTTGGACACAGAGTTGGATGCTGAAAATTTAAGGTCGTGCTATGGAGCGTGCGTCGCACGCTATAGAGCACCAGAATGGAGTGTGTACTGCATGCTCTATCGCACGATGCTGTGGGTGGACTTGATCGTGCGACGCACATAAATCGCATGCTACCACTGGTTTGGGCATCTGAACATGCCCTAAACGGGATCTAAAAATTTTGAAACTCACCCAAGATATACTATTGACTCCCCCGATCATGAATAGACTTAAAAATTAACTATCGGAGGTCGTGAAGGTCGTTAATAAAATCGTCAATGTTCAAAGAATTAATAAATGACAAAGTCCCATCACTTAGCCAAATTTTCTAAGTGTGAGACTTGTCTTGGCATGCTTTAAAGTGCTTAAACGACGAGGATTTTTTGTGGGGTCTTACAATATCTCCCCCTTGAGAACATTCATCCTCGAATGTCACTAGTTAGGCTAAGAATACTAAGGATAAGAGACAGCATGCATAACTGAAATAACATTGCTAAACTGACTCTAAATTGTTCTGAGCTTCTGGTAATTCTGTGGGTGCATTATCTTACATTAGGACAACTATATAGCTGAATATATGATTAGAAAAGAATAGGATCAAGGAAGAATATTACCTTTGGCTAGATCTAAGTTCATGGAGAAAATGTGAGGGTACTTGGCTTGCATATCTGCTTTTGCTTCCCAAGTAGCGCCCTCAATTGACTGATTTTGCTGAAGAACTTTGACCTAGGGAACTTCTTTGTTCCTCAGTCTACGGATCTGATGGTATAAAATCTCAACTAGAATCTCTTCATATGAAAATATATTCTGAATGTTTGAACTTTCTAAAGGAACTACAACAGTGGAGTCACCAATGCACTTCTTAAGCATAGAGACATGGAATACATGATGAACTGCTGACAAATTTGCGAGCAAGTCAATCTCATAAGCTACTTTCCTAACACGACACAGAATTCTATAAGGGCTAACATACCGAGGACTAAGCTTTCCTTTCTTACCAAATCTCTTCACCCCTTTTATGGGTGAAAGCTTTAAATATACTAAATCACTAACTTTAAACTCAAGATCTATTCTTCTCACATCTGCATATGATTTCTGATGACTCTAGGCTATTTTCAATCTTTCTCTAATCAGATTAACTTTCTCCATAGTTTCAAACACTGCTTTAGGCCCAACCAAAGTGGCTTCACCCATTTCAAACCAACCTATGGGTGATCTATATCTTCTCTTATAAAGAGCCTCAAATGGGGCCATCTGAAAGCTAGAATGATAGCTATTATTATAAGCGAACTCAATCAATGGCAAGTGCTCATCCCAACTACCTTTGAAATCAAGAGCACATGACCTCAACATATCTTTTAGAGTTTGGATGGTCCCCTCTAACTGACCATCTATCTGAGGGTGGAAAGTGGAACTCAGATGAACTTGGGTAGCAAGACCCTTCTGAAAAGCTCTCTAAAACTGGAAAGTAAACTGAGACCCCTATCGAAGATAATAGACAATGGAACCCCATGAAATATGACTAAATCTCAAATATACAAATTAGCATAATCCTCAGCTATATAGGATGTATGCACTAGAAAGAAATACACTGACTTAGTCAGCCTGTCTACAACAACCCAAATCGAATCATGATGCTAACACAATTGGGGTAAACCAGTCACAAAATCCACATTCACCTCTTCCCACTTCTAAGTAGGAATACTAAACTTTTTCAATATACCACAAGGTCTTTGGTGATTACCTTAACCTGTTGACAAGTTGCACACTTTGCTACAAACTCGGCTATATCTTTCTTCATACCACTCCACCAATAGATTTCTCGTATATCACAGTACATCTTGGTAGCACCGAGATGAATAGATTCTCTACCTCAAATCATCAACATAGGGAACACACAGTGTACTCTGGTATCTCAACACGCTATATCCTTTTTAGGAGAAAACCTTTATATTTTGGTCTTTATCCGACTCCTTCAGTTTGACCAAATTAGAATCTATATCTTACAACTCCTTCACTTCTGAAGAATTACTCTAAACCCAAACATTACCTTCAACTGAATCAAGAAACCTAATACCTAATATATCTAGACGATGAAATTCTTAAGCTAACTCTTTTTTATCCTTCTCTACATGAGCAACACTGTCCATAGACAACCTGCTAAGGGCATTTTCCACTATATTGGCCTTGCCCGGATGATACAACACACTCATAATATAATCTTTTAGAACCTTTAACCATCTTCTCTGATAAAGATTCAACTCTCTTTGAGTAAACACATAATTCAAGCTTTTATGGTCCGTGAATACATCAAGATGAATACCATATAGATAGTGTCTCTAGATTTTCAAAGTAAAAACCACAACAGCTAATTCAAGATCATGGGTTGGGTAATTCTTTTCATGGGGCTTCAACTGTCTAGAGGCATAGTCTATGACCTTGCCTCTTTGCATCAACATACAACCCAAACCAACTCTAGAGGCATCAAAATACACCACAAAACTATCTGTACCATCGGGTAATGCTAACACTGGGGCTAAAGTGAGTCGAGTCTTCAACTCCTGAAAACTCTTCTCGCAAAAATTTAGCCATAGAAACTTAACTTTATTTTGAGTTAATCTAGACATAGGGGATATAATAGATGATAAAACCTTACCAAAATGGCAATAATATCCAGCTAGACCCAAGAAAGTCCTAATGTTTGATGGAGAGATAGGTCTAGGCCAATTTTTTACAGCTTCTATCTTCTGGGGATCAACTGTAATGCCATCGATAGAAATAATATGACCAAGAAAGGCTACTGATCTTAGTAAAAATTCACACTTGCTGAATTTGGAAAATAATTGGTGTTCTCTAAGAGTCTACAAGACAGTTCTAAGATGATCTGCATGGTCATCCTCACTACAGGAGTACACAAGGATATTGTCTATGAATACTATGACAAACATATCTAGATACTGCTTGAACACTTGATTCATTAGGTCCATGAAAGCTTCTGGAGCATTGGTTAGCCCAAAAGACATGACTAGAAACTCAAAATGACCATAGCGGGTTCTGAAGGTTGTCTTCAAAATATCACATTCCCTAACTTTAACCTGATGATAGCAGGATCTAAGGTCTATCTTTGAGAAATAACTTACACCTTGAAGTTGATAAAATAAGTCATCAATTCTAGGAAGAGGGTATTTGTTCTTGACTGTAACTTTATTTAGATGACGATAGTCAATGCAAATTCATAAAGAACCATTTTTCTTATGCACGTATAGGATGGGAGCGCCCTATAGAGAAACCATAGGACTTATGAAACCTTTATCTAAAATATCTTTGAGTTTCTCTTTCAACTCTTTAAGCTCTTTGGGATCCATTTGATATGGGAGAATAGAAATAGGCTGAGTATCAGGAAGAAGGTCAATCCTAAAATCTATCTCTTTATCGGGAGGTACCCCTTGAAGATCTTCAAGAAAAACATTAGGAAAATCATTCACTATATTGACTGACTGAACAGTTGGAGTCTCAGACAAAGTGTATTTAACTCGGACTAGATGGTAAATGCAACCTTTGGAAATCAACTTCGTGGCTTTAAGGTAAGATATGAAAAAACTCTTGGGAGGCATTAAATTACCTGACCACTCAAAGACTGGCTCATCTAAAAACTGGAACTTCACCACTCGGGTGCGACAATCTATGGTTGCATAACAGGAATGAAGTTAATCCATCCTAAGAATAAGATTAAAATCAACCATATCTAATTTTATTAAGTCTGTTAACATGACCTTATGAAGGACAGGGATAGGAGCCTTTTTATAAATTTACTTAGCAATAACTGACTCACCTACTAGGGTGGAAACCAAGAAAGGCTTAGGGATATTTTTAGAATTTATCTCAAAATTCACAGCAACTAATGAGGTCACATAAGAGAAACTTGACCCAGGGTCTAACAATATATAAACATCAATATGAAAGACACAAAACATACTAGTAACAATATCTGGTGAATCTTCCTACTCTTGATGGGATGGTAAAGCATAAAATTGATTCTGTCACTGACCGCTACCAGTATTAGATGATATGCCCTGAGAAGGTGCTGGGTGACCTAGAAGAGCTAGTGCACTATTAGCCTAAGTCTGAGGGTGAACATCTCTATTTCTCTGTATAGCATACGGATATTCTTTGACTCCATGGCCTGTATTACCACAACTAAAACAATTTTTTTGTCCAGTCAAGCACTCATCGGGATGATTTCTACCATACTTAGAACAAAGAGGATAATGAGGTCTTCTGCTTACACTATTATAAGATCTGGACATAGGAGACTTACCCTAATGATCCTGCCTATTTTTGGGTGCAGAATAACTGGATGAAGATAGTGCGGGCATAGATAAATGATTCTAAAACTGTGAAGGATTTCCTTCTCCAGACCTGTTTTGACCATAACCAAACGGCCTTATTTTAGCCATCTTATTTACTCTCTCTCTTTCCTTCATCTTCTTTGCCTTAATCTATTGAGCATGCATCATCAATCTAGAAAGATTCTGTTCCCTATTGAGCATAGTAGTCCTATACTCCTTAACTACCAACCCAAATACACCGGTCATAAACTTACTCATGCTTGACCTAGAGTCAGCCATCTGATTAAGGGAATACTTAGACAACTGGTTGAAATTAAGGAAATACTCGTTCACTATCATGGAGCCCTGCCTCAGGTTCATGAACTCTTCTATCTTAGCTTCTGTTATCTCAAGTGGAAAGAACTTGTCTAAGAACTCATCCTGTAATACCTTCCAAGTCATGAGAGCTGCATCCTCTCCTTTAATCTTTTTCCATATCACTAACCAATCATAAGCAATATCCTTCAGCTTATAAGATGCCAATTCTACACTCTCTTCTTCAGAAACATGCATAATTAGGGTGATCTTCTTCATTTCGTCAAGATAAAGCTGTGGGTCCTCATCTGCCTTCGACCCAATGAATTCTGGCAGATGTATTCTCATAAAGTCTCTGATTCTGGTTGCGAATAAGTCCCCATATTGCTGAGGTGGGGTTATAGCCTGATAGTTACCCTAAATATTAGCTGTTATAGCTTGGGCTAGCACCTAAAAGGTAGTCCAAAACTCTGTATGTGACATATTCTCATTCAAAGGATCTGCGGGCTAAGGTGGCTGGTTGTCATTTCTACGGGCATAAGCTCTATGGGGAGAGATATTCTTTCATAAAAATGAATGAGTTAATAGTAGATAGAGGTAGCTGTAAGAATGATGGATTATGAAAAAAAGAGATAATTTTCCTAAAATGCTCCATAGCCTCTAGCTCATAGATGTGGCGTGCTTCACACCGATGATCAAGACTCTATGTAACGCGGCTTATTTGACTCCCTAGGAATCTCTAAAACTGGCTCTGATACCAAGTTTGTAACGCCCTAAAATCTAATTCTGAGACGTCACAAGGTGCTCAGGACTATAAATTGCCCCAAGCTAACCCTGTAAGCTTGCTACTAAGTCTGTGTCTTATTTCAAGATAAATTAGTCAAATAAAATATGTTGCATCATGTCAAACTAAACTAAAATAAACTATAAAACACTGTTCGAATATCAAAATATTGAAAGTCTGGAAAGTAACTAGTAGTCCGACAAGCCTTTACTGCTAAAGAACTAGAGAGTCATTGGGACAAACCCCCAACTTACTAAGACTAAATTGAAAATAGAAAATCAAATACTGTGAAGATTGGAAATCTGGAAAAGTAGGCCCTCGAACCATGAGGACTCACCAACTACAAGACTGTAGATAAGATGCTTGAAAATCACTCTCACTGCTGAGACTGAGCACCTAAACCTATATTATGAGACAATGTAGCACATAGACATATATGTGGATCAGTACTTTGAGGATGTACTGAGTATATAGGGATGATATGCATAAGTAAAACATCATCGTATTATCACAATTTGTAAAAGACAATGCATACTAAATGTAAATGACTCACATAAGCTGGAATATCTAAAATACTAAAATATGTAGCAATACGAAATGAACATGCTTTATAAATCTTGTGACCCACAACGTTTAGTTATGAAAGCTATACTTGTATTCCTTCTTTATAATATACTTTCTAAGTGTAAAAAAGGGCTCACTCTAAAATCTAAAGACTAAAAGATGAAATCTGCAACTATAATATTTCTATAAAGCATAATCTGATATAATTCGTGAGCCTTAACACTTAGTTTTCTAAAAAGCTTTACTATTTTAGAATCTGTAGTCTGTAAACTTTAAAACTTTAAGGAAAAATACTTTATCTGAGAAGTTGTTCATTATATTATACTAGCAGGGAGGTTCTCTTAACTGACATAAATGATGCAATCTACATGGAGTCCCACGTCTCGCCTTCCTAAATAAAAGACAAACCTCATGTTGGGGAAGAGGTGTCATACTCTTGCCAGGGAGTATAACCCGAGCTAAGTGATCATATCTGAGTCATCCACATAGAAATAGAAATAATCTAAATCCTACGGTGGCACATAGTTCTGGGTTATGAGACCTTTGAATTATAACCAACTCGGTGCTAAATACTACTCCCCTTTTATTTGCTATGCTCATCTCATTAGAAATACACTTTTAAAGTAGTATAATGGTTTATTATGAAAACCAACTATATATTTATAATCTGAATTTGTAATCTTAAATAAATTCTGAAAAGTGGATTCCAAAGCTAAACTGAGGATCTGAAGATCAAATTCTATTTATACAACTAAAAATATGCAAATCTTAGAGTGCTTAAAAGCATAAGTTCTTGAAATATCAATACTAAAATTAGGGTCTCATAACCCATGTTTCAAACTTATGTAACTTCATTGTAAATCATTATGCTCAATAGGCTTCTTGAAAATATTTCAACCATATCGAAATACAAAAATTAAGAATCACAATATATGCTTAAACTCAATTGAAAATCTAAAATCAATATCTCATAACATACTTATGGTATTCAAAATCATAAAGAAGCATTCTTTAACTCAAAACAAATGTTAAATTCTGTAATCCAATTACATCATACCTAAAATCATTAATAAGATACTTCGGTTATAAACCCAATCTCAAAACATAAGAAATTTGCTCATAAATATAAGTTTGTGCACAAGGACGAAATTCGTCCTTGTTCAAACCCCACATACCTTAGATGATGAACTAGATGAACAACTTTACTTTTAAGCCTCTATTTGTATTCTTGAAAGTAGACTCTTGAAGCTCTTGGTCTAGGAATCTTGAGTCTTGAACCAATTTGGAAAAATAATGGTGGAATCTTAAGGATTCTTGAATCTTGGATTGAAATCCTAAGGTTTGTTCTTGAGACAATTTGAGAAAAAGTGACTATATTTTGGATATAGGGGGCTGAATCTCATGTTAGTGGGGTTAATAAATAGTGGGAAATAACCCAAATACCCCTCTTGGACACGGAGTTGGAAGCTGAAAATTTAGGGGCATGCTATGGAGTATGCATTGTATGCTATAGTGCACCAGAATTAAGTGTGTGCTACATGCTCTATCGCATGATGCTAGGGGTGGACCGGATCATTTGACGCACGCAAATCGCATGATGCCACTGGTTTGGGCATCCAAACATGCCCTAAACCTAATCTGAAAATTCTAAAACTCACCCAAGATATAATATTGACTCCCCCGATCATGAATCAACTTAAAAATTAACTATCAGAGGTAGAGGAGTTGTTAATAAAATCCTTAAATTTTGAAGGCTTAATAAATGACTAAGTCCCAATACTTAGCCAAATTTTCAAGTATGAGACTTCTCTTGGCATGCTTTAAAGTGCTTAAACGATGAGGATTTTTTATGGGGTCTTACACATGCTTATTGGGGATATGGATATTTCTAGGTTAATGACTCATGCTCAGTAGATTAATGCAAAAAACATGAAGAAAAGAAAGAAGAGATAAGAGGGATAGAATTGGACAATTTGAGTATGGTCAACTGAGGTATAGAGGGAGAAACCATTCCCAGTTTTAGGGTCATTCAACAGTACTAGTACCATCTTTATCCATTACCCCTACACCCAAAACCAAGTGGGAGCGGTGAGGTAGGACTTCTGTTTTTAGGTCTCAGAGTAGTGGGGGGAAGGCCTACTTATCAGACATGTGCAAAGTATGGAAGATACCATCCTGGTGAGTGTTTGATGGGAAGAAAGTATTGTTATGGATGTGGCAAGTTTTGTGATGGAATCAAAGAGTGTTTGTATACTAAGAAGGAAAGAAGGTATGTTCGTCCCTTAACTTAGGATACTAGCGCACCAGCTCCACTAGGCCACCCAGTTCCTCCTTAGGTTGGATCATCAAGTATCGGTGGTGGTAAACACCAGAATCGGTTCTATGCTTTACCATCCCGACAATAGAAGAAAAGTTCACTAGATGTTGTTATAGGTATGCTTCGTGTCTGTTACCTTGATGTATATAAGTTGTTATACCCAGGGTCAAATCTATCTTATGTGACTCCATTAGTTGCGGTTAATTTTGGGATAGGCCCTAAAAAGCTCTCCAAGACCTTCTTAGTTTCCACCCTAGTGGCTGAGTCAGTTGTTGCCAAGTGAGTTTATAAGAAGTGTCATACCACTGTCCTACATAAGATCATACTAAAAGATCTAATAGAGTTAGAAATGGTAGATTTCGATGTTACTCTAGGCATGGATTGGATCCATTCATACTATGCATCAATAGATTGCCACACCCGTGTGGTGAAGTTTGAGTTTCCTGATGAGGCAGTTTTTAAGTGGAAAGTAGTTCTGGATCTTCCAAGAGTCATTTCATATCTTATCTTAAGTCCTAAAAGTTAGTATTAAAAGGGTAAATTTATCACTTAAGTCATTAGTATTAAAGATCCAAAAGTTCAGTTAGTCCACGTAGTCAATGAGTTTCCCAAGTTTTTTGCTAAAGATCTGCTAGGGGCATCTCCCGATAGAGAGATAGAATTTTGTATTGATCTTCTTCTTGATACTCTGCCTATCTCCATCCCTCTATATCGTATGAATTCAACCGAGCTTAAAGAGATAAAAGATCATCTTAAATACCTCTTAGATAAAGGTTTCATAAGTCCCAATATTTTTCCTTAGGGCGCTCCAGTCTTGTTTGTGCATAAGAAAGATGGCTCTCTCCAAACATGCATTGACAACCACCAGTTGAACAAAGTCACAATCAAGAACAAATATCCTCTTCCTAGGATTGATGACTCATTCAACCAACTTCAAGGTGCAAGTTATTTCTATAAGATAGACTTTAGATTCAGTTATCATCATCTTAGAGTAAGGGAATGCGACATTCCAAAGAAAACTTTTAAAACCCGTTATGGTCACTTCAAGTTTTTAGTCATGTCCTTTAGATTAACAAATGCCTCAGCAGCCTTTATGGACTTGATGAATAGAGTGTTCAAATAGTACTTGATATGTTTGTTATAGTTTTCATCGATGATATCCTTTTCCATTCCCATAGCAAAGATGATCATGCAGACCATCTCAAAATTATATTACAGACTCTTAAAGACAATTAGTTATTTGCTAAATTCAGTAAGTGTGAGTTTTGGCTAAGATCAGTAGCTTTCCTTAGCTATTTTTTTTTGTGATGGCATTAGATTTGATCCTCAAAAGACCAAAGTAGTGAGAAAATTGGCCCAAAACTATCTCTCCAATAGATATTAGAAGTTTTTTGGATTTGGATGGCTATTACCAATGATTTATTGAGGGGTTTTAGTGCATCACATCCCCCATGTCTAGATTGACTAAGAAGAAAGTCAAGTTTCAGTGGTTAGATTCTTGTGAGAAGAGTTTTTAGAAGTTGAAGACTCGACTCACTTCAGCCCCAGTTTTGACGCTACCTGATGGTTTAGATGGATTTATTATTTATTGCGATGCTTTTAGAGTTACTCTACGCTATGTTTTCATACAGAGAGGTAAGGTCATAGATTATGCCTCTAGGCAGCTTAAACCTCATGAAAAGAATTATCCTACCCATGATCTTAAGTTAGTTGCCGTTGTTTTTGCCTTAAAAATTTGGAGGCATTATCTTTATGGGGTGCATGTTGATGTGTTCACAAATCACAAAAGTTTGCAGTATGTGTTCTCACAGAAAGATTTAAATCTTTATTAGAAAAGGTGGTTAGAGTTGTTGAAAGATTATGATTTGAGTGTTTTGTATCATCCGGGCAAGGCCAGTGTAGTGGCAAACACCCTTAGTAAATTGTCTATGGGTAGTGTTGCTCATGTTGAGAGTGATAAAAAGAATTTAGTTCAGGAGGTTCATCAGTTGTCTAGACTAGGTGTTCGGTTGGTTGATTTTTTTGAAGGTAGTGTCTTGGTTCAGAATAGTTCAGAATTTTCTTTGGTTGCCAAAATGAAAGAGAAACAAGACAAGGATTCTAGTTTGTTTAGGTTAAAGAAGTCAGTAAGAAATCAGAAAGTAGAGGTTTTCTCCCAAGAGGGATATGGTGTGTTGTGATGCCAGGGTAGACTGTGTGTGTTGTGTATTAATGGTTTGAGGCAGTAGAAGTGCATAGTGCATGTTACTCTATTCACCTAGGAGCCACCAAGATGTATTGCGATTTATGGGAAATCTATTGGTGGAGTGGCATTGAGAGGGATATTGTAGAGTTTGTAGCTATGTGGGCCAATTGTAAATAGGTTAAGGTTGAGAATCAAAGGCCTAGAGGCACTATGCAGGAGTTCAACATTCTCACTTGGAAGTGGGAATAAGTAAACATGAATTTTGTGACTAGGTTTCCTCATTTATGTCATCAACATGATTCAATATGGGTTATTATAGATAGAATAATCAAGTCATCTAATTTCTTACCAATTCATACTTTCTATTCAACTAAGGATTATGCCAAGCTTTGTATTAAAGAGTTGGTCAGGTTGCATGGAGTTCCTTTCTCTATCATTTCCAACAGAGGTACTCAGTTTACCTCTTACTTTTTAAAGGCTTTTTAGAAGGGTCTTGGTACCCAAGTTCTTCTGAGTACTGCATTTTATCCCCAAATAGATGGTTAGGCAGAAAAGACCATTCAAACCCTAGAGGACATATTAATAGCATGTGTTATTGACTTTAAGGGTATTTAGGATGATCACTTATTTTTGATCTAGTTTGCCTATAATAACATTTATCACTCCAGTATCCAAATGGCTTTGTTTGAGGCTCTCTATGGGAGAATATATAGATCTCCCATTAGTTGGTTTGAGGTAGGTGAGACTGTATTTATTGGGCCGAATGTGGTTTTTGAAGCTATAGAGAAAGTTCAGTTAATTCGAGAGAGGTTGAAAACAGTACAGAGTTGAAAGAAATCCTATGCAGATGTGAGGAGAATAGATCTTGAGTTTGAGGTTGGTGATCTAGTTTATTTGAAAATCTCTCCCATGAAGGGAATAAAGATATTTGACAAGAAGGGGAAGCTTAGTCCCCAATATGTTGGTCCTTACAGAATTTAAAGCCTTTTTGGGAAAGTAGCGTATGAACTTGAGTTGCCTGTAGATTTGGCATCAGTACATCTTGTGTTTCATGACTACTTATTAAATAAGTGTATAGGCAACCCAGCTGTTGTAGTACTTTTGGAAACCATTGATGTTCAGGTTAAATTTTCTTATGAAGAAATCCCAGTTGAGATCCTTGATCGCCAGATTAAAAGACTAGGAACAAAGAAGTTTTTTTGGTTAAAGCTCTTTGGCAGAATCAGTCTGTTGAGGGAGCCACTTGGGATACAGAAATAGATATGTGAACCAAGTACCCTCATCTTTTCTCCGCAAGTTCATATTCAGCTTAAGGTAATAGTTTTCCTCAGATTATCTCTTTTCCATTCTCAATTCCAGCCATATAATCATCTTCGTGTCATTGCATGCATTCATGAAACAGTTCAGTCATGTAATCATGTTTCCAGTTATGCATATTTAGTATGTAATCTTAGTCACTTAGTATTCTCAGTTTAGTCAGTCTCATTCGAGGACGAATGTTCCCAAGGAGGAGATATTGTTAGACCCCATAAGATCCTAACTTAATTTATCTTACTATGGCATATTACAGGGGTCCAAGACTTAGAAAAATTTCACTAAATATTAAGACTTAGTCATTTTCAAAGTCTTTTAAACTTTGATGATTTTATTTCTGACCTTCTCGACCTCGGAATGTAAATTTTTAAGTTAATTCATGATCAGGGTTGTCAATACCACATCTCGAATAAGTTTTTGATTTTTTGAAAGAGGTTTGAGGCCTATTTGGAAGCTCAAAATAGTAAGTCTCTGTGATATGTCCACGGCGCATTGGTGGGTAGCAACGTGGTGCGTCGCTTAGCGCGTTAATAGATCAATGTGGCATGTTACATTTCTCGTCAGCTAGTCCTGTGCAGTTTAATGAATTTTGGGTCCTTGGGGTATTTGAGTCATTTTCCCTTACGTTATCTCACCCATAACAGGTGATTAAGGGTCTCAAAAGGTATAATTGGTCATTCTATTCATAAATTCTCTCAAAAGAAAGCTTTCTCTCTCACGAACAAACCCTAACCTCCTCCCAAGAACTTCAAAACTCTATTACACTCTCTTCAAGATAAATAAGAATTTAAGTACCCTAACCCAAGAAGTTCAAGAAAAGCTTTCAAGATCATCTCCAAGGCTTTCAAGGTCAAGTTTTCTACATCAAATCATGCCTATTAAGGTATGTAGGGTTATGGACATGGGTATCCTTTCACCCTTGTGCCCAAATTGCATGATTTTAAAATTCAAGTTACTTGTTTTTAATTAAGGTTCATACCCAAGTTTCTATATCCTTGAAGCATTTGAATATCATGAGATTTAAAGTTCTGATTATATTAAGAATTGTTTATGTTTATGTTTTAACTTATAAAATTTATAATATGCATGAGATTGCACTATCTTGACTTGATATTGTTAAAGTATTTCAAGATTTTTCTTAGGCATGAAGTGTTGATATGAATCTCCAAGGTTTAAAGCATGGATTTTAAGTCCAAAGTTTATGTGTCGAGATTTCAAGAAGATTATTCTTTTAAGCATTCTATGACAAGCTTATATCAAGATTTAAAGTAAGAATTGATCTTTTGATCCTAAGCTAAGATATGAAATCCACATTTTATTCATTATGATTATAGTTTAAAGCAACGAGAAGAATAACTGGTTTTCATTATAAATCCTTATGCTATTTTAAGGTGGATTTCCTAAAGTATGAGCACTAAGTTATAAGGGAGTAGTATTTAGCACTGAGTTTGGTATGCATCCAAGGTCACATGCCCAAGAACTACGAGTCAATGTTGGTTAATATTATTCCTAATATGGATGAAGTTACAGATAGTGATCACTTAAGTTAAGGTCCTATTTCGATAGTAAGGGTAGGACAACTCTCCCCAACTTGGGTAAGTGTAATGCCCCAAATCTGGTACCCGGAATGCTACACAAAGATCATGACCCCAAAGGACCACAAGCTAAACCATGACTGATATTTGTACCTGAGCACTACATAAGATAGTGTATAAATACGGAATAAAAACTGTAAGGCCATAAGGTTCAAAACTGTAACATAACTGATAGAACAATATCTGAACGGGGCATAGAAATACCCAAAACTAAAATACACTGTTTGTAAACATCTAATATGAAAGCCTCTAACTAATTGAACTATACAAATAAGGAGTTGATGGGACATGTACCTAACTAACTCCAACTACTGAAATAACTAAGTACTAAAGATATGAAATAATTAAATCATAACATCCTCGAATGATGAGAACTCACTGCTGACTCTAACTTCTGAAACTGGAATACTACTGATGCTCTGGAGCTCGTGCTTTTGAACCTATGGTATAAAAATACCATAGCGCAAATGCGTCAGTACCATTGAATGTACTGGTATGCAAGTGAGGTAGGATAAATGCAAAGGGTTCATATGCATGAACTATACTAATTGACTGTATAACATAAATGTGAGAATACATGCATGAATGAGTAGCTGTAACTGAATTCATGATGATGCTGACTACTGAGTCTAAATACTAATAGATAACATGAGTTACTAATAACTGATATAACTGATACTGAGTGACTGTAGCGACAATCTATATTATGATGGAACTAGCTGAGTTTTCGTATTGTACTGAGTTGACTGTATCTATCAGTCCTGAAATTTGTAGAACTAGCTGTGTTTTATTACTGAGACTGAGACTGTGACTGTGACTGTGGGAAGTAGTCATCTAAATGACATACCCCAAATGCGCTATTATAGCTAATTTGAGGTCCAATATGTAATCCTAATTGGAAGGGTGTCAATACCGCACTACTAGTAAGGATAAGTTGTGAGTGAGCCTCATCTAACAGTGTCCCTAAAAGAGAATGGTGGGACCCTCATCTGACAGTGTTAATTCACCTCATCAACCCTCATCTATCAATGATGTCTCAACCTATGCCGGCTACATAGTTCTGAAACACAAGGATTGCTTCTAAGGATCATACCCTCATCTGTCAGTGTGTGCCCTCATCCTTGGGTTCACTTAGTACTAAATCCTACTCCCATCTGAATAGATACTGAACATGATTAACTGAACTGAACTGAATTGGAATGAGTTCACTAAATTCTGTTGACTGACAAAATACTACTGATATCTGATAACTGACTGAGATTATTGATATTATTGAGTACTGAGTAGGACTGGACTGAGATTACTAAATTACTAACTTTACTGAGTTTTTCTGAGTCATGAGACTGACTAAGTTCTACTAAACATGGCTTGACTGATAGTATCTTGAAAACATGACACTGGCTCTAGGCACACAGCTAAATTATCGGGTACAAGTACCCCCAGGATTTGATAGAAGGAAAATAACAAGGCATGACACTTCTTGAATACATGACCAACATCAACAATTCATACTACAATAGTTGGGAATATTTCATAGGGCAATTGATTATCATAGTTTGGTACATGAATTGGATTGCATGTAGTCATGGCATAATTTCATAAGGTTAATTCATGAGCAATCTAACAAAAAAAATTCAATACATAAGAATAATATGGAAGGCATTTTGAACATGAGGGTAAAGCATAAATTCGTCATTTAGGCCCTATTAAGTCATAATGCAAAATTCTTGTTTTCTAAGGCATTTTGTCAAATACCTTACATGCACCACTTAGGGCATAGGCATAATTATCAAATTAAAACATCATAACTAACTCAATTCATAGATTTCAACTCACGTACTAGCCTAGCTTCATAAAAACATGTAAAGATTCAAACTTGGAAATCATACAACAAAAACCACATGAACATAATCGATCCATAACATGAATATCACCATTCATAGTTTAAAATTTGATTCTTGGGCTTAATGGACGAAAGGAATCCATGAATTAACACTTGAATATCTTAGTTCTTGATTTCACAAAGATTGTCGGTGGAATTTCCTTGAATTTGAATCCCCAATTGAAAACCCTAACTTGTTCTTGAGAGGATTTTGAGAGAAGTGAATATATTTTGGTTGAATTGGGGCTTAATCCTGTGTTTTTGACTTATATAGGGATGAAAAATTGACCCTTTTTCCCTTAAAATATGGACATTTAATGACTGAAAACTGGGCATCAACGCTATAAGCGACGTGTTGCGCTGACTGCATCCACACGATGGTTGATGCGTCGCTCTATGATTGCATTTATTCTTAGTATTTTGGCTCTGAAAGCCTATAACTATGTTAACCAACGCGATTGGCGATACGGCACATCAACATCATGTTGGTCCACTATTTTGGGACTCCAAATGTGGTTTAAACGAGTTCTAAAACCTTCCTGATAATGAATCAATAAAAATATAGACTATTAAAGGATATTAAGGTCGTGAAATAAGATTTCCAACTTTCGAAGGCTAAAATAAACTAAGTCTAGAAACTTAGCTAGGATTTTCTAAGTATGGGACCCCCCCTTGACAAGCTTAAAGGACTGATTTAAGCTTAAAAATTTTGTGGGGTCTTACAGTAAGACGTTGGACTCCATGGTAGCTCACATGGTTTATGTCGTTTAGAAGAACATCCCTATGAAAGATTAAAAGTAAGTCTTTTAGAAACTAAGTGTGTGGCTCACAAAGTTTATTCAATAGGCTTTATTATTCATGTTTTTATGATATTACAACTTTTTTTTTATTCAAGCCCAAGGTGAGTCATTTACACTTAGCATGCATTGTTTGAAAATCTAAGTATACATTGAGTTATTGTTTTACTTGTGCATTCACCCCCACATGCTCATACATTGCAGAAGTACTAATCCATATATAAGTCTATGTACTACATTATTTTTTAATGTAAGTTTTGGTGTTCAGTTCCAGAAGCGTGATTGCTTACGAGCATCTCCACCAATATCCCGATGTTTGGTGAGTCCTCATAGTTTGAGGATCATTTTTATTAGATGTTGATATTGATGAAGTATTTTAGTAATTTGGTTTCTGTTTAGTTCAAATTAGCGGGGGCTTGTCCCAATGGCTCTCTAGTAAGAAGTAGAGGCCTATCTGATTGTTTGTCTATTTTGGATTCAGAGTGTTGGTTTTAAGATTTCTAAGTTTAAGACTTTCAGTAAGATATTAATTCACTTTCAGATAAGACATTAATTCAGTTATTTCAAGATTTCTTATGTCAAGTTTATCTTTATTATGAGTTCCAAAGTTGTTAGAAGGCTAAAAAGGTTAGCTTGGAACTTGTTGTAGTCTTGAGCACCATGTGATGTCTAGGGTGTATTTCAGGGGCGTTACACATCCCCAACATTTAGTTATACATAAATCTCATGATAAAAAAGGGTCTTTTAATTCATGCTCTCAAACAATTCACAATTTACGCCATACAAAGACCATAGATTTCATTATGTGGAAGGGAATTTCACAAGTCACATTCTTAAATCACTTTCCGAACTCAAATCATCTATGCACAAGAATATAAATCAAGTTTATGAAAAAAACCATGATAATTGCATACTTTTATCAAATTGGATTCATGATGCATGCTCTTAAAACAATTTCTCAAAACTCATTACATATATATACATATATACATAACTTTAAAGATTGTTGAAATCATAAAACCTATGCCCATGAGATTTAGGATAGCCCCACATACCTTAGAAATGACGAAAACATGGAGAAATTAAACTTTGAAGCTTAAGAGTTCAAATCCTAGGTTGTTTTTCCTTCTTTTACTTAAAGATGATGAGTTATGGATTTGGTAAGTGATAAAACATGTATAAGAACTTTTATTCCATCTATAAGTGTTTAGGGACAGTTATGGGATGTGAAAGGACCTTATTTCCCTCAAAATAATACAAAAATAGAGCATTTATGCCACTTTGTGTAACGCCCCAAAACCTAGTCCCGGAATGTCACACGGTGCTCAAGACTACGAGTATCCTTAAGCTAACCCTGTCTGCCTTCTACTAAATCTAAATCTCATAATAATAGGAATATAGACATAAAAGTTATACTAAATGCGGGAAGCTAACTAAAATAGATGTGGAATAATCTGAATATAATCTCTGAAAATCAAATACTGTGTCCGAATCGTACTAGCAGTCTGACAAGACTCTACTACTAATTACTAGAGAGTCATTGTATCAAACCCCCAGCTAACTTGAACTATCTGAAAAGAATATTGAATCATATAAACTAATAAGTTGCAAAATCTGAATGATTAAGTCCCTGAACTATGATGACTCACCAACTATCGAATATAGATGGAGATGCTCGAACTACTCACACTGCTGATACTAAGCACCTGAACCTACATTATGAGATAATTTAGAACATAGACGTATATGTGGATCAGTACTTTGAGGATGTTCTAAGTATATAAGGTGAATGCATAGCATAAGTAAAACATTATATCATCATCATAATTTGTAAAACAATCCATGCTAAATGTAAATGACTCACGTAAGCTGGAATATCTGAAATACTGCAATCCAAAATAATAAGAAGCAAATCATACTTTATAAATCTAGTGAGTCATAACATTTAGTTCTGAAAGTTGTGCTAGTATTTTGTTTATAAATCATACTGCCTAAGTGCAAAAAAGACTCACTGTTGTATCTGAAATTTAAAAGATGAAATTTATAGCTAATATCTTTCTGTAAAGCATAATCTGAATAAATTTGTGAGCCTTTACACTTAGTTTTCTAAAATCTTTTCCATACTATTAGAGACTTTACTCAAAAGATGATTATTTACTTTTACTAGCTAGGGGGTTCTCTTAACTGACATAAACCATGTGAGCTAGAGTCCAACGTCTTATTCCCCTATGAGGAAAACCTCACGAGAGGGAGAGGTATTATACTCTTACCAAGGAGTATAACCTGAGCTAAGTTATCACATCTGTAACTATCATCCATATAGAAATGAGAATAATCTATAATATGTACCTACATTGGCTATGTAGTTTTGTGGAAATAGGGCATGATAATCCCATACTTTTCACTTGGTGATAAATATAACTCCCTTTAATATATATGTTTGTTGTAAGATCTCGCAAAATTCTAAGTCTAAATTCATCTTTTAAGGCACATAAGGGATACCAACACTTAGGAAATTTTAGCTAAGTGTTCAACACTTAGTCTTATTTTAAGCATTCAAACTTCGGGTGACCTTTCCAACCTCCATTTTTTGATTTTCAAATTGTGTTATGATGGGGTAAGTCAATAGTACATTCCGGGTAAGTTTTGGAATTTGTGGAATAGCATAAGGGTATGTTTGGATGCCCAAACCAGTATCTCTCTGTGGTAAGCTCGTGGCACCCTGGTAATCGTATTGCTCCAGGTGGGGCAGCACCTTGCTTAGTCTGGCAGATTAGGCGGGGCGGCACCTTGCCTGGTCTAATGGATTTAGTAGGGCGACGCCTTGGCTATTCCGCCTAGGCTAATTTTTCAGCAGTCAGCCCCGAACTTTGAAGGGCAAAAGGGTCATTTTACCACCCTATATGAGCCCAATAACACGATATTTAGCCATAATTAAGCAACATATGCTTGATTTCTCTCAAAATATCTTAAGAACAAGCCCTAGGGTTTTCAAATAAGGTTTAAATTCAAGGGATTTCACCGTTAGTTTTCAAGAATTTTTCAACTAAGGTATGTCAAGTGTTCCTTGATGGATTCCTTTCATCCATGAAGCTAAAGAATCCAATTTTGAAATAAAAAATTGTGATGTTTTTGTTGTGGGTTGATTATGTTCATGCGAATATGGTTATATGATTCCCAAGTTGGAATTTTTATGTGTTCGTGAATCTATGCTACCATGTGGATTGAAACATATGAAATTGAGTTGAAATGTGGAGTTTTGTTGTATTAATTGATAATCATGCCTAAGACCCAAGTCATGTATCCTAGGTGTTTGATAAAATTCTTAAGAGAATAGAAATTATGCATTCTAGCTCAAATGTAACCCAAGTGATAAATGCATGTTTTACCCTTATATTTAAAATGACTCCCATGTTATTGTTATGCTTTGTGATGTATTGATGTAATGCTCATGAGATTAGACTTATGAAATTATGACATGTTTATATGCACTCCTATTCAAGTGTAAGATTATGGCATGCAAATACTTCACGAAAATCCCCAAAGATTATACTATGATTTGTTGACTATGGTCATGTGTCAAGAAATGTCATGTCTTACTAGTTTCATGCTATCGTGACCTAGGGGTACTTGTACTATAAAATTTAGCTATATGCCTAGAGCCAGTGTCTATTTTCAAGATACTCCCAGTCAAGCCATGAACAGTAGAATTCCGTCAGTCTCACGACTCAAGAAAACTCAGTAAATTCAATATCAGTCAAGAAATCTCAGTAATATTAGTAAATCTCAGTCAGTTATCAGATATCAGTAGTGTTCTGTTAGTCAACAGAATTCAGTGACCTCAATCTAGTTTAGCTCAGTATAATCAAATTAGTGTCTAATCATATGAGAGTAGGATTCAGCACCGATAGAGCCCAAGGATGGGAACTTACCTACTAGTAGAGGGTGTGATTCTTAGAAGCAGTCCTTGCATTCCAGAACTACGTAGCCAGTGTAGGTTGAGACATCAAACCTGCTAGATGAGGGTAGATGAGGTGGATTAACCTATTAGATAAGGGTCCCTCCGTTCTTCTTAGAGTACCTGTTAGATGAGGGATTTCTCATAGCTTATACTTACTAGTTGCGTGCTATTGAGACCATTCCAATTGGGGTTACATTAGACCCCAACTCAGCTATATTCACTTATTTGGGGTATGTCGGTTAGATGAATTATCCCATAGTTTTAGTTTCAAATTAGGACTGTCAGATACAGTCACTCAGCTATATAAAAAATCTGATAGTTTTTTAGATTCAGGACTGTCAGATACAATCACTCAGTTTAGTACAAAACATAGATAGTTCTTCAGATTTAAGACTATCAGAAACAATCACCCAGTTCAGTATAGAACTCTGCCAGTTCTATCAGAATTAGGACTATTAGACAAGACATTCATATAATAGGATATCAGTTATACAAAATTTTTGTTATCAGTCATCAAGTTTAGTGATGCCATGATCTCAGTTATAGTTCACATATTCATGCATGTATTCTCATGTTTATGTTATTCAGTCAGTTAGCATTGTTCATACATATGAACCCATGTATTCAGCTTACCTTACTTGCATACCAGTACATTCAATCGTACTGATGTATTTACGCTATGGTATCTTATACCATAGGTTTAGAAGAACGAGATCCAAAGCGCCCTTAGTAGATCAGACATTCAGTAGATAGACTAGAAGTGAGTCCTCATCATTTGAGAATAATATAATTATTTTATTACTTTATTAGTTTAGTTGTTCAGAGATAGTTGGGGAAATGTTTCATCAACTCTACAGTTTTCAGACAGTTAAGAGGCTTTCAAACTATAGCATATTCAGAAAGTTACTTTAGTTTTGTTTTGGTATTGATATACTATATTTCCAGATGTTATGTTTTATTATATATTTGAACCTTATGGCCTTTCATCTTTTTATTCAATATTTATACAGTATATTATGTATACTCAGGTACAAATATCAGTCATGGGTTAGCTTATGGTCCTTCGGGGTCATGAGCACCATCAGCATTTCGGGTACCAGATTTGGGACATCACAAACTTGGTATCAGAGCCCAAGATTCAATAGTGTCCTAGGAATTCTGAAAGACACATCTAGTAGAGTCTTATGCATGGGTGTATTGTGCACCACATTTATGTACATGAGGCAATATGATGTTTTAGGAAACAGTTTTCCTTCTTTTAATATTCATGACATGCCAGTAAGAATGAGCTCAAATTTTACTCTCAGTCTAATCCATTTCTCCCTTTTTGTTTACAGAACATGCCTACCAAAAGAAGAAACAGAAATCAGTCAGCCCCTCAGCCCGTCCAAGCAGATCCCTTGGGTGAACATGTTTCTCATGCAGAGTTTAGAGCTGCATTCACTACTCTTGATACTTCAGTTGTTGCTTCAAATGAATGTCCATCTATCATTCTTGCCAACCCAGTGGCTAATTCAGATGCAGCCAGGATTCAGGACTTTACCTGAATGAATCCTTCATCCTTTTTCGGGTTTAAGTCTGATGAAGACCCTTAGGAATTCCTTGATCGAGTTAAGAAGGTTACAGATATCATGGGGGTGACTTCTAGTGAGAGTGATGAGCTAGCTACATATAAGTTATAGGATATGGCTCACACATGGTTCAAGCAGTAGAAAACAGAGAGGGCCGATGAAGTAGGGCTTATAGAGTGGAAGGAGTTTGCCACCATCTTTCTTGATAGATTCTTTCACCTAGAGCTGAGAGAAAATATGGTGTTAGAATTTATCAACCTCAGGTAGAGTAGTATGACAGTGAAAGAGTATTCTCCTAAGCTTACTCAACTATCTAGATACGCTTCTCATGTAGTGGCAGACAGTAGGGCTAAGATGAGTAAATTTGTTTCTGAGGTAAATGATAGTGTGGTGAATGAGTGTAGATCTGCAATATTGATTAGTGAGATGGACATAGCCAGGCTTATGATCCATGCTCAACAGATAGAAGAGCAGAAGATTAAGATAAGAGAGAAGCAGAATAAGAGAGCCAGGACAGGTAGTTTCAACTTTGCTCAGCCTAAGTCAGAGGATAGAAGTCATTCTCAGTTCCTCCCAAAGTCATTAAGGTTAGCATAACCATTCCTCAGCTCAGTCCAATCGCCCGAATCAGTAAAGTGTCTCCTCCAGTGCTACTAGTGGGCAACGCCCAAATAAACTCTATGATCTTCAGTCCCGAAAGAATCAGGAAAATTATTTTAATATGGTTACTAGTATGTTACTGATCTTCCACTTGCATGTTTACGCTTTTCTAGATCCAGGAGCTTCTTTGTCTTTTGTTACTCCTTATATAGCAGTTGATTTCAGAGTCAGTCCCAAAATTCTAGCAGCGGACTTCTTAGTATCTACTCTAGTGGGTAAAACTATCATAGCCTGATGGGTATACAGGAACTATCCGATTATGCTATCCCATAAAGTCACTTCAGCAGATTTAGTCAAATTAGAAATGACTAATTGTGATGTCATTCTCGGCATGGATTAGATTTATTCCTACTATGCCACAGTCGACTGTAGAAATAAAGTTGTCTAGTTTCAATTCTCGAATGAACCTGTCCTAGAGTGGAGGGGTAGTACTTTAGCTTATTTCCTACCTTCAAGCACAGAAAATGATATCTAAGGGATGTGTCTATCATCTTGTTTGAGTTAAAGACTCTAGTTCTGGAGCTCCCAGTCTTGAATCAGTCCCAGTAGTGAATGAAATTTAGATGTCTTTCCTTAAGATCTTTCAGGAATTCCTCTCTAAAGGGAAATAGACTTTGGAACTGATCTCCTTCCAGATACTCAGCCTATATCTATTCCGCCATATAGAATGACACCTGCAGAACTCAGAAAATTATAGGAATAGTTGAAGGATCTCCTAGATAAGGGATTCATCAGACCTAGTGTTTTTCTGTGGGGTGCACCAGTTCTATTCCTGCACAAGAAAGACGGTTCTCTCAGAATATGCATAGACTACCGCCAACTCAATAAAGTCATGGTCAAGAACAAGTATCCACTTTCCAGAATTGATGACTTGTTTGACAACCTTAAGGGTGCCAGTTATTTCTCTAAGATAGACCTCCGATCAGGCTATCATCAGCTCAGAGTCAGAGAATGTGACATCCCAAAGAAAACTTTCAGGACTTGGTATGGTTATTTTGAATTCTTAGTCATGTCCTTTAGTCTTACCAATGCTCCAGAATTTTTCATGGACTTGATGAACCGTGTGTTCAAGAAGTACTTGGATATGTTCGTCATAGTCTTCATAGATGACATTCTTGTCTATTCCCGCAGTGAGCATGATCATGCAGAACATCTCAGAATAGTATTCCAGACTCTCAGAAATCATCAGTTGTTCACCAAATTTAGTAAGTGAAAATTTTGGCTAAGGTTAGTAGCATTCCTTGGTCATATCATTTCTAGTGATGGCATTAAAGTTGATCCTCAAAAGACCGAAGTAGTAAGAAACTGGCCTCACCTTATATCTCCATCATATATCAAGAGTTTCTTGGGTTTGGCTGGCTATTACAGATGGTTTGTTGAGGGATTTTCTTATATTGCATCCCCTATGTCTAGATTGACTTAGAAAAAAGTTAAGTTTTAGTGGTCAGATCCTTGCAAAAAGAATTTTCAAGAGTTGAAGACTCGACTTACCTCAGCTCCAATTTTTGCTCTTCCAAATGGTTCAGATGGATTTGTAGTGTACTATGATGCATCCAGAGTAGGTTTTCGTTGTGTCCTCATCCAGCATGGTAAGGTGATAGCCTACGCCTCCAGACAACTTAAACCCCATGAGAAGAATTACCCGACTCATGATCTTGAGTTAGCAGCCGTAGTTTTTGCCTTGAAGATTTGGAGGCGTTACTTCTATGGGGTTCATGTAGATGTATTAGCAAATCACAAAAGCCTTCAGCACGTATTCTCTCAGAAAGATCTCAATCTCCATCAGAGAAGGTGGTTAGAGCTCTTGAAAGATTATAACACGAGTGTTCTTTATCATCCCGTCAAGGTTAATGTATGGATGATGCTCTCAGTTGACTTTCTATGGGTAGTGTTGGCCATATTATGAAAGATAAGAAGATGTAGCCCAGGAAGTTCATCAGCTTATGCGATTAGATATCCGCCTAGTCGATTCAGCAGAAGGTAGTATATAGGTTCAGAATAGTTTAGAGTCCTCTCTAGTTTCTGAGGTGAAAGAAAAATAGGATAGAGATCCAAACATAGTCAAGTTGAAAGAGTCAGTCAGAGATCAGAAAGTAGAGGTTTTCTCCCAAGGGGGAGATGGTGTATTGCATTTTTAGGGTCGTCTGTGTGTTCTAGGTGTAGATAACTTGAGGCAACGAATTATTGCAGAAGCGCATGGTGCGCACTACTCCACATATATCAAGATTTACGGTAGATCTATTGATGGAGTGGGATGAAGAGATATGTTGCAAAATTTATGGCTAAGTGCTCTACATGTCGGCAGGTTAAGATAGAGCATCAAAAGTGTAGTGGGTCCATACAAGAGTTCAGTATTCCAACTTAGAAGTGGGAAGAAGTGAACATGGACTTTGTGATATTTTTGCCTCGTACTCGTCTTCAGCGTGATTTAGTTTGGTTCATTGTACACAGGATGACCAAATCAGCTCATTTTCTTCCAGTCTATACCTCTTATTCAGTCGAGGATTATGCAAAACTCTATATTAGGGAGTTGGTCAAATTACATGGTATTTCGTTGTCTATTGTATCAAATATAGGTACCTAGTTCACCTCTCATATCTGGAAAGCATTCCAAAAAGGTCTTGGTACCCATGTTCACCTCAGTATAACCTTCCATCCTCAGACAAATGGTCAAGCAGAAAGGACCATTCAGACCATGGAAAATATGGTAAGGAAATGTGCAGTTGATTTCAAAGGTAGTTGGGATGACCACTTGCCTTTGATTGAATTTCCATACAACAACAGCTGCCATTCTAGTATTCAGATGGCTCCGTTTGAAGCTCTCTATAGTAGGAGACGCATATCTCCAATCGGTTGGTTCAAAGTCGGTGAGGCCATAGTAGTAGGGCCTGACTTAGTCTTCAAGGCCTTAGAGAAAGTCCAGTTGATCATAGAAAGATTTTGAGCTGCTCAGAGTCGACAGAAGTCTTATGCAGATGTGCGCAGAAAGGATCTCGAGTTTGACATTGGTGACTATGTTTATCTAAAGATCTCTCCCATGAAGGAAGTGAAGATATTTGGCAAGAAGGGAAAGCTTAGTCCCCGATATATCGGTCCCTTCAAAATTCTCAATCGCTTCAGCAAAGTAGCTTATGAGCTCGAGTTGGCATCAGATCTAGCCTCAGTTCATCTAGTATTTCATTTCTCCTTGCTCAAGAAGTGCATAGGCGACCCAGCAGTAGTAATACCTATTGAGGGCATAGATGTTCAGAACAACCTCTCTTATGAAGAGATTCCATTCGAAATCCTTGACTACTAGACTCGCAGACTGGGGAACAAAAAAGTTCCTCTAGTCAAAGTTCTTTAGCGGAATCAGTCCTTTAAGGGAGCTACTTGGGAAGCAAAAATAAATATGCAGACCAAGTATCCTCACCTCTTTTCTGCTAACTCAGACTCAGCTCAAGGTAATAGTTCTCCTTAAGCTTATTCTGTTTCATGTTCAGAATTCTATTACAAACTTGGTACTAAGTAGCATTGAATCTTTAGTCATGGATTCATGTATCAATTTAGTGATATAATCATGCATCAGATATGCATTAATAGTATGAGAAACCCAGTTCATCAGAACACTCAGTCATGCATTCATGAATCAGTTACTCATGTATTAGATAAGCATGTTCAGTATGATATACTCAGCTTATCAGTTATGTCAGTCATGAAATCATGTTTCAGTTGTTCATATTCATTGTGTAATTCAGTTCATCTTTTCTCCCATCTCAGTTAGTCTCATTCGAGGATGAATGTTCTCAAGGGGGATATATTGTAAGATCCCGCAAAATTCTAATACTAAATTCAGCTTTTAAGGCACATAAGGGATCCCAACACTTCGGAAATTTTAGCTAAGTGTTCAACACTTAGTCTCATTTTAAGAATCCAAACTTTGGGGATTTATTTAATGACCTTTCCAACCTCCATTTTTTTATTTTAAAGTTGCGTTATGATGGGGTAAGTCAATAGTATATCCCAAGTGAGTTTCAAAATTTTTGGAAGAGCATAAGGGCATGTTTGGATACCCAATCCAGTATCTCTCTACGATAAGACTGCGACGCCCTAGTAATCGCGTTGCTCCAGGAGGGGAGGCACCTTTATTAGTCCGATGGACTTAGCAGGGTGGCGCGTTGGCTATTTCGCCTGGGCCAATTTTTCAGCAGTCAGCCCCAAACTTTGAAGGGCAAAAGGGTTATTTTGACACCCTATATAAGCCCAATAACATGAGATTTAAACATAATTAAGCAACATATGATTGATTTCTCTCAAAATCTCTCAAGAACAAGCCCTAGGTTTTTCATAAAAGGTTCAAATTCAAGGGATTTCACCGTTAGTCTTCAAGAATCTTTCAACTAAGGTATGTAAAGTGATCATTCATGGATTCCTTTCATCCATGAAGTTCAAGAATCCAATTTTGAAATCATAAATTATGGTGTTTATGTTGTGGGTTGATTATGTTCATGCAAATATGGTTGTACGATTCTCAAGTTGGAATATTTATGTGTTGTTCATGAATCTATGTTACCATGTGGATTGAAATATATGAAATTGAGTTGAAATATGGAGTTTTGTTGTATTAATTGATGATCATTCCTAAGGATTAAGTCATGCATCCTAGGTGTTTGATAAAATGCCTAAGAGAATAGAAATTATGAATTATAGCTCAATTGTGACCCAAGTGATAAATGCATGTTTTACCCTTATGTTCAAAATGACTCCTATACTATTGTTATTCTTTGTGATGGATTGATGTAATTCTCATGAGATTAGACTTATGAAATTATGACATATTTATATGCACTCCTATTCAAGTGTAAGCTTATGGCATACAAATACTTCATGGAAATACCCAAAGATTGTACTATGATTTGTTGACTATGGTCATGTGTCAAGAAGTGTCATGTCTTGTCAGTTTCATGCTATCAAGTCCTAGGAGTACTTGTACCCGACAATTTAGTTATGTGCCTAGAGCCAGTGTCAGTTTTCAAGATACTCTCAGTCAAGCCATGAACAGTAGAATTCAGTCAGTCTTACGACTCAGGAAAAATCAGTAAATTCAGTATCAATCCAAAAATCTCAGTAATCTCAGTAAATCTCAGTCAATTATGAGATATCAGTAGTGTTCCATCAGTCAATGGAATTTAGTGACCTCAATCTAGTTCAGCTCAGTATAATCTAATAAGTGTCTAATCATATGAGAGTAGGATTCAGCACTGACTGAGCCCAAGGATGGAAACTCACGTACTAGTAGAGGATGTGATTCTTAGAAGCAGTCCTTTCATTACAGCACTATGTAGCCAGCGTAGGTTGAGACATCAAACCTGCTAGATGAGGATAGATAAGGTGGCTTAACTTGTTAGATGAGGGTCCCGCCATTCTCCTTAGAGTACTTGTTAGATTAGGGATTTCTCATAGCTTGTCCTTACCAGTGGCGCACTATTGACACCCTTCCTATTGGGGTTACAGATTCGACCCCAACTCATCTATATTCACTTATTTAGGGTATATCGGTTCAATGAATTCTGCCATAGTTTTAGTTACAAATAAGCACTGTCAGATACAGTTATTCAACTCAGTAAAAACTCAAATAGTTTTTAAGATACAATCACTCAATTTAGTACAAAAATAAGATAGTTCTTCAGATTCTAGACTGTCAGATACAGTCAACCAGTTCTCTACGGAACTCGTCCAGTTCCATCTCAATCAGGACTGTCAGACACAGTCATTTAGATAATAATATATCAGTTATACAAAATTTATGTTATTAGTAATCAAGTTTAGTGATGTCATGATCTTATTTACAGTTCACGTATTCATGCATGTATTCTCACATTTATGTTATTCAGTCAGTTAGTATTGTTCATGCATATGAACCCATGCATTCATCTTACCCCACTTATATACCAGTACATTCAATCATAGTGACGCATTTTCTCTATGATGTCTTATACCATAGGTTCAAAAGCACGAGATCCAAAGCACCCTTAGTAGATCATACATTCTATAGACAGACTAACAGTGAGTCCTCATCATTCGAGGATAGCATGATTAGTTTATTACTTTATTATTTCAGTAGTTCAGAGTTAGCTGGGGACATGTCCCATCAACTCCACAGTTTCAAACAGTTTAAAGGCTTTCAGACTATAGCATGTTTAGATAATTACTTTAGTTTTGTTTTGGTATCGATATACCGTATTTCCAAATGTTATGTTTTATCAGATATTTGAACCTTATGGACTTTTAGCCTTTTATTTTGTATTTATACAGTATATTATGCAGTGCTCAGGTATAAAAATTAGTCATGGGTTAACTTGTGGTCCTTCGAGGTCATGAGCACCATGTAGCTTTCCGGGTAATAGATTCGGAGCGTTACACTCATTCTGTTGGAAATCCACTTTAAAATCTAGTATAATAATTTATAACGTAAACCAACTGTAATTTTTAAGCTGAACTGAAATCTAAAACTGTAAAGTGGATTTCTTATCTAAGCTGAGATCAAAAGATCAAATCTTTATCAAAAATCTAAAAATAATCTAGTCATGGGGTGCTTATAGCACAGACAATCTTGAATTAGAAATATCCAACTATGGCATAATAACCCATGCATCAAATACATGTTAAAACATCATAATGTTCATGCTTGATAATGAAAATAATGATAATTCAATTCTAAATCTGGAAATTTCAGCAATACGCATAAAAATACGAAAGTAGACATGCAATTCAACATCTAAATCTCTCAAAATCTCATATTCTTGCAAATAACACTATTGGGTATGAACCTAATTTAAAACTCATGTAAATTAATATAAAAATCAGTATTTAAAATAAATTTTGGGCACAAGGATGAAAGAAGATCCTTGTTCATAAACCCTGCATACCTTAATTGATGAATTTCTAAGAAAGCTTGAACTTGAGTCTCTATTTGTGCTTTTGAGGATGAGTTCTTGATTATCTTGATTTGGAAATCCCTAATTTAAAGATTTCCTGGAGAAACAATGGTGGAATTTGATTTTTTGGAGAGAAAGCTTTGAGCTCTAGGGTTTTTCTTTGAGAGAGAATTGATTAATAATGAGCATAATTGGTTAAGAATGGGTTTAATCTGGTGTTTTACATGAATTGTGGGCTTGGGAATTGACCAAAGTGCCCTTTTTAAAGTTTAATCAGAACTGGAAAGAGATGAAATTTTGGATTTTTCATGCCACCGCAACGCGTCACTATCGCGGTGGCTTACTGGAAAATAATGACTGGGACCTGGAAGTTCTCCGCGATGAGGAGCTATCGCGATGCTTTACTGGATTGTCCTTTGGGCCATCACAGCGACGCGCCACCATCCCGGTGAGCCACTGGAAATGGAAAAATGGGAAATAAGGTTTTTCTGCGATGTAGGGCTATTGCGGAGGTCCACTGGAATTTGATGATTGGCAATTTACCCTTCACCGCGACGTGGTGCTTGTCCAAATGGCACACTATTTTACTAAAAATGCCATAATTTCTCAACCGGGTATCGGATTTAGGCAAAATTGGTATTGATGGAAAGCTTATTCAATTTTCTACACAATGGAGGGTCCAAATTTGGAAAATTCTACATGCATAAAAAGGTATTCATTTTTTAGCTAACATTTGACATTCTAGGAGTGAAATTAAGCTAGGATAAATATGGGGTATTACAATATCTCCCCCTTGGGAACATTCATCCTCGAATGTGGCTAGTTAAATTGGAAATACTAACGAATCTGAGGCTATAAGCTATCATGCACTACTGAAATAAACTGTATGACTGAATCTCAACATATTGATCTACTGAACTTACGTGTGAGTGCTTTACATAAAAATAGTTATATGGATGAATCTGGGACTGGAAAACAACTGAATGAAGGAAAACTATTAACTTTGGATGAATCTGAGTTCTAGAGAAGAGATGAGGATACTTGGCATGCATGTCTATTTCTGCTTCCCAAGCATCACTCTCAACGAACTGATTTCCCTATAAAACTTTGACCAAGGGAACTTCTTTGTTCCTTAGTCTACGGATTTGAGAATGAAGAATCTCTATCGGAACTTCTTTATATGAAAGGTTATTCTGAATATATGTACTTTCTAGTGGAACTATAATGGCTGAATCGTCCATGCACTTCTTCAACAAGAACACATGGAACACTGGATGAACTGAGGATTAATTGTAGGTAGCTCGAGCTCATTCGCTATCTTCACAATATGACTCAAAATACGGAAGGGAACTACATATTGGGGACTAAGCTTCCCTTTCTTGCCAAATCTCTTCACCCCCTTTATGGGTGAAACTTTCAAATACACAAGATCATCAACCTCGAACTTAAGATCTCTTCTTCTTACATCTGCATAAGATTTTTGATGACTCTGGGCTGCTTTCAATCTTTCTTAAATCAACTAAACTTTCTCCATGGCTTCAAACACCATGTCTGTCACAATCAAAGCGACCTCATCCACTTCGAACCAACTAACTGGCGATCTATATCTCTATCCATAAAGAGTGTCAAATGGATCCATTTGAATACTAACATGGTAACTATTATTATAAGCAAACTCAATCAATGGAAAATACTCATCCCAACTTCCTTTGAAATCAAGAACACATGCCCTCAACATATCTTCTAAAGTATGAATGGTCCTCTATGTCTGACCATCTGTCTGTTGATAAAAAGATGAACTAAGATGAACTTGGGTACCAAGCCCTTTTGAAAGGCTATCCAAAACTGAGAGGTAAACTGAGTACCCCTATCTGAGATAATGGACAAAGGAACTCCATGCAATCTGACTAACTCTCTGATATACAGCTTAGCATAATCTTCAGCTGTGTAGGATATGTGAACTGGTAAGAAAAGCATCGACTTAGTCAATCTGTCTACAATAACCCAAATCGAATCATGCTAACGGCGCGACTGGGGTAAACCAGTCACAAAATCCATATTCACCACTTCTCATTTCCAAGTGGGGATACCAAACTCTTATAACTTGGCTACAAATTTAGTTATATCTTTCTTCATACCACTCCACTAATAGCTTTTACGTAAGCCGCGTTACATCTTAGTAGCACCTGGATGAATGGAATAAGGCACACCATGCACTTCTGCCATAATCCTCTGCCTCAAATCACCAACACATGGCACACGCAATCTACTATGATATCTCAACACACCATCTCCCCCTTGGGAGAAAACCTCTACCTTTTGGTCTTTAACTGACTCCTTCGGTTTGACCAAACTAGAAACCTTATCTTGCTTCTCTTTTAGTTCCGAAACTAGGGAAGATCGAAACTACTCTGAACCCAAATATTCCTTCAACTAAATCAACCAACCTCACACCCAATCTAACTAATATGTGAACTTCCCGAACTAACTCTTTCTTATCATTCTCTACGTGATCAACACTGCCCATATATAATCTATTAAGGGTGTCTGCCACTACATTGGCTTTACCCGAATAATACAACATACTCATATCATAATCCTTCAACAATTTGAACTACCTTCCCTGACAAATATTCAATTCCCTCTGAGTAAACACATACTGTAAGCTTTTGGGATTATGAACACATTCACATGCACCCCATAAAGATAATGTCTCCAGATTTTCAAAGCAAACACAACAATAGCTAATTCAAGATCATTGGTTAGGTAATTATTCTTATGAGGCTTAAGTTGTCTAGAGACATAGGCTATAACCTTACCTCTCTATATCAAAACATAACCCAAACAAATTCTAGAGGCATCACAATAAATAACAAAATCGTCTTTACGATCAGGTAATGTTAAAACTGAGGCTGAAGTGAGTTGAGTCTTCAATTCCTGAAAACACTTCTCGCAGAAATCTGAATACTGAAACTTAACTTTTTTTAGAGTCAATCTAGACATAAGAGATGAAATAGATGAGAAACCCTCAACTAAACGTCTGTAATATCCATCTAAACTTAAGAAACTCCTAATGTCTAACGGAGAGATAGGTCTAGGCCAATTTCTTACTACTTCTGTTTTTTAGAGATCAACTCTAATCCACTCACTAGAAATAATATGACCAAAGAAAGCTACTGACCTTAGCCAAAATTCATATTTGCTAAATATGACGAACAACTGATGATCTCTAAGAGTTTGGAACACATTTCTAAGATGGTCTGCATGATCATCCTCACTACAAGAGTAGACAAGAATATCATCGATAAAGACTATGACAAATATGTCAAAATACTATTTGAACATTCTGTTCATCAAGTCTATAAAAGTAGCTGGGGTATTTGTTAACCCAAAGGACATGACTAGAAACTCAAATGACCATAACAGGTTCTGAAAGCCATCTTTTGAATATTACATTCCCTTATTTTAAGCTGATGATAGACGAATCTAAGGTCTATCTTTGATAAACAACTTGCACCTTGGAGTTGATCAAATAAGTCATCAATTCTAGGAAGAGGATATTTGTTTTTGACTATGACTTTATTCAACTGGCGGTAGTAAATGCACATACTCAAAGAACCATCTCTCTTTCGCACGAATAGGATGGGAGTGCCCATGGAGAAACACTAGGCCTTATGAAAGCTTTATCTAAAAGATCTTTGAGTTGATTTTTCAACTCCTTAAGCTCAGCGGGAGCCATTCGATATGGAGGGATAGAGATAGGCTGAGTTCTAGAAGAAGGTCAATTCTAAATTCTATTCCCCTATCAGGAGGTGCCCCTAGAAAATCTTTGGGAAAATTATCAGGAAACTCATTAACTACACTAATTGACTGAACTGTTAGAGTCTCAGACTTCGTTTCTTTGACTTGAACTAGATGATAGATAGACCCTTTGGAAATTAAATTTCTAGCCTTAAGATAAGATATGAAATGACTCTTGGGAGACACTGAATTACCTTTCCACTCAAAGATCGGTTTATCTGGAAATTGAAACTTCACTACTATGGTGTGACAATCTATAGAGGTATAACAGGAATGAAGCCAATCCATGCTAATAATAAGATCAAAATCAACCATATCTAAATTTATTAGGTCTGCTAACATAATTTTGTGAAGGACAGTAATAGGTCACTTTCTATAGATTTGTTCGGCAATAGCTGACTCGCCTACTGGGGTAGAAACCAAGAAGGGCTAAGGGATATTTTCAGGACTTATCCAAAACTTTACTGCAACTAATGGGGTCACATAAGAGAAACTCGACCAAGGGTCTAACAACACATAAACATCAAGATGAAAGACATGAAGCATACCAGTAACAACATCTGGTGAAGCTTCTTGCTCCTGATGGGATGGTAAAGCAAAGAATAGATTCTGGTGCTGACCGTCACCGATACTGGATGGTACGCCCTGGGGAAGAAATGGGTGACCTAAAGGAGCTAGTGTACTAGTATCCTGAGTCTGGGGATGAACATTTCTGTTTCTTGCTTAGCATGCAGACACTCTCTAATTCCATAATCCAACTTACCACAACCAAAACAACCCTTCTGTCCAGCCAAATACTCATTAGGATAATTCTTACCACACTTAGCACATGGAAGATAACTGGGCCTTTCGCTTACTTACCCCACTGCTCTTGCCTAGCTCTGGGAGTGGGAGCACTAGCTGAAGATGGTGCTAGCATAGATGAATGATTCTGAAACTGCGAATGATTTCCTCTTTGAGAACTAGTTTGACCATACTCAAACTGCTTTGTTCTAGCCTTCTTATTTCCCCTCTCTCTTTCCTTCAAATTTCCTGCTTCAATCTATTAAGCATGAATCATCAACCTAGTAAGATCTATGTTTCCGATAAGCATGGCAGTCCTACACGTATTTAGTACAAAACTAGATACTCCAGTAACAAACTTATTCATATTTTCCCTAGGATCAGCAATCGTATCAGGGTCATATTTAGATAACTAATTAAACTTAAGGCAGTACTCTTTCACTGTCATCGAGCCCTGCCTCAGGTTCACAAACTCCTCTATTTTAGCCTCTCTCATCTCACATGGAAAGAGCCTATCTATAAAAGCATCTTGAAAGACTTGCCAATTCATGGGTTCTACATTCTTACCTCTACTATTCTTCCACATAACTACCCAATCATACGCCACATTCTTTAATCTATAGGATGCTAACTTTACACTTTTCTCTTCAGAAACATGCATAATTTGGGTGATCTTCTTTACCTCATCTAAGTAAAGTTGTGGGTCCTCACTTGCTTTCGACCCAAAGAACTCTGGCAGATTCATTCTCATAAAATCTCTAATTCTAGCTGCTGCTAAATTACCATTCTGCTGAAGTGAGAATGTAGTCTGATGATTGCCTTGAACATTGGTAGTTACTACCTGGGCTAACTCCTGAAAGGCATCCTTAAACACAGCATGGGATACATTCTCAATCAAAGGATCGACGAGATGAGGTGGCTGGTTACCATTTTTTTATGCGTTAGCTCGACGAGGAGGCATATTCAACTATCACGTAAGTGCATGAATTAAAAGAAGATAGAGATACTGTAAGCATGATAGATCATGAAAGAAAGAGATGATTTTCTAAGAACATCCCATAGCCTCTTGCTCATAAATGTGGCATGCTCACACCCATGATCAAGACTCTACGTAAAGCGGCTTGTCTGGCTCCCTAGGATTCTTATAAACCTTAGGCTTTGATACCAAGTTTGTAATGCCCCAAAACCTGGTCCTGAAATATCACACGGTGCTCAAGACTATGAGTAGCCTTAAGCTAACCCTGTCTTCCTTCTACTAAATTTAAATCTCATAATAATGGGAATATAGACATAAAAGTCATACTAAATATGGGAAACTGACCGGAATAGCTGAGAATAATCTGAATATAATCTCTAAAAATCAAATACAGTAAATCTAAATCATACTAGCAGTCTGACAAGCCTCAACTACTAATAACTAGAGAGTCACTGGGATAAACCCCCAGCTAACTCAAACTGTCTTAAAAGAATACTGAATCATATAAACTAATAAGATGCAAAATCTGAATGAATAAGTCCCCAAACTATGAGGACTCACCAACTTTCGGATGTATATAGAGATGCTCAAACTACTCACACTGCTGATATTGAGCACCTAAACCTACATTATGAGACAATGTAGTACATAGACGTATATATGGATCAGTACTTGGAGGTTGTACTGAGTATGTGGGGGTGAATGCATAAAATAAGTGAAATATTATCTCATCATTATAATTTGTAAAACAATGCATTCTAAATGTAAATGACTCACATAAGCTGGAATATCTAAAATACTAAAATACGATATAATAAGAAGCAAATCATGCTTTATAAATTTGGTGAGTCATAACATTTAGTTCGGAAAGCTGTGCTAGTATTCTATCTGTAAATCATACTAAGTGTAAAATGGACTCACTACTATATCTGAAATCTGAAATCTGTAGTTGTTATCTTTTTGTAAAGCATAATCTGAAAAAATTCATGAACCTTTACACTTAGTTTCTATAAGCTTTTCTATACTAATAGAGACTTTACTCAAAAGCTGATTATTTACTTTTACTAGCAGAGAGGTTCTCTTAACCGACATAAACCATGTGACCTAACATAGAGTCCAACGTCTTTTTCCCCTATGGGGAAAACCTCACGATGGGGAGAGGTGTCACACTCTTACCAAGGAGTATAACCTGAGCTAAGTGATCACATCTGTAACTATCATCCTATAGAATGATAATCTGTACCTATGTTGGTTATGTAGTTCTATGGAAGTAGGGCACACTCTAATTCCACACTTCCTGTTCGATGCTAAATATTACTCCCTTTAATCTGTATGCTCATTCTGTTGGAAATCCACTTTAAAATATAGTATAATGGTTTATTACGAAAATCAACTGTATATTTTTAAGCTAAACTAAAATCTAAAACTGTAAAGTAGATTTCATATCTAAGCTGAGATTAAAAGATCAAATCATTATCAAAAATCTAAAAATAATCTAGTCATGGGGTGCTTATAGCACAAACAATCTTGAATTAGCAATATCCAACTAGGGCATAATAACCCATGCATCAAATACATGTTAAAATATCAAAATCTTTATGCTTAATAATGAAAATAATGATAATTCAATTCTACATCTGGAAATTTCAGCAATACGCATAAAAATACGAAAGTAGATATGCAATTCAACATCTAAATCTCTCAAAATTTCATATTCTTGCAAATAACAATATTGGGTATGAACCCTAATTTAAAATTCATGTAAATTCATATAATTTAAACAAATTTTTGGGCACAAGGATGAAAGAAGATCCTTGTTCATAAACCCTACACACCTTACAAAAACAACAACAGCAACAGGCCCAGTGTATTCCCACAAAGTGAGGTATGGGGAGGGTAAGATGTACGCAGTCCATACCACTACCTCCAAAGAAGTAGAGAGGTTATTTCTGATAGACCCCCATCTCAGAATCTCGAATAATACACCATGATCACATTGGAACATGTAACAGGAAATGTTGGCATGCAGACATAAGAAATAATAGAAATAAATATCAGTGAAGTGCGAAATAAAAGAAATACGAGCAATACGAAATAAGAACTAGGACACCCACTTACCCACCCCACCCGAACTCACCTAACTAAAGGCTCCTACTCAAGGACACAAGCCTGGGATTACTGCCCGGATACACACTCACTCTCCTAATACCTAGCCACAATTTAAACCCCACACACCTTAATTGATGAATTTCTAAGAAATCTTGAACTTGAGTCTATATTTGTGCTTTTGAGGATGAGTTCTTAATTATCTTGATTTGGAAATCCCAATTTAAAGCTTTCTTGGAGAAACAATGGTGGAATTTGATTTCTTGGAGAGAAAACTTTGAGGTCTAGGGTTTTTCTTTGAGAGAGAATTGATGAATAATGAGCATAATGGGCTTAGAATGGGTTTAATCTTGTGTTTTACACGAATTGGGGTCTTGAGAATTGACCAAAGTCCCTTTTTAAAAGTTTAATCGGAACTAGGAAAGAGAAGAAATTTTTTATTTTTCATGCCACCACGACACGCCACTATCGCGGTGGATTACTGGAAAATAATGACTGGGACCTGGAAGTTCTCCGCGATGTTGAGCTATCGCGATACTCTACTGGATTGTTATTTGGGCCATCACCACGACGCACCACCATCATTGAGAGCCACTGGATATGGAAGAATGGGAAATAAAGCTTCTCCACGATGCGGGGCTATTGCATAGGTCCATTGGAATTTGACAATTGATAATTTACCCTTTACCGTGATGCGGTGCTTGTCCAAATGGTACACTATTTTACTAAAAACGTCATAACTTCTCAACCAAGAATCGAATTTGGGAGAAATTGGTATCGATGGAAAGCTTATTCAATTTTCTACACAATGGAGGGTCTAAACCAGGAAAATTCTATATTCATAAAAAGGTATTCATTTTTGAAGCTAACCTTTAACATTTTAGAAATGAAATCAAGCTAGGAAAAATATGGGGTATTACACTTTGCCTTAGCCATGCGGTGCACAACCCATGGCACAAGCCAAGGTGTGCGACGCACAGCCTATGGAATAGGCCTTAAGTGGGCAACACATGCTGCATCGCACATCCTAGACAGTGCCTCATTCAAACACTCATAACTTTTTACTCTGGACTCGAATTGATGAACGGTTGGTGGTGTTGGAAAGAAGACTCGAAGGAATTCAATTTGATTTATAGTAGGCTCTATGACTCTTTATATCCTAGGATAAATTATCACTGTAAGTTGACCCAAGAAAATCATCAACTAAAAATCAATTGATAGAAAAGTGCTGAACTTAACTTTTGAGGTAGGAGATTCTTTTGGTGTATATTCATCTCCAAGGATATTTCCACACTAAGGAAGTGTCATTCACACTTATATCTAAGTATAAACCATTGGGCTCGGGTCTATAAATATAGGAAAGATGGTTCAAATTTAGCCCGAAAGTGCGGAGTGTTACACACTAACTAATATTTCCAAAGTCAAAATCCTCATTGTTTCCATTGTAAATATATTAATTGATTTGTGTATTGGGGAACAAACATACTCATAATTATGACTTACTAAAATGATATGTATGTCCAACTTACACAAGGATTAAAATTTTTGCGTCAAGGTCACTATATTTTATATCGGATTGCACAATTATAATATAATCACAGGGTGGACTAAACTCTGTGTGTGGAATTTGCAAAAGAAACATATTAATAGCTATTTTACCAAATTCAAACAAGAAATTTATTTATATAAATTAAATATTAGTTGACTGTAAATCCCAAAATATAAAGAGCTTTGGCTATAATCTATATCTATTTATATTCTATCTATACTCTATAATATATTAAAAGTGTGAAGCCTCTTAGTAATGTTGTTTGAACTTTTGCCTTTCATTAAAAGTTTTTTTTTTATACAAAATCGACTTTTCACTATTTTTTCCTAATATTTAAGAGTTAAAAATTAATTAAATATATTTATTATAAAACCTTTACTTATTAGAAGACATCAGAATTAACGATAACTAATATTTTTTGCAATAGTTTAAAAATTCTAAATCAACTAACTTTGATTTTAAGAAGATCTGAAAAATCTAAAAATAAATATTCAAGTATTAGAATAATAAAAATTTAAGAAGTGGCAATTTTTTTAACGTTTTAAGTATGTAATAAGAATGTATACAATGATTTTGTAAGGATTTGACTTTAAAACTATGGAAAGATTTTAAATATAGAAAAAAAATAACTGTATCACAAATATAGTTCAAATTGATGGGTCTCTCCTAGCCTCTAACAATAAGGAAAAGAAGTACTACATGAAAACGCAAAAGTAATGATGTAATATATATATGTTCTTACACGAAAATATGTGTTTATGTTTGCATTATTTATTGAAGTATGAAAATTTTTTTAACTGTGATTTAATCTTTTATACTTCATTAAAAATCTTTGCAATAAATAAAATAATTTGATTTTAAATAATCAATCGTTACACGTCCAGACAATTACGATTAAACTAGTATAATCCAAATAAAGCAAGGTCAAAATATTAGTTGATTCTAAAGTAGTTAATATTAGAAAATAGTTAAATGAGAATTTTCCCTAATTAAAATATATTTTAAAAGAGTCTATAACTCATGCTTTTTATTATTGGTGTAAGCATACGTGATGCTATGATGTTTTTATGTTGTTATTTTTCTTAAAATATACAAATAAAAAAAGCAACTCTTATTAAAAATGACAAAGTCGTAAATAGTTTTTTAGATAATTATGTTCAAAATTGATAGTCTTTTTAAATGATTATGCCTGAATTTGATGTTTTTATCAGATGATTATTCCTGAAGTAAATAAATTTTTAGATGATTATGCCTGAAATTATGTCTAGGTGTGGGGTATAGATAATTATATCTAAAATTGATAGGATACAAATTTCATAACACTACGTTTCTCGTAATTTTATTCATTTTTTAGTCATTGCCCTAATTACACTTTTATTCTTCTCGTTCTATGAATATATAAAAAATATCAGTACAAAATTAGCTGAGGTGAGAATGACTAGTAAATGTGGAGACTGGGGATGAAATGGACAATGATTTCAATTTAAAGACTATCTTGACTATTTATAGTTTTGTTCTTAATTATCTTTATCATATAGTAATTTAAATATTTTTTTTATATATATTGGCCATTTATTTTCACATAATTCAGGGACATTTTTGACCTTTCTCTATAGTAATTGTAATAATTTTCTTTATATTACGTGATTCAGTTCTACAAAACTATAAAAAATTTAACTTTCGCTTATTTTCTTCATAATAAAATTATGAAATTAAATACACATGAAACTTATGCTACATAGATTCATGAGATTTGAGCTTCTTTTTTTCCCGGGTTTACATTTTGCTCCATATGCATAAAACACATCTTTTCTCGCCCTCAGCTCTTAAAATATTAGGGTAAAAATTATTTTCACCCCTCTGCCTTAAAAATCAAACTCCCCCCTCAACATTGCACAATAATTATACTCTCCCCCTTATCTTATGCATTGTCCGTTTTGCCCTTGTAATTTTAATCCTATATTTATTTATTACCTCTTTATATTGTATATATAATATATATTTTTTCACCTAGGTATTTATAGCATTTTATTTAATTTTATTAATATTATAAGTAAAATAATACTTTTTATAAATCTGTCACAAAATTAAATGTTATTTTTTAAGAACGTTATTTCAATATTATATGTACTAAAGAGTCGTTTGGCATGAGGTGTAATTATAATAATTGGATGATAAAATTCATGATTATTTTATCCTGTGTTTAGTTAGAGGTATTAGTTTGTCTCAAGATTATTTATCCCACCATTTATATCACAGTGATGGAATAAGTTATCACATATACATGCTGATACAACTTATTATGGAATATATAACTAATCATGAAATAACTTATTCCCGACCAAGCCCCCCTAAGTGTGTATATATGTATGTACATGCATGTGCTTATCTATTTGTGTTTTACGAATATTTTACTACACCGTTTCATATTACTTGACTTTTATTGATATGACGCAATCCTTATAAAATTTTTATTTAAAGGTGTATTTTACTGAATTAACCTGATAATAATACTTTAAAACTTTAATTTTATCTATACTACTATATTATGTAGTTATTTAATAATAAGTGTAGAAAAAAAAAACATAACACAATTCTTTTGATTTCATAAACTAGACAAGTAAATTAAAATAACTATTTTTAGTATGAGGGTCAAGTAATAAGAAATGATATTATCTATTTTCTATATAAATAAATGAGTTGTGATTGTCATTTAATAGAGTATTACATAAATTATAATTTATCTTAATAAATATAATCTTTAAAAAAATCTGGCCTTATTTTTATTCATTATTTTATATTTTCTGCATTGAAATATGTTTATAAAGTTAATATTACTTATTATTTTCATTATAAATGAAAATATTAGATTTTGATTATTATTAATAAAACTAATTTCCATTATTCTAATTTACTTTATTATAGATTATCATTAGCCTATATATAGTATTTCTCACTTTTTTTTGCCCAGAAGACAATGCTCATATTTTTATGAAAAATTCGTTACATGGATTTAAAAAATGAAAATGTGATGATTTTAAAGAAGTAAAAAAAAACTATGATGAAAGGGTTCAATAGATATTTTAAGAATTTAATTAAGATAAAGAGAGAGAGTATGACTATTATTCAAAGTTGAAGGGGGGGTTTGATTTTTAAGATTAAGTTTGGGAGGGAAAATAATTTTCACCCTAAAATATTATATCTAACTTGGTAATTAAATGTAACCACCTTTTTGATCGTTTGTGAAATTTTCTCATCTTTTCTATTTTAGTTTTTCCCGTAGTTGGTGTACGTGAATTATGACTCACGGGATGAGTAGTACCAATTCTTGAAGTGTGTGGAAGTAATTGAAGTCATTAGTTGGATTATTGAATTTTAATAAATTTAACCTTGATCGCAGTTAACCTTTGGTCAAGACGACCTCAAATTATTGTCGTAGTGTTTTCAATAGGTCTGAAATATATTTTTTACTTAATGTACCTATTTGACTTACTTTCTCGAGGTTCCGAATAATATCTAAGGATCTATTGGGTATTTTAAATATTATTTTTGTTGATGGTTATGGACCAAACTAACATTTTCTTATTTATTGAGACTTATGTATAAGAATTGAATTAAGTAGAAAGAATTTACCCTATATAATAATAATAATAATAATAATAATAATAATAATAATAATAATAATAATATAATACCACCAAAAAGTGTAAAACAAAAGTAGTGGTTGAATGCACCAGTTACAAGATTCAGACGAAGGGTTGAAGGAATTCTTGATATTCATCAGGTTAGCCGCTTGAGAAATTATTAATAGTGTTATTTATGTCGTCGTGTGGATATAATTGCAGTAGTGAATATCGTGTTAAGTAGTGTTGGTGGTGTTAAGTAAATATTGTTAAGTAGAACTGGGTAATAAAGAACTCATTCCTTAATAATGACAAAGTGATAATGACCAATAGAATTTGCCAATTAGGGCCAGAACTTTGATAAGCCATTTATGGCATTGGAATGGGAATAAGTCACTGCATATGTTGCGGGGCGTCCGTACAACAATTATAGTTTTTTTTTTATTTCATATTTGTTTTTCTCTTCTCTTTTCATAATTTACTATATAGTTTGAATTGAAGAGGTCGAGATTTAGGTCAAGCATTTTAAAGTAAGAATTTAAAAAGTGAGTGTCAATAAATTTGTAATTTTATTGGGATTATGTATTGAACATATTTAAAATATTCGGAAGCTTTATGGAAGGGCAAGATTCTTACAATTTAATTGGAGTTTATACTTGATTTAATTGTGTGGATACTCCTAAACTGGATACTTTTTGATTGATATCCGGACATGCTTGAATTTGATGATATTTAAATTGTTGAGACGTGTATAAATAATTATTGATAATTTACTTGATGGAATTGTCTTATTACTTTAAGTGTACTTGTAAACTTAGTATATCGTATTGTATCCTGAGAGGTAGAGTGAATTTGATCAAACATACCTAATATGATTATGGAGAATTGTCGGTACGGATATGATATTTATATTACTTATTTATGGAGGATCGGATACCACGTCGGTACGAATATGATATTGATATTACTTATTTATGGAGGATCGTATACCATGCCGGTACAAATATGATATTGATATGACTTATTTTTGGAGGATCAGGTACCACACCGGTACGGTACATGAACATAGATTGTTCCCTACAAGTCATGACTAGTTGGGAAAAAATAAGTCCTTTAGCATGTGTGTACATATTTGTGTTGAATTTGAGAGGTTGTATGGGTTATAAAGTAAATAACGAGCTAATGGTGTTTTAATTACAAGGTTTAGGAGGATGTGGTTGTTAAGTTTGGTATTGTTATTGATTATGTGGATGTTTACAGTATGGTTAATACTTATGATGGTTATGTGGTTTGTTTGTAAGTACTATTTGACCTGTTATTGATGTATTATTGATTCATTGAATACTTGTTATGTGACGATGCTTGTCTACTTGTTATTTGATTTATGTTGCGTACATGTTATTAAATTGAGTTGACCTATGATACCTACCAGTACATAGTGGTTTGTATTGATACTACCCCGTATTCTTCTTTTGTTGACTATAGAAAGTGTTCCAGAGGCTCAGACACGACCTCACCTCTATAGTTTGATAGAAGATCTTGATCCAAGGATGAGTACTCCGTCTTCAGGATGCCATCGGTCATTCTATTTATTCTTGTTCATCTTTCGGGCAATGAAACATTCTTTATTTACTTTATTTTTTGGATATCTCTTTTAGACATGATCTTTGTTAGGAGTTTTTGTATGATGACTTTTGGGTCTTGGGGAATTTAGTAAATAGATTGTTTGACTTCCGCATTATTAATAACTAGCTCAATACTATTGTTACAAAGTTAGTTTTATGATAATAGCACTTTAATATAGACTAAGTGATTGCGTAATGATTTTGTTTAGAAGATTCTCCCACAGAAAAATTAGTGCGGGTGCCATTCATAACCTTTTTGGGTCGTGAGATTAAATCTGTCCAAACTGATTTCATCCCAAAATAGTAGCATGACCATTATGAATTCTCTAATTTTACCTATTCAAAATTTACAAAATATAAATCACCCTATATAAATAAGAGTCAATCCTAGGCAAAGAAATGCTGGGTTCACGATCAAAGTGTGAATGGAAAATGGAGGGAACCAACTTGAGGGAAAGAATTGAGATAACACTCAAAAATGGAAAGTGTACCCAAAAGTGGGAAGTCTACTAATTGTCCCACATTGGTGAGAGAAGAAAACTTTCAAATGTTTATATTAAGGAACACTTACTCCACATGGTAAGTGAGGAAAGAACCAAGAGGTGCCTCACATCGTCGTCATCATCACTCGCTCGGCTTCGGCTTTGGATTTGGATTTGTCAAATAATCGATCGATAAGATATATTTTTTTTGACAAAATATATTTGAAACGCAGGAATTTCCAATACGATCCAAAGGGAAAAAATACAACAGTTTTTACTTCTCCATTTAATATGCATGCGGTGCAGAAATGCTGCTTCGGAAGGGATGCAACTCTTCGACGAAATACACACTGATTTGGAAAAAGAGGTGCTTTTTTGGATGGTTGTGACTGTCCAGTAAAAGGACGCACTAATTCGATGAATAGACATGACTGTTTCGATGAACAGACATGACTGTTCCAGAAGATACATCTTTTCTAATGAACCATTGCCTCTTGTCAAAGAGGCATCTAATGGCTATATAAATCTGTATTTTTCCACAGGTTTAGGTACGAAATTTTCAGAAATAAAAAAACTTTTTCTTTTCTAAAATACTCCGTGTGATCAACTAGTCGTTGAGTGAGTTCGAAGAGAATATGATCGTTTGAGGTACCACTACTGTCGGATTGTTAGGCCATTTTATCCTGGGAGAAATTTTCATAACCTCGAGTACTTGAGGGGAATTATTTCCTTAAGGACACTTTGTGAAGTCAGGGGACTTGTCCTTATTCTATTTCATCTAATTTTCTGGAAAAAAACACACTTCTTTGAAAGGTCTTTTTCATCTTGTGTTGAGGATGTTACTTAACTTCATAAGTGTTCTTGTTTTATACTTGAACATGTGTTGAAGTTGTTGTTGCCAAAATATAGATTCTTGTGTATCCGTAAGACAACTATCTTAAGGAAATAATTAATTTTCAGAATTTGTGTTGCTTGGTTTCTAGAGATTAAAGCTTTAAGCTTTCTACTCAGTTGGACTTAACTAAGGGTTTGAAGAAATAAAATCTTCATCACAAGTTAAAGATCACTCGGTTGACGATTGAAAATCATAAAAATTTTATCGTTAAACTAGAAATAAAGGGTGTTTAAGATTGCTGCAACTTTATAAGTAGTGTTTCGATGTACTAATATTTACTGTCTTGTTGTGATAGAAAAATGACTTCTGACAGTGAAGTGAATGATGCAACAACGACTGTGGCAGCAACTAATATTGCCACAACGAGTCATATGAGTGCTCCGTAGGCAATGGTACCAACAGAGAAACCCAGATAATTAATGGGTTTTGATTTCAAAAGGTGTCAACAGAAGATGTTCTTCTACCCTACAACTCTATGAATTCAAAGATTCATATCTGAAGAAGCTCTAGAGGTTCCTAAGGAAACGTCGGACCAGTAGAAATTTGTTGTTATGGAGGCATGAAAACACTCTAATTTTCTATGCAGGAATTATATTCTGAATAACCTCCAAGATGAACTATACAACATGTATAGTGGAATAAAGACAACAAAAGAGTTGTGGGGTGCGCTAGAAAGAAAATACAAGACTGAGAATTCTAGAACCAAGAAGGTCTTCATTGCAAGATTTCTTGAGTTTAAAATGATTGACAACAAGTCTGTTGTATCTTAAGTCCAGGAACTGCAAGTGATCATCCATGATCTCCTCGTTGAAGGTATGAGTTTGATGAATACCTTAGTTGAACATATTAAAAATGTTCTTGATGTTCACTTAAACTTTATTATAGGTTTGATCGTGATTGAGGCTGTAACACCTTTTCAAACTAGAAATCAAACTATAGTTCCTACGTGTGTAAGCTCTAATCCAAATGATTCCTATGTGAATATAAGTTCATGATCATTATCCTAGTTTATGAAGTGCTCTTGACGTGAAAGACTTTCATAGAATTCACTTAGAACAAAGTCGAGCTAAGAGCCTTTGGTTCTTTCAAAATTTAATATTCGATTCTAAAAGGGTCTAGTTTTAATGTGTATAACATTTGATATATATAGAATTTTGCAGATCAAGACCCACCAAATTTTATATAATTAAATTAGCTTTCCAACGATATCAATTTCGCCTTAATCTGATACCCGAGTAAAAAGTTATAGTTATTTTCGTGACAGGCAGTGAGGTCGTGCAATTTACATGCGACGCACGCTCCATTTCAGTGCTCTCGAGCATGCGACAAATGCTCTATTTCATACCTTATTTTTTAGTTTCTGATTCCATGTATTTAAGGGGCAATAGGGTAATTCTCCTCACCCAGAACCATCCAAAACACAAGATTTAAGCCCCCAAAAGAAATTTTATTACATCATTATTCCCTCTTTCTTTTCAAGAAAACCCTAAGATCCAAAGATCAAGAATCAAGCTCTTAGGTCAAGATTTCCAAGAAACAAATCAAGATTCGAGTTTTATCCTTCGAACTAATTAATCTAAGGTATGTGGGACTACTCTAAGAACCATGAGCGTAAATTTAAATGTTTTATCAAGATAAAAAAAAACCCCTATTACGTTTCATAATAAAGTGTTCGATATTGTTTTTGAAAAGTATGTATCATGGGATTGTTTTGATGAAAATATATGTTGTCTTGAACCATTTTTCATGAAAATTGAACTATAACTATATATATATATATATATATATATATATGATTTCGTTGTATTGTAAAGTTTGAATGAGAGCGTGCATGATTAAACTCCCTCTCCTATGAAGCTATCTTTGATTTCAAGTGTTGTGGCTTGTGTAAACGCATGAATTTCTTGAAAGGAAACTAGATGGTGAATACTTTACTGATAATCACAAAATAATATGGTTTATGACATATAGAGGGGGTATTTTCTTATGATAAAAGTCTATTTGGTAAAACTAACACTTTTCATGAGTTTTAAGTAATACAACTATGATATGACCACTTATTGATTGTATAATTGAGAGGAGAGAATTTTGATGAAAACTTGAATGAAGATATTTTGTATAATTCTCTCTCATATGGTGTTTAAAAGCTATAGGTGGTCATTAACATGATAATAAGTGAAAAAAGGCTGCAGATATGATGTGATGTAATTTTATTGACTTGCAAGTCAGGGTATGACGATACCCGATGATTTCATACCCTTAACAAGATAGTGTTGAATGTTTTGAAAGTATGAACATGTTTTTTTTAAAGAACTAAAAGTTGGGCTTAAGAGATCTAGTAGGTTACCCGAAGAAGGCATTTGAGTGCAAGGGCTCATCATTGGAAACCATATTTTTCGATGCGAGACTTATGATATATGATCCTACATGAAAGGATATTTTTAGGAGATCTCACAAAGGGGGATTTCCTACGGTGTACTCATATGGGGGTATCACCTCTCCAATCCTGGTGGCTACTTGGATTGGAGACTTGGCCGTCGAGTAAAGGGTGGATTCCATATAACGTATGAAATTACAGATTTGTAGGGTGTACCGACTAGCTCAAAAGAATAATAAAGTGTGGGTCAGTGTTGTCAAGAATCATTTTAAAGTTCTCGAAAGTATGCCCATGTATTTTTACTTGTATTGTGTTCACTAACATTATGAAATGCTCTCACCTATTTTGTATAAAAACATGCTATTTTGAGTTGTTTCACCTACCAGTACAATTGTATTGACCCCCTATATTTCAGGATTTGAGGCACAGTCCCGGGGTCCTACTAAACAATAGGAGTATTTGGTCAGAAGTTGCATTTGGTGAGCCTCCCTTATTTTGGAAGGCCTTATTTCAATTCATTGTTATTATTGTTTAGATTCATGGCCCGACTAAGGGCCTTATCCCAGTTGTCAGACATTTGTTGATTCTTAAATTGTTAGAGATTTCACAGACGGGTGTCATATGTTTTGAATTTTAAGAACTTCCTTCCAAATGGTTAAAGTTTTATAAGATTGACCATGGTTCCATTTTGTTATGTTTTCCATAAACTCTTTATATTATATGAATGTTGTGCATGAATTCTAAATAGAAAGGAGCACCCGTGCCTTTATCGTTTAGGATGCTCGTCGTGGCCATGGCCTAGGCTTGGGTCGTGACAAACTTGGTATTAGAGAACTGTTCATGGTCCCAGGGTGTCTGCGAAATTGCATCGGGTAGAGTCCTTTTTATAGGTGTGTAGTGTGCCATACTTATAAGGAGGAGGCTACAAGGCATTTAGGAATATTTCTCTTTCTTCATGTACTAGTTCGTTCTATAGAACCTGATGTTCCTCTTTCATATTCTAGTTCATGCTATGGTGTCATTCATACGAAAGTAAAGTTATCCCAATTCTTTCCTTACTCTGATGTTCTTAGATATATCTCATTGTCGAGGTGATTCAAGTGTAGAAGGTTAGAATCTAAATGATGTGAACCTTTCTAATTGAGTCATAAAAGATTAAGCTTATACCCTTATCTACATCAATCGTGCGTTTGAGCCTGAGGTATGAAGTGTATTCAGTCCCTTTCCAAAATTCTTATTGCAGATGTCATGCTTAAGAGTGGAGATATATGTCAGAATACTGGAAAAAAATTTCTACCCGAATAGTAGTATGTGTTAAGGTACCATACCCTATTGGTAGTAAGATGATCCCGAAGTTAGTGATATGAAGTCACAAGGTTAGAAGTCAGGGTGAACTGACTTTTGCGTAAATAAGTAGTTGAGTTGTATTACCCTTGACTGAGAGGTGGATTGCCATTTTATAGTGATAGACAAATGTGGCGGCAATATTTGTAAATTTTATGATAGTCTATGGAGAGAGTGTTTAGCTATGATTATTGCTTATTCAAAATAGGGAAGAATCTCAAAATAGATAGTTATGGTGGTTATAGAAATCACTTACAGGATGTGAATGGAGACGGTTAGATTAGCCAATAAGTTACAAGTAAATACTCATTATTGTATATGGAATTTTGAAGGTAGTTGTGATGTATGCATGGGTAAGTAACTATGATGTGAGAAAGTAGAATATGTTGATAGGATCGTAATGGGTTATAATATAAGATTAAGATCAACTATCCCTATTATGTGACTTTACCCCCGTGATTTTCTTTTCTCTAGTTGTTGAAAATTAGTACTACATATAAGGAGGTATGTATAGATTTTGAGCTATAGTAGTAATGTCGTGCAAGGGGCATGATTATAGGTAGTAGTTAAACGAAATAAAGTATTTTGGGTTGATTTCCCAATTTGATGGACTAGTATAGTATTTGTTATGCTTCGTTGGTGGTACATGATTGACGCTAGACTATAAGCATGAAATTTAGATGTGGAATGTGGTGGTAAGAGTAGTAACTTAAGATTAACAATGTATATTTTGCGGGAATGAATTAGTAGGCTTAACGTGAGAGTGAAATATCTTAGGTTGGGAACTTGTGGAAAAAATGAGTGGTCAATGGTGATGTATATGTATACATGAGAACAAGAGTAAACGAAGAATTATGGTTGAATCATTAAGTGTATAAGAGCGCGAGTATATAGGAATAAGTTGAACCCCGAGGTAACTTGTTGCTAGATAAGGCATCAAGTGTATGGGTATCATGCGTATCTAGATTTCATTCTTGAATCTTGTAGTATGGAGAAGTCTGGGAAGTTATTGTTTAGTGTTCTTCCGAGTTGAACTGAGGAGATATAGGTAGGCAATGTGCTCCTTTGGTATTGTTTTACAAATTAAATTATAAGTTATTTGATTAGAGGTGTAATGCTAGTATCCTAAGAAGTTGAAGATAGGGCTTAAGTGTTTAAAAGTATGGATATCTATGCCCATGATAATGTTAGTCATAAGTTGATGATTTTAGGGGTCAGAGAAAGCTATTATTGATGTCCCTGAAGGGGGATGTTCTAGAAAGAATTAAATTATTGAGGGGAGTTTGTGTTCATACCCCCTTTTGGTAAGGAGTGTGGATGCGTACACTTATGAGAGTGGGAGTTGTAGAGTGATGGCTATAGATGCTAGAGAAAGTTAAGAGTATCACTTTCGGAAAGCAAGACCTTCAGAGTATAGTTTATTAGGGAGAGTCTAGCATTTATGTGGATGGTGATACCCCTTTATATTGAGAGTTGTGGGTATAGATTTGATGAGGGGTTATATCCTCAAGTTCAGGAGTTTGACTTTGATCTAATGGGGAGATGATAAATTACAGTGGTTCCCGAATTTTCTTGTGGTGTTAAGTTTCAAGTAAGAATCATGATCGAGTGCATCCGATGTATGTTCACTACGAAAAGTTCAAAGGAAAACTCACTTTTTCAGATGCAATCAGTCTTTGATTGATGATCACATACTTGTTCATAAAGTTTTATGAAAAAATAGTCATTCCCCACTCATGTAGGGGATTGTTGGGTTAAAGATCAAAGTGTAAATGAAAAATAGAGGGGAACTAAGTGGAGGGAAAGAATTGAGATAACACTAAAAAATGGAAAGTCCCATATTGGTGGGAGAAGGAAACTTTCAAGTGTTTATATTAAGGAGCACTTACTCCACATTGTAAGTGAGGCAAGAACCAAGAGGTGCCTCGCGTCGTCGTTGTCGTCGCTCGCTCGGATTTGGATTTGTCAAATGATCGATCGATGATATCTATCTTCTTGGACTAAATTTACTTAAAACGTAGGAATTTTCAGTCCGATTCAAAGGGAAAGTCAACAGTTTTTACTCCTCTATTTACTATGCATTCATACAGTGCAAAAATACTGCTTCGGAAGGGATGCAACTCTTCAATAAAATAACACACTGATTCGGAAAAAGAGGTACTTTTTAGCATGGTTGTGACTGTCCAGTAAAAAGATACATTGATTCGATGAACAGACATGACTGTTTCGATGAACAAACATGACTGTTCCAGAAGATACATTTTTTCGAATGAACCATTGCCTCTTTTCAAAGAGGCATCTAATGGCTATATAAACCTACATTTTTTCCACAGGTTTCGGTGCGAAATTTTTTGCAATAAAAACATTTCTTCTTTTCTGAAATACTCCGTGTGATCATCTAATCGTTGAGTGAGTTCGAAGAGAATCCGATTGTTTGAGGTACCACTACAGTCGGATTGTTATGCCATTTTATCCTGGGAGAAAAATTCCATAACCTCGGGTACTTGAGCGAAATTATTTTCTTAAAGACACTCCGTGAAGTTGGGGGACTTGGCCTTATTCTATTTCATCTAATTTTTTGAAAAACACACTTCTTTGAAAGGTCTTTTTGATCTTGTGTTGAGGGTGGTACTTAACTTCATAAGCGTTCTTGTTTTATACTTGAACTTGTGTACAAGTTGTTGTTGATAGAATATAGATTCTTGTGTGCCCGTAAAATAACAATAAACACATAACAACAATAGAGTATCTAAACAAATACGTTTCTCCTTTTTTTTAAGCTATGACAAAGAAATTGAAGATTGATTCGAATGAACGTACTATTAAGAGAGAAACTTTATGTAAGAAAAAATAGATATAGTTCTTCAGAATGGCTGGTGAATTCTGCAACTCTCGTGGTGTTAAAATTGTTAGCGTCTTCTACAGTGATGATTGCCAAACTGGAGTAATGCACTTGTGATTTATCCAAACCAGGACGCTGCTGCCAAAATAATTAAAATGCTTACGAAGGTATTGATTTCGAAGCAATCAGAAATATGGTGACACACAATCTGAAGTTGAAGGAAGAACTTCATAAGCTAAGGAAGGACAAGTTGAAGGAGATAACAACTAAGATGCATGATGTGTTGAAGGAAAAAGAAGATGTTACTGTTGAAACTTACTCTTACGATCTCAAGGATCTTATATATGCGATGGAAGAAAAGCTCAAACAAGTACGTGGAGTGATGAAAGTTAAAGTTGGCGGAGAGGGTTCTCAACCCTTTGTAGGATAGATGGTTCTTGGTGGGATGAAAACCTAAACTAGATTTTGTTGGTTTCTATTTAAGTAGTATCTACAAAAAAGTAGTTGTTCACATCAATTAAATGAATAACTAGAAATTTTTTCTCATAGATATGATAGTCGTCTATTAAAATTATCGGCCTGTAACTTTTAAATTTATTGATATCTAATTTAAAAGCTTCATAAAATATATTTGAAGATGTGTTCGCCGTGCAGTTTAATTGACTATTACTTTCACTCAATAACGATTCACATATTAAAATATTATAGGTTAGTCAAGTATCGAGATATCATCACAAAGAATCTTCAATTTCTCTATATACTAATTTCAAAAGTTTGTCTATGCACGTTTTGAGATTTTATTTTACTAGTTTATAACTTTTACAACCATCTTACAATAATCCAAATATCCTTAATACTGATGTGTATGTTGACAATAGAGATGGTATCAAATGGCAATCATGTTGTTCAAATTGGTATGATCCTATTAATAATTATCCATGAGATAATTGTATTTTTCAACCATCTTCAATAATTATCCTAGATTGCATAATTACACCATGACTTTTTTCTGCTTATTTTGAAATAACACACTTAATTGTATGTGAAGGAGAAATTATCAATTGAAATACCAAATAACACACACATATATATATAAAATTGCATTGTAAAATAAGTTTGCCTTTTAAGCCGTCAGTCCACGTTTTGTTTGGTAGATTGTATTACAAAAAATAAAGCATGTATTAGTCTTGTGTATAAATAGTATCTTGTTTGATTTATTTTTTTTAGTCTATACATAACTAATACTTGTACTAATTATACACTTTATTGTGTATTGAGGTGTGTATTAGTAATACATTCCATTTTCAACACATGCATTAACTTTTCACATGACATTAATATATATCTTTTTAGTTTTATTTAAAAGGATAGATCAGAAGTTTTTTGCTAAGTAACTATTAGCTAGCATTTGATCATAAATTTTGGATTTAATTTTAAGAATTTATCTTCAAATATTTATTTCACTAACAATTTAATTAGATTTTGAGGGACAATTAGCCACTGCTTGACTAAAGATTTTGAATTACATTTTTAAAATTTATCTTCAAATATTTGTCTAGCCATGATATTTGATTAAATTTTGAATGACCATTAGATAATGTTTGACCATAGATTTCTGATCAGATTTATAAAATTTATTTTCAAATATTTGTTTGACCTTAAAATTTGATTAGATTTTCAATGACCATTAATTATTCAGTGTTTGACTAAAGATTTTAGATTAGATTTTTAAAACTTTTCTTTAAATATTTATTTGGCCATGAAATTTGATTAAATTTTGAGTGACCATTAGCCCGTGTTTGACTAAAGATTTTGAATTAAATTTATAAAATTTATCTTCACATATTTGTTTGACCATGAAATTTGATTAAATTTTGAGTAACCATTAGTCAATGTTTGACTAAAGATTTTGGATTAGATTTGTAAAATTTATCTTCACATATTTGTTTCACCATGAAATTTAATTAAATTTTGAGTGACCATTAGTCAGTGTTTGACTAAAGATTTTAGATTAGATTTTTAAAATTTATCTCCGCATATTTGTTTGATCATGAAATTTTATTAACTTTTGAGTGATCATTAGCTAGTGTTTGACTATAAATTTTGGATCAAATTTTTAAAATTTATCTTTAAATATTATCTGTGTTTGACTAAAGATTTTGGGTTAGATTTTAAAATTTATCTTCAAATATTATCAGTGTTTGGCCATAAATTTGATTAAATGTTGAGTTACCATAAGCCAATGTTTTACTACAGATTTTGGATCAAATTTTAAAAATTTGTCTTCAAAAATTTGTTTGATTATGAAATTTTATTAAATTTTGAATCATTAGTTAGTGTTTGACTGTAGATTTTGGATCAAAATTTTAAAATTTTTCTTCAAATATTTGTTTGGTAATTAAGTTCGATTAAATTTTGAGTGACCATTAGTGTGCCTGACTAAAGTTTTTAGATTAGATTTTTATAATGTATCTTTAAATATTTGTTTGGTCATGAAATTTGATTAAATCTTGAGTGATCATTATCCATTGTTTGACTAAAAATTTTGGATTAGATTCTTAAAATTTATCTTCACATATTTGTTTGACCATAAAATTTGATTAAAGTTTGAACTACCATTAGCCAGTGTTAGAATAAAGATTTTGGATCAAATTTTTTAGATTTATCTTAAAATATTTATTTTGTCATAAAATTTTGTTAAGTTTTGAGTAATCATTAGCCAGTGTTTGACGATACATGTTGGGTCAGATTTTTTAAAATTTATTTTCAAATATTTATTTGGTCATAAAATTTGATTAAATTTTAAGTGACCATTAAGCCAGCATTTGACTAAAATATTGGATTAGATTTTTAAAATTTATCTTCAAATATTTATTTGGCCATGAAATTTGATTAAATTTTGAGTGTCCATAACCTGTGTTTGACTAAATATTTTGAATTAAACTTAAAAAAATTTATCTTCAAATATTTGTTTGTTCATAAAATTTGATTAAAATTTGAGTGACCATTAGCAGTGTGTTATTGAAGATTTTGCATTAGATTTTTAAAATCTATATTTACATATTTGTTTGGTCATTAAATTTGATTAAATTTTGGGTGAACAATAGCCAGATTTGACTAAACATTTTGAATTAAATTTTTAAAATTTATCTTCAAATATTTATTTAATCATGAAATTTTATTAAATTTTGAGTAGTCATTAGCTAATGTTTAACTATATATTTGAATCAGATTTTTGCAATTCATCTTCAAATATTTTTTTGAAAATAAAATTTGATTAAATTTTGAGTGACCATTAACCAGTGATTGACTAAAGATTTTGCTTCAAATTTTAAATTTTATCGTCAAATATTTATTTGAATATAGAATTTAATTAAATTTTGATTGCCCTTCAATCAGTATTTGACCAAAGATTTTGATTTATTTTTAAAATTTATCTTAAAATATTTGTTTGGCCACAAAATTTAATTAAATTTTGAGTGATCATTAGCTAGTGTTTGACTCAAGATTTTGATTTATTTTAAAAATTTATCTTCAAATATTTATTTGGCACCAAAATTTGATTAAATTCTGAGTGATCATTTGCCATTGTTTGACAATATATTTTGTATTATATTCTTAAAATTTATCTTCTAACACTTATTTGATCATACAATTTGATGAAATTTTGAGTGACCATTAGTTAGTGTGTGACTATAGATTTTGAATCAAATTTTTAAATTTTATCTTCACATATTTATTTTCAGTAATTTTTTTTATATCATATCAGAAATTTTATCCAAGGTTTGGAAAAATTCACTCAAGACCTGGAAATTGCATTCAAAATTTGATATAAATTGTAAAAATCTTGTTATGTTTGATAAATAAAAGAAAAATGTTTATATGTTTATTAATACATGGTCTTATTTAGTTATGAGGTGATTTTTCTCATTTTTTTTTTTGGTTAGAAAGATAACAATTTCATTAATCGTTGGGAGGGGGGAGGGGGGGGGGACTCCTATTAGAAGTAGGAGTCAAAATAACATTGTTCGGGGCCACATCCTGGCCCGGTAGGTGAATATTTGAATGTTTTACAATACGAGTAAAAGTTTTGCTAGAGCAATCATTCATAAGATAGTTAATAGCAAAAAGGGGGTGGGGGGTGGGGGGTTGGTAACAACATTAGGTTGCTCCATGAATTTCATCCTGCTTCCTTCTTTTGCCATGCAATCAGCTACTGCGTTTTGCTCCCTATATATCTACACTGGAGTTATTGCTTCTAGCTCTGCTAATAATATCCTACACTCATAGACAATGTTACGATATAGTGGATGGTCATTAGTTAAAATGTGGATATCCACAACTGAATCTATATCAATATCAAAGGAGGTAATGTTGTGCGCTTTGGCCAGGAGGAGGCCACATCTAAGCACAAGAAATTCAGCCATGGTGGGGGTTGTGGGGGATATGTGTTGGTAGAAACCTAGGAGCCATTCCCTATTGCTTCTACCAAATATACCTCCCAGGCCCCCTGGCCCAAGATTGGCCATGGCTACCCCATCAGTATTAAGATTTGTATGCCCAGCAGCGCGGGGGAGGGGGGTCCACTTGATACTAATGGTCTCATTTGTAGCAATGTGGTTGGTCTTATTCTTGGCCAAGAGAGTGTACTCAGTAGTTGCAGAAATGGCTCTATCAGTCATGGTGAAGTTATGAAGGTTATTTAACAGTCTATCATTTCTCGTGAGCCGGATAGCCCATAAGCAATATGGTAATAAAGTGTCCAAGGTTAGACAAGAGTTAAAGTGTTTCCCCTTTAGTGTCACGACCCAAAAATGAGGTTCATGATGACACTTGTCGCAGCGTACCTTGACAAGTAAGCCTATTACCCAAACAAATACAAAAGAGAAAATGACAAAAATATCCTAACGTAAGGCTTCTAGAATGAAGCCGAACCATAGAAGTAATCATAGCAACGTGAAAAAAACTTATCCAAAATACCAATCATGCCCAAAACTAGGTGTCAATAGTGTAAGAACTACTAATACAATCCAGGAGTCAAATACATTAGAAAAATAATCATAAAGGAATAATATATGTCTCCAAATACTAACAAAGACATAACTACTATCAAAAGATAGGGGTGAACTTCGGATGCATGAATGTCCAACCGCTATCTTGGAAGCTCCAACAATCGCCTGAGTCAAGTAAGCTAAGGTACACTCGAGCTAGGAGCTGTACCGAAGCGCATAGTAGGCATGAGTATGATCCACTTGTACTCAGTAGGTATCAAAGGCCGACCAAGCAAAGTAGTAAATAAAGCATGCAAAATATACACTAAGGACACGTCACCTATAGTAGAAAATATCCCATAATGGTAGCCCACACCGCTTGCACTAACAATTCTAATATATCACATATATTGCAATACTACAACAAGATAGAACACAAGTATACATTATATCATATCTAAGTAAAACAAGAGGGAACATGCATATACAAGATCATCAAATACAAGAAAAGAAGATAAGAAAATTACATAAATGACAATACAATACAATAAAGTAAGTGCAATGTATATGATGATGATGATGCACGAGGTCATCACACAACCTTTGGGATCGTCGCACAATCCTCGTATACACCTACAGAGGCAAGCCTCCAAACGCAGGACCTATTGGGGATTTTTCAACCTATATACTATCCAAATATATCATATTTTATTTTTAGTACATCCCTCAGAAAGGTGTTATCAAGTGTTGCCAGTGTTTCTCAGATGTTGTCACGGTGGTACCAATGTTTCATGAATGAGTATGATATGAAGATGTAATGCTTACAACCAATCACAATGAGTATTTCCACAACCAACTACATGATATAATTCCACAACCAACCACATGATATATTTCCACAACCAACCACAATGATATATTTTCGCAACCACGTGAGCCAATATCCACTCATTATTTTCATTTTATCCATGAGTTTCCTCATGTGTCGTATGCCAATAAAGTATGAATATAATCACAATACATCAATGGTACCACATTAAGCATTTGAACAACACAATACAATTATTCAAATGTATTCAAGGCTATCAATGTCACATAGGACCCCACATAGTCACACATATCACATAATATCTCAATTTCGATAATTACATAGGACGCCCACACGGGCACAACACATATATAGATATTTTTCATGATTAGTTCCCACCCTTAATATGTATTTTGTACCATCATTTACTACTCAGCCCAGCCTAAAAGAGTTAAGCCATAACCTACCTCAAAAGCCGAAATCGGTCTGCTACACTTTGAACTCACGACCTTACTTTCCATAAATAATTCCAGACTCTACTAGAAACATAAAATATGAAATATAGGCATCAAAACAAAACCAACGACAACCATATTGACTACTTTTGGTTCGGGGTCAAAACGGACCCCCGAAATGGGTTTCCAAAAAAGAAGAGCAAAATAAAAAATTTACTTAAAAACACATTTTTCATATTTTTAGGAATCTACAGCTGAAAACCTAAATCAAATTGAGTAAAAAATGAGGTTCAAATTGAAGAAAAACCATTTTTAAGCTTTATCGGGTAATTTTTTTTAAAATTTGGGTTAAAATCAAGAATCAGAGTTGTTTTAAGGGGTTAAATTGATGAAAAACTAGTAATTATCAGATAGAAATAGTATTCAAATGAAAAGAAGTGAATTGGGGTTTAAAATCATATCGAAAGATTTTTGGGGTTTTGAGAAATTAATCAAGAAATTAATAAGAAAAGGGTAGATTCTTACCTTAAATCCATAATAAAACCAAGAAATAGATGTAAATCTAGATATCTAAGCTCCCACAAGCTTCACTTTTAAGCTCACACACTATTTTGGGGTTTAATTCTCAAGAGGCAAGATGAAATGAGCAAAATGGGCCAAAAAGAAGTGAAATAACAAATTTTTCTGCAATATCAGTTTTTTGGTAGATCGGACTTGGATGGGGTGCTTGGGATTCGTTCGGAGCCCGATACACGCAAACAAACTATGTATCCATACTAAATTCGATATTTCGGATGCGATGGCGATATTATATTTTTTTAAATATCATTTTGACAATGTTGACCCCCAAAACTCGAAATCATAATTTTTCAAATTGAGGGTCGAATGAGATTTAAATGCGGTAAAATCACACCAAATATGCTAACACCCTAAAATCAACATTCCAAATCTATTGGAGAAGTCAAATTTTTTATCCGAGGTCATTTCGATCAAGTGTGGGTTCCACACTCATATTTTCAATTTTCCAACTTTTCGATCAATAGGTTGAAATGAGCTCGGGTGCATGGGGACCCTAACCAAAGGTCTACGTAGCCTAAAATTGGTATTCTATATCTTTTGGAGTAGTCCGTTCGACCATCCATCCCATGGATCACGAGATATCTCCATAAGTCTAAAATAAGGCCCTCGAAGCCATCAAAACCACAATATCTCATAAATAGTATCAAAATGCATCAAAAATCATTTCAATCACTCTCACACCCCATAAATACCATAATGCAACTATGGAAAGGGGTAAAATAGTCAAATCACACAAAATCACAAATTTCCTGTATTTGATCAAATATTTAGGTCGTTACATGTAACGCCCCGAGAGTACACCCTGGGTGTCACACGGTGCTTATAGTCTCAAGGCACCACAAGCTAAACCTTAAGATGGTACCTGCTGTGAGCATTGAATAATATAATCATAAATACGGAAGACTACTGATATGCCATAAGGTTTTAATAGCTGAAATAACTACTGAATTCTGAGTTTGTAGAAATACTATCTGAGTCTGATCAAATACTGAAATCTGAATAAACTGAATAACTAACTATTGTGTCTAAAAAAGCCTTTAAACTGGATGATGTGAGTTGATGGGACAGGACCCAACTAACTCCAACTAACTACTAGACTGAAAGCATGAAATAAAAATAACCCATCCTTGAATAATGAGGACTCACCATTGCTACTGTATAGCCTAAAATGTCTAAGAGTGATCCAGGAATTAGTCTTCGAAACCTATGATATGAGACATCATAAAGAAAGAAAGGAGTATGCGATCAGTACTTTGAATGTACTGACATGCTAAATGAGGTAGGCTAATATGCATGGTTTCATGAACAGGAATAATAACTGTCTGAATATACATGTGAAACATAGAGTACTAAATAAAGAGTATGAAATTTGTAGACACTAAAAGTACTGAAATATGTAAATACTATGTATGCATGAAATTCTATAAATACTGAAGATGTGTAAAATCTATAGATACTGGGGACGTATGACCAAGCACATAACACGAACTGAGTAAAATCTGTAAACTAAAATACTGAAAATAACTAGTATCTGTATGCTTTGGTCAGACAACACTGAGACTGAATTACTAGCCTGATTATTAGACTGATACTGTGGAAGGTATCATCTAATATATATGCCCCAATCTGAGCTAATCGAGGTCCAATCTGTAACCCCAGTTGGAAGGGTGTTAATACCGTGCCACTAGTACTAAAACTGGCTGTATGGATCCACTAAACTGATATATTGTCTGAAAGACTAAGGGTGTCAAGCCTAAACTGACGGGTGACCCATACAAGATAGTCAAGCCTAATTTGATGGGTGACTTCTCATATCCTACACTGGCTACGTAGTTCTAGAGTATAGGGACTGCTACTAGCGACTCTGCCTATCTGACGGGGAAACCTCCATCCCTACACTCGCTCGATGCTAAATCCTACTCCCAACTGAAAGACAGTAAAATACTAGACTATTTTGAGTTTAACTGACTGATATCTGACTGTTTTGATAATGCTCATAGTATATTTTGAAGACTATTCTATAATTTACTGAGACTAGACTAAGTAAACAACTATGGTATTTGGGTAATCAATACCCTAAGGACTAAAAAACAATAATAGTAAATTAACACTAAAACTTGGAGGACATAACATGAAGTCTTACATTAAATCAATCATATCTTGTAGACATTTTATCAAACACTTATAATTCATGATTTAAATCAAATCATAGGAATGTCATGGAACTTATAGAAATAGTATGAATTCAACATAATGAAACTAAATCATGGTTTAATTTGATAAATAATAATATTAAAACATGAAGGATTGAATAACAACAATAATTTCATTGTAACATGGTATAAAATCAATATTCATGGAAGTTCATGGAGATTCATAGTTTAAAATCATAAATTAATATCATAGATCTTGAAAAAATGATAGCTTTTGTAATTAAAGTGGGTGCTTTGGATCCATGGGTGAAACGAATCCATGGATGAACATCTAACATACCTTAATCTGATGAGTTCTTGAAGAAGTTCTTGGGATTGACCTTGATTCTTATGAGCTAGGGTTTGTATTTTAGAGAGAAAGCTCTTAAATTTGGGGAAATATTGAGTGAATAATGAAGTAATAGGTTAATTAGGGGTGAATTTCTTGTTAAAGGCTGACTAGGGTGAGGGGAAAAAGACTTCAATGCCCTCAGGTTTAAAACTTGGAATTACTAAAAAATTTCTAATTTTTTGGGTTGGTGCGGCGCGACGCGATCACATCGTGTCACTAGAATCGGACAACTGGGAAAATTCACGGTGGCACAATGCGGTGCAATATCCTTGCCACCTTATTTGCGACCTGAAAGCTCACCACGATGCGGTGGTATCATATGGGATCACTAGAAATTGACAATTCTGATCTGGTCCTATGGCGCGATGCGCTAACATCGCGGAGGCCTACTATTTTTTGACAATTGTCATTTAGACTGGTTCCGCGATGCGCTAAGGGTCAAAATGATGAGATTTAATGACTGAAACTTAAAATTACCATAACTACTTACCCGGTTATTGTATTTAGGCAACTTTTATATTGTTGGAAAGCTAATTCAATTTCCTACATAATGGTAGGCTCTAAACTGAATACTACTGAGCTTTTCAAAATTTTTATATTAGATAACTCATGGACTGAGAGTTAATCTAAGCTAAGGAAATACGGGGTATTACAATATCTCCCCCTTGGGAATATTCGTCCTCGAATGAGGCTGGTTAAGTCAAGAAAAACTAATGGATTAAGCTTACACACTGAACATGCATATCTGATGCATAGAATGCATGACTGAACTGATTCATGAATGGACGATTAACATTAACATGATATGCCACTAAAACTGAGCATGATAGAGATATATCTTAAGAAAATTAGCACCTTAAATCGAATTTGAATTCGTAGAGAAAAGATAAGGGTACTTTGTCTGCATATCTGCTTCTACTTTCCAAGTGGATCCCTCAATGGACTGGTTTCGCCAAAGAAATTGACTTGTGGAACTTCTTTGGTCCTTAGTTTGCGAGTCTGATGATTGAGGATCTGGACTGGAACCTCTTCGCAAGAGAGATCATTTTGACTATCTACACTTTCTACGGGAACAACTACAGTTGGATCACCAATACACTTCTTCAACAGTGAGACATGGAACACTGGGTGTACTGAAGCTAAATCTGAAGGCAAGTTAAGCTCGTAAGCTACCTTTCCGAAATTACTAAGAATTTTAAAAGGACCCAAAATATCGGGGACTGAGATTCTCTTTCTTACTGAACCTCTTTACTCCCTTCATGGGAGAGATTTTCTAGAACACAAAATCACCGAAATACATGTATAAATACGTAACTGTAAATGAGATCGTGATAATATTGACTACTAAGTCTTAATAATGATAACATGAGTTTTGTATAACTGATATACTGTTAACTGAGTGACTATGTCTGACAGTCTTGATTCTGATGGAACTAGCTGAGTTCTGTACTGAACTAGGTGATTATATCTGACAGTCCTGAATCTGAAGAACTATCTGAGTTCTTTTACTGAGACTAAGACTGAGACTGTGGAAAGTAATGATCTAACCGACATGCCCCAAATTTGAACTGGTGGGGGTCCAACCTGTAACCCCAGCTGGAAGGGTGTCAGTACTGTGCCACGGGTAAAGACAAGCTGTGAGTTAACCCTCTCTAAAAGGGAGCTCTTCCATCAATTAATAACGCTCAAACTACACCTCTTAACGAGAATGTAAGTGATCGTTGTCAATATAAAACCCAACTAGGTTGGGGTCGAATCCCACAGGGAATATGGTGTGAATGTAAGTCATTTCCAATTTAATCAACTGATAGTTGGATGTTTCCAGAAATAGGGGGTTTTAGTTAACAAGTAATTGTTGGTCACATTAGTTTAAATATTTGTAATCAAGAGTTTATGAAAAACTAGAACTATGTTCACCAGGGGTTTTGGTACTTGACAGATGCTACTAGTGGTTCAATATTCTCACGGTAGGTAGGACAACAAGTTATCTTTGGTGAAGTTATGCTTAAATGTCTCTCGACCTACTTAAGCTTTTAATTACCTAATCCTTTTAGACTTAGGGAATTTATATTCGCTGCCCAGATTTTATCTCAGGTTAACCAACCTAGTTACAATGCTGATTATTAAATGGAAGTTTAGTGTTTCCAAGTTCCTATTGATAATTCACTTCCCACTATATTTGATTTATTTCTCAAGCAAATCAAAGCAGGTGTTATCTATCATTAGCAACCAACAGACAATAATTAAAACATCAGAATTATCAAAGAGTCCTACCACCTTTCGAATCTTGAATACTCAACACCTTATAAAGACCTATCCCTAGATCCCATAATTCAGGTTAAAGGAATTTAGCTTCTCATGACGTAATAATCTAAGCAAATATATGAATTTATGCTTTAAAAGATGAACTTACCAAAAGATGAATAGAAACTAAAGATTCTCCGATTAAATCACCAAAGAAAATCCCAAAATAATGATGATAGTCTCTTTTAAGTAATTGCTTTCTCAAGACAAAAGAAGAGGGAGAAAAATGTCAAAGTATCGTGTCTCAAAACTCAAGGTTCGGAACCCTTAAGAAAACCCTAAACAAGGCTTTAAATAGTTCACCCTAATTTGGAAACAAAATAATATAATTCAGAAATTCGTCGGATTAGGTGATGCCATTTGTGATAGCCTATCAGGCGGCTGAAGACTTATCATAAATGTCGCCAGCTTCCTTTATGCTTTTGGTACTCGCTGCCTAACACTGACGACAAACGGTGACGCCCTATCAGTTCCTTGATGACCTACCACAAATGTTGTCAAGGCTTTTCCTCTGATCTCATGTTCTGCCTTAGGCTGACGGCAATCTTGATGACTTATTAGCTCTGTGACGTCCTATCACAAAATGTTGTCACATCTTGTAACTTAGGCCAATTCTCTGTCTACTGCTAACGATGAAGCTGATAGCTTATCACAGGGCTGACGACTTATCAAAAATGTCGTAAGACATACTTCGCCTTTATTTACTTCAAATTTCAGCTCATTTGCTTCCATTCTTGTTGATTCTCTAGCATCTTAGCTTCTACTGCAAAATCAAACATAAAGCGATCAAAAATGACAAAAGTTGCTTAAGACTTTGGAATTATTCTTAGTTAAAATTCTCAAATGTGTTAGCATTAGCTCACACATCAACACCCTTAACTTAAAACAATTGCTTGTCCTTAAGTAACTTAGCACAACTAAGAGAATACAAAGCACATTTGGCAATCAATCATCCATATCATCTCAAAACACTTTCACCATCTCCAAAGTCAGTCAATTCAAGTACAATGAAGAACACCAATGCAACACACAGAAATCAAGCTATTGCATCAATTCAGCTATAACAACCATGCATAGACCAGTATTACACTACCTGAACAAGTTAGTAACTAGCAATGTAACCAGTGTTCCCTCACAGCAAAGAAACCCCCCTTATCTCATATTAGGAATTATATATGTAACCATGGGGACATTCAAAATACTCACTCTCAGAACGAAGTTCCAATCAGTGTATGCCAATTACCATAGGCTTGTCCTTAATTTCATTACCTAGATCTTCAAATAGGTCAGCTAGGATCACTATAGGAGTTCTTTTAGGCTTGTAATGTAGGCTAGGGGCTGGTATGATACTCGATGTAATTTTAAGTGACTAAGCCTCCTTGACACTATGCTAGCTTTTTGGGGTTTCACTCATTTGCCTTTTCCGCTCTTCTCTTTTCTTAATCACAATTATTTAGGATGGGTGCAGTCTTTTCTCAATTACTTATTCTTTTTCACAATTTTTTTTCTTGCTCTTTTCCTCTACACCTAATTTTTTATTCGTTTATTTTATGCTACCTTTCTTCATACTCATTCTGTATCACGTACCCCTATGATATCCACCCTCAACTTAGGTCATATGCCTAAGTCAAGGTGCACAGTGTCCAAAGAGGACCAGGGCCTATTATTCAGTCAATTAGTATTGTTTATTCATATAAACCCCATGCATTCAGCCTACCTCACTTTGCATACCATTATATTTAGATATATTTATGCATACTTTTCTTCTGCACTATGGTGTTTTATACCATAGGTTTGGACACTCACGTTTCCGATTGCACTTAGCTTTAGATTCAGCCAACAGCAGTTGATTTGCAGTGAGCCCTTATCATTCGAGGATAGCTTGATTATTTCATTATTTTAGTTTTAGTAGATGGGGTTAGTTGGGGACATGTCCCATCAACTCCATAATTTTCAGACAGTTGAGATCCTTTCTCCTTACATCTGCATAGGATTTTCATTAGCTCTGGGATGCCCTAAGCCTTTCTCTGATCAACTAAAATTTCTCTAACGCATCAAACACCAAGCCATGCCCTACTACTATAGCCTCACCCATTTCAAACCAACCAATTAGAGATCTACATCTCCTACCATAGAGAGCTACAAACAGAGCCATCTAAATACTGGAATGATAGATGTTATTGTATGCGAATTCAATCAAAGACAAGTGGTCATCCCAACTACCCTAGAAATCAACAATGCATTCTCTCAGCATATCCTCAAGAGTCTGAATGGTCCTTTACGCTTAACCGTCTATCTGAGGGTGGAAGGTTGTACTAACATGGACTAGGGTACCAAGATCCTTTTGGAATGCTTTCCAAAAGTGAGAGGTAAATTGGGTACCTCTATCCAAGATAATAGATAAAGGAACTCCATGTAACCTGACCAACTATCTGATATAAACTTTGGCGTTGTCCTTGGATGAATAAGAGGTATGGACTGATAAAAAATGAGCTGATTCGGTCATCTGTCTATGATAGCTCAAATAGAATCATGCTGATGGCGGGTACGAGGCAAACCCATCATAAAGTCCATGTTCACTTCCTCCTATTTCCAAGTGAAAATATTGAACTCTTGTATAGATCTACTAGGCTTTTGGCGCTCAATCTTAACCTGTTGATATGTAGAGCACTTAGCTACAAACTCTACAATATCTCTCTTCATCCTACTTCACCAATAGATCTCCCATAAGTCACGGTATATCTTGCTGGCCCCTGGATGAATAGAGTAACGTGCACCATGCACTTCTGTAATAATTTGTTGCCTCAAATTATCTACACCAGGCACACACAATCTACTCTGACAACACAACACACCATCTCCCCCTTGGGAGAAAATCTCTACTTCTGATCTCTGATTAACTCTTTCAACTTAACTAGACTGGGATCTCTATCCTATTTTTCCTTCACATCGGAACTAGAGAGGATTCTAAACTACTCTGCACCCACATATTACCCTCTGTTGAATCAACTAAGTGGACACCTAGTTGGGAAAGCTGATAAACTTCTCAAGCTAACTTCTTCTTACCATCCTCAACATGAGCAACACTACCCATAGACAATATACTGAGACTGTCAACCACTATTTTGGCCTTGCCCGGATGATACAGAACACTTATGTAGTAATCTTTCAACAACTCTAACCACCTTCTCTAATGCAAATTCAAATCCTTCTCAGGGAACACATAATGAAGGCTTTTTTGGTCTGTGAACACATCCATATGCACCCTATACAAGTAATGCCTCCAAATCTTTAAGGCAAACACTACAGCTGCTAGCTCAAGATCATGAGTCAGATAATTCTTCTCTTGGAGTTTAAGTTATCAGGAGGCGTAGGCTATGACCATACCTCTCTGTATGAGGACACAACCCAAACCTACTCTGGATGTATCACAGTAAACACCAAACCTATCTGAACCATCTGGAAAAGTTAGAACTGGGGTTGAGGTGAGTCGAGTCTTCAAGTCCTGAAACTCGTCTTGCAGGAATCTGACCACTGAAACTTGACTATCTTTTGAGTCAATCAGGACATGGGGGATGCAATAGAAGAAAACCCTTCAACAAACCAATGGTAATACCTAGCTAAACCCAAGAAACTCCTGATGTCTAATGGAGAAATGAGTCTAGGCCAATTTCTTACCGCCTTGGTCTTTTGAGGATCAACTCTAATGCCATCACCGAAAATGATATGGCCAAGGAACGCTACTGACGTCAGCCAAAATTCGTACTTACTGAATTTGGCGAACAACTAATGGGATCTGAGAGTCTGAAGTACAATTTTAAGGTGATCTGTGTGATCATTCTCACTACAGGAATAGGCAAGAATGTCATCAATAAAGACTATAACAAACATTTCCAAGTACTACTTGAACACGCGATTCATTAAGTCCATGAAAGCAGCTAAGGCATTCGTGAGACCAAAGGACATAACTAGAAATTTGAAGTAACCGTACCATGTTCGAAAAGCTATTTTTGAAATGGGACAACTGGGAAAATACACGGTGGCGCAACGTGGTGCAATCATGTTGACAATTCTTGACTGGGCCTATGGTGTGACGTGCCAACATCGTGGAGGCCCACTGGTTTTTGACAAGTATTATTTAGACTGGCTCTGCAATGCGCTAAGGGTCAAAATGTCGAGGTTTAATGACTAAAATTTAAAATTGGCATAACTTCTTACCTGATTATCAGATTTAGGTGAATTTTATATTGTTGGAAAGCTAATTCAATTTCCTGCACAATGTCAAGCTCTAAACTGAATAATACTGAGTATTTCAAAATTTTTATATTACATAACTCATGGAATGAGAGTTAATCTAAGCTAAGGAAATATGGGATATTACATTACATTATCCACCACTAAAAATCTAGTTCATCCTCAAACTAAGGCAAAGAAATACCTAAATCAATGAAGAGCTAATGATAAGAACTATGCATATAAGACTCAACCTCTCAAGTAGCCTCATCTACAGGTGGCCACTGAATATTAAAAACAGGGATAACTCTAGAGCGCAACCACCTAACATCCCTAGACAAAATGGAAACTGACTCCTCAACAAAGTACAACCACTCATCTTATTAGACCGACTCCCAATGAATTACATAAAACTTATCAGAAGTATATCGACGAAACATACAAACATGAAAAATTAGATGAACAACTGATAAATATTGGGGCAAAGACAACTTATAAGTCACATCACCAATAGTACGAAGAATGTCAATGGACCAATATACCTGAGGCTATGCTTTCCCCTCTTCCCAAAGCTCATTACACATTTCATGAGTGAAAATTGAAGGAAAATATGATCACCAACACCAAATCTCAAGGCACGAAGTCTATAATTAGCATAACACTTCTACCTACTCTGAGCCATTTTAAGTCTATACTAAATGAACTCTATCTAAAGAGTCACAAAGCAAGTAGTTACCTCGAGGTCTCACCTCTAAAATATCAAACCAACCTATTGGAGAGTGGAAACGCCTATCATACAATGCCTCAAAAGGAGTCATATCAATAATAGAATGGTAGCTGTTATTATATGCAAACTCTGCTAAAGCCAAATGTTGTTCCCATGGGCCACCAAAATCTATAACGCATGTGTTGAGCATATCCTCCAAAACCTGGATAGTCCGCTTTGACTGGCCCTCAATCTAGGCGTTAAACATTGTGCTAAGATCAACCCAAGTACCTAACTCATCCTGAAATGTATTCCAAAAGTGAGATGTGGATCTAAAATAATGGACACCAGTACACCATGAAGACGTATGATCTCATGAATATAGATACGTGCCAAACCTCTCAGCACTAAATAAGAACTAAACCAGAATAAAAGGAGATGACTTGGTCAATCGATCTATGATGGCCCAAACACTTTCAGAATCATGAGATGTACGAGGTAAACCAGTCACAAAGTCTATAGTGATTTTTTCCCACTTTCACTCGGGAATGGGTAACCTCTGAAGCAATCCACCAGATCTCATATACCCGGCCTTAAACTGCTGACAACATAGCCAACGATCCATAAAATATGCTATATCTTACCTCATACCACCCCACTAATAGTGTTGCCTCAAATCAAGATACATCTTAGTCACACCTGGATGGATAAAATATCTGGAATACTGGGTCTCCAAGATCAACCTAATCCAATCACCTACTCTCAGCGCACAAACTCAGTCCCCAATCCTCAAAACTCCATATGAACTAAGTGAGGCTTCTTGAGCCTCCCTACTCAACATCTTATCTCGAATCAACCTCAACCCAACATCGTTAAACCGATGAGCTCGAATCTGCTTCATCAAAAAAGATATAGCCTCCACAAATGCCAAAACACACCCATGTATTAAATATCAAGTCTAACCATCTGGTTATCTAAAGACTGAACCTCTAAGTCCAAAGGCCTCTCCTGGGTCAAAAGATGCACCAAGCTACCCATGCTAGTCGACTTTTGGCTCAAGGCATCCGCAACCAAATTAGCCTTAACCGGATGGTAGAGAATAGTCAAGTTATAATCCTTAAGCAACTCAAGCCAAAAATGTTTCCTCATATTAAGATCTCACTGGGTGAAGAAGTACTGAAGGCTACGATGATATGAGAAAATCTCACAACAAACTCTATACAAGTAGTGCCTCCATAACTTTAAGGAAAACACAACTACGCACAACTTTAAATCATGTATAGATAATTTCTCTAATGAGGCTTCAACTAATGAGATGGATACGCAATCATCTTTCCCCCCTGCATCAACATAACACGTAACTAATACCTAAAGCATCACAAAAGATGGTAAAAACCAAGCCCTCTTTGGGAAAAATTAAGATAGTAGATAAAGATAATAAATCTTTGAGATTCTGAAAGCTCGCCTCACAAGCAACAAACCATTGAAAACAAATCTTCTTTTAGGTCAACTTAGTCTACGGAGCTGTAATGGATGAAAAACCCTCAACAAAATGCCGATAATAACTTGCCAAGACAATAAAACTCAAAATCTTGGTGGGCAAAATAGGTCTAGCCCAATCATGAACCACTGCAACCTAGGTTGGATCAACCATAATACCTTCCTTAGTCACCACATAATATAAGAAAGAAACAGGCTCTAACCAAAACTAAAAATTAGAGAACTTAGCAAATAAATTCTCATCCCTCAATCTCTGAAGCACAATCTGCAAATGCTCTAAATGCTCAACCTTACTCTTGGAATAAACCAAACTATCATCTATAAATATAATAACAAAGAAGTCGAGATACGATCAAATCACCCAGTTCATCAACTCCATGAACGCGGCAGGAGCATTGGTCAACCCAAAATACAAATAACTCATACTGACCATATTGACTCCAAAAAGCTGTCTTTAGAATATCCAAAGCTCTAATCCTCAATTAGTGATAACCGAACATCAAATCAATCATTGAAAATACCACAACACCCTGAAACTGATCAAATAAATCATCAATGCAAGGAAGAGGATACTTATTCTTAACCGTCACCTTATTCAACTATTGATAATCAATAAACATCAGCATAGACCCATCCTTTTTCTTTACAAATAAGACAGGCGCATCCCAAGGTGAAACACCAGGTCAGATAAATCCCTTGTCCAACAATTCCTACAACTGATCCTTCAGTTCCTTTAACTCTGCTGGGGCCATCCTATAAGGAGAAATAGAAATGGACTTGGTTCCCAACTTAACATCAATAGAAAGATCAATATCTTGATCCAGAGGCATACCAGACAAGTCCATGGGAAACATATTTATAAACTCACGAACAACACAAACAGAATCTAAAATATAAGGCGATACAACACTAATGTCATAAAAATAAGTCAAGTAAGATAAAAATTCCCTCTCAACCAATTTATGAGTCAAACATAAGATATAATCCTCTTATGATCCGAATGAAGTGCACCCTTCCAAGTTATCCTTGGCATACCAGACAAAGCTAAAGTCACAGTCTTAGCAAAATAATCTAAGATAACATGATAAGGATCCAACAAATCCTTATCCAAAATAACATTAAAATCGACCATTTCCAACACAAGCAAGTCTACCAAAGTCTCATACTCTATAAAAGTCACAACACAAGATAGATGCACCCAATTCAATACTAAAGAATTACCTACCGGGTAGATACACAAATAGGCATGGCAAGAGGCTCACTAATAGAATCAAAACCCAAAGCAAAATACACAGACACATAGGAAAAAGTCAATCCGATATTAAATAATACAAATGTAGGTCTGAAAAAATAAGAATGATACCTGTGATAACAACATCAAAAGCCTCTATCTCTGGTCTGGCCGATATGGCATATTATTGCCCACGATAATCAATCGGCTGAATAGCCCCACGACCACCATCACAACCTCTACTACCTCTATCTCTTATACCTCTAGTGAAACTCCTACCTTTTATAGCTGAAATAAGAGTAGCTCTAAACACATAGAGGGGACAGTCCTCGGCCATATGGCCAAACTCATCACGTAAAGCATCTTCTAAACTTGTTCTAATGATGCACCTCCTGGTTCTTTCTCAAGATGCTTGAGAGGTAGATCCATGCATACCCAAATGACCCCTTGTAAGACCCCATAAACTTCCCTTATTGTCTAAGTTCTTTAAAGTATGTCAAGAGAAGCCTTATACTTAGAAATTTGGCTAAGTGTTTCAACTTAGTCATTTCATAAGCCTTCAAACTTCAAAGAATTATTTCACGATCTTCCTGACCTCCATTTTTTGATTCACGATGGGGGTAAGTCAACGGTACGTCTCGGGTGAGTTTCAGAATTTTTAGATGAGCTTAAGGGCATGTTTGGGTGCCCAAAATAATAACTCAAGGTGATTAGCCCATGCCACCTAGGATACTCCCTTGGGATAGGCAGGGCGCCACCCTGGGTACTCCACTTGGGCAAATTTTTAGCATTCTAACCTGACTCATTAGGGGCAAAATGGGTATTTCCACCCCTTTCTTTAGCTTTAACATGAGATTTAATCCCTAAATCACTAAGATATGGTCACTTTCATCAAAATTCATCGAGAAAACATCCTAGGATTTCAACCCAAAGTTCAAGAGAACTCAAGATTTAACCATCTATTTTTGAAATTGATTCAAGAATTAGAATCCCCAAACCAAGAGCTTCAAGAATTACCCATCAAAGTCGCGAATAGCATCCCAATTCCCAGAGTCTCCAAGTTTCCAAAGTTTTATAGCCAAAGCCCAAGTCCTTGAGTTACCAAAGTTCCATAATTCATAACTGTTAAAAGAAGTCCCCTATTCTCCTTAAGATAAAAGTATATGTTTTGAAAATTGTTGTTTTAAGAGTTCTTTTTCTTACAAGTTTTGAGAATAAGTGAAGAAATTCAGATTTTAGAACCAAGTATAATGACTCATGAGATTTACACTACATGCTTCCTTGTTCATGATTTATGAGACTTAGATTTCAGTTTTACTCGAGCTATGTGATTCATTTATATCAGCATGCATGATTTCTATAAAGATTGATGATATTGTTTAATTTTTATATACACTCCCATATACTTAGTACATCCTCAAAGTACTGATCCACATATACATCTATGTGCTACATTGTTTCATAATGTAGGTAGAAGCTGTAGCACGCATACCATCTTCAGATAGTTTGCAACTTCCAGTCAGCAGGTGATAAGCTCTCTTGATTCAAGGGCTCAGGTCAGTTATACAGTTTGAGTAATTTATATTTTCTTTATTCAGTCATATTAAAGTTGGATAGTTGGGGGTCATGTCCAGCTACCTGAAGTCAATACTAGTAGAGACTTCATAGACTAGATATTTAGTAGAGTCAATGTATTTAATTTTAGTTTTGGTTTTAATAATAGAGTTGTAATCTTGTAAATTTAGTTTTTTATTGATCAGATTTAGAAAAGAGCTATCTTTCGCTTATTTGTCCATATTTACCTATTTTATTTAGTTGCTTATGATTTATGCCATTAAGAGGGTTAGCTTGGGATCACTTGTGGTCCTAAGCACCGTGTGATGTCTCGAGACCCATTTTCGGGGTGTTACAAACTTGGTATCAGAGCATAAGGTTCAAGAGTCCTAGGGTATCTATGAAGCCGTGTCTAGTAGAGTCTTGCAGAATAGTACGGAGACGTCTGTACTTTTATTCAAGAGGATACAAGGCATTTAGGAAATGTCTTCATTCTTTTAAGTCTCAGATTGTGCTATAGAAAGGTTCTCTAAAAAACTTAAATAACTTCTCATCCTATTCTATTTAGGCTATCTCTACCTCATTTTCAAGGTACTAGAAATATACAAGCTTAATTCTCCACAGATAGTTATGGTATTATAAGAAAGCTAAAAAGTAACCCATCAGTTCTTTTGAGTTTCGAAGATTAAAGTGCTTTATCATGTTTATAAAATTAGTGAACTAAACCCAAGTAAGATGTACTTTCAAATTTCTCCTCAGAATCTATAATGATAATCTATACTTCTCTATCTATGTACTATTCTTAAGGTAACATTCGGCAAGTTCCCATTTTCTCCCCTGATAATGCTCTCAGACTTACTAGCAAGAAGTTTAATAAGTCTTATAAAGCAACGTGAAAAGAGCCTTCTAGTGCATTATAAGTACCCCAAGTTTAATTTTATGTCCTCATTCTTATGAGTCATTCAGTTAAGACAGAGTAAGATGTGTAGTCAGATTCCTCATTGGCCTTTCAATATGGATAGTACTCATGAAAGGGGATAGTATGAATATAGATTACTAAAAATAGTTTGTATTCATGAGATATTAAAACTTAGAGTGTTATGATTCACAAGTAGTTGAACCTTTTAATAGTTAAAAGTGTGGGGTTTAGAGGTGTAGTGACAAGAAGGGTGGTAAAAGCGATTTGCTGAATATATATAGCTGAATATTTTTTCATATGGTTGAGTTAGTAATGAAGTGATATGTTCTTGTGTGTTAGTTTAGTAGAAGGTAGAGAAGGAGTTATTAGCTAAGGTGAATTGTTGTTTGCTGGAAGTATAAAAAGAGTTGTTGATAGTATTTGTTGTGTTAGAAAAGTATAGGTTATTGATAAAAGTACTTGGTGGATAAGTGTTGTTAATTTAGGCTTCCCTGAGATTGCAAGAGGGAGTTTAGTTGAAACATATAGAGCTATGAAAGAAATTTAGGTGTATAGATAGATAAATTGTGATGATGTGTAGATGGAGGATATATTAATGGATTGTAAATAGGATAGGCCATATGATTATGATCGATTATTGTTGTTATGGTCTAGTGTTTCTTGATTTCTTATTTTATACCTTCCAAGTGAGAATTGTATGTAAAGTGGGTTATAAATTGTGTTTAGCACTAGGCATTAAGCTTGAACAATTGATGGTCATGAAGGTGGATATGATGATTTCTTGGTTAATGATATTGGTTATATGGGAGTGATCTAATAGGCTTGAATAATGTATACAAGATCTTAAGTTTATTTGATTCGTAATCAAGTTTGATGTTTTATGTATGAAGTAGAAGTATGCCAAAGGTGCTATGGGGCTACTTTATTTTCGAGGATCATTACATGTGGTGGTTAGTAGTATCGTGGAGTTTCTAGGAGGAGAAAGACTAGTTAGATAATGAATGATGTTCCAGATAGCTAAGTTAAGGAGTTATGATTAAAGATGTTGAGCCTTTTTAGTATGATTTTGATTCTCGTGGTTTAGAAATATAAGTTTATAGGCAGAATAATGGTAGGATATGACAAAAGTAGTATGGTCCGTCAAGGTTTGGAGTTATCCATGTTAAGTGTTAGAATCTAAGTCTGAGATTTTGAAGATTGGGCTAATAGAAAGAAGAGTTGAAGCACTAGATGGTGTGCACTCTGACCATGGGGATGCTCACGCAGATTCGAAGTTAGTAAGTGTTCAAGTATTATATGATGACTATTAGGGCTATAGAAAGATAGGGTATAACTCAGAAGGTAGTGTTAGAAGTTGGTTTTATGCTTTCAGGTGTAGCCGTTCAAGTTAAGTTCTATTATTCATATGTATTGTTATATCCCGGACTCTGGAGTAAAGTGATTACAGTTAGACTAGAGTTTATATAATGGTTCACAGACTTAGAGTGAGGGCTTAAATTTAAAGGGAAGATGATAGAATGAGTAACCAAGTCAAGCTTTTAGATTCTAGTAGATGTGCTAGTAAATTTTTGAATAGCTATGTGAAAGAATGATGCTCGACCCATTCTTATTTCAGTATTTTCAGTTATCCCAATACCTACTCATGCCCTACGTTTTAGTTCTATTATCATAATTCATGTTCATGCATATGATAGAGGGTCATGTACTCTCCTAGTTCCTAAAATGAGGAGTTCCAGTTCTTTCAGCGGTTGGAATCATATTCCATAAGTTATGAACTCCAAATTTAGGTCATGCAGCTCATGACTCATGTACTCAAGCTTCACAGTATGTTCAGTTTAAGTACTCAAGCAATACTTTTAATGATCAGCAAAATTTGGATTTATATAATGCATGTCCTCAGATCAAACTTCTTTGATCTGTTCATAATGTTAAATGTTCTATTCCTAAAGCCTCGGTTGAGTGTCAAGTTATACACAGTATCCCTTTATGTTTCAGATTCTTATGTTCTAACCTTTTATTACCTTTCTTTAGGTCAAGATAGCAATCACGAACAATTATCTGGATGTGATAAAGTAAACCTTTCATGTTACTGGAAGATTGTTGTATGCTTATTTTAGCTAAGGTTGTAAGGGTGAAGTAAGATTGATACCAAGTTGTGGATACACGTCATGTTTAGTTGAAGTTTTATATGCTATGTTTGTGTAATTGAAATCTTATGTATATCTTCTTAAGAGTAGTGCATGGAAGTTGTTCTTGATAGAGGTTTGTAGGTTATGACAAAGGTGTTTTATGGGATTATGTATAGATGTGCATATGTGGTTATAGAAGTAGGCTTGTGTAACACACCAAATCTGTTACTCAAAATACTATACGGTGCTCATGACCCTGAAGGACCACAAGCTAACCCATGACTGATATCTGTACCTGTATACTACATAAAATACTTTATAATGAAGAAACATGAACTGAAAGGACATAAGGTTCAATACTGAACATGATCTGAATGATATAACATCTGTATGGGGTAATAGAATACCCAAAATAAAACTGAACATACAAAAGTCTGAAACATGATAGTCTAGAAAGCCTCTAACTGAATGAACTGTCTGAGTAAGGAGTTGATGGGACATATCCCTAACTAACTCCAACTGATTAATGAGATAATGGGGAATTAATCATGTCCTCGAAAGATGAGGACTCGCTTCAAAATCTGTTTGCGAAGGATATTTGGAATCTACTATTGCTTTGGAGCTCATGTCTCTGAACCTATGGTATAAGACACTATAGCAGAAATGCTTCAATACTTTGAATGTACTGGTATGCATGTGAGGTAGGTTGAATGCATGGGGTTCATTTGCATGAACAATAATAATAACTGACTAACTATCATGAGCATGAGAATACATGCACGAGACATAATAACTGACACTAATACTGTGATAACATGATTAATGAATCTAAATATAACTGATAACATGAGTGACTGAATCTGACAGTCCTGAATCTAATGAAACTATCTAAGTTTTATATTGTGTCTGAGTTGACTGTATCTGATAGTCTTGAATTTTAAAGAACTATCTAAGTTCTTTTACTGAGACTGATACTGAGACTGTGGGAGGTATTCATCTAACCGACATGCCCCAAATAATGCATTATAGCTGAATTGGGGTTCAATCTATTCCTTGATTGGAAGGGTATCAATACCGCACCACTAGTAAGGACAACATGTGAGTGACCCTAATATAATAGGTAACTCTAATGAGAACGGTGGGAACCCTCATATAGCAGGTTAATCCACCTTATCTACCCTCATATAATAGGCTATGATGTCTCAACCTATGCTAGCTACATAGTTCTGGAACGCAAGGATTGCTTCCAAGAATCACACTCTCATATAATAGGTGAGTTCCCATCCTTGGGATTACTAGGTGCTAATTTCTACTCCCATCTGAATAGACACAGAACATGATTTACTGAATTGAACATGGACTGAGGTACTGAATTCCATTTACTGATGGAATATTACTGATATCTGTCAACAGACTGAGTTTATAAGATCATGAAGATTTCCTAAGTCATAAGACTGTCTAAAGTCTAAGGATTCATAGCTTGACTGAGAGTATCGTGAAAATATGACATGGCTCTAGGCACATAGCTAACATTTCGGGTACAATTTGATGTGTGAGCAGACGCTAACATATTTAAGTCATTTAACTGAGAATAATTGCGAAGTCTTAAGAAACTTTTCTCGTTTTTCATTATTTTACTTTGGTATTGTAGTAAAAGTCAAGATGCAAGGGAAATTTAAGGAAATGGAAGAAAAAGTACCGAAAACTAATGCAAAAGAACTGGAAGTGTGGATGACGACATGCCTGATAAGTCATCAGCCCTGTGATAAGTTATCATAAATCACGTCAGGTGGCTGACGACATTCCTGATAAGTCGTCAAACCTGTGATAAGTTATCAAAAATCACATCATGTGTTGCAGTGTTGGAAAGATTAAAGTGAAATTGTGATGATATTTATGACATGTCATCACAACTGTGATAAGGCGTCAGAGTTGCCGTCAAGTGTAGGCAGAGAATTAAATTTTGAATGAAGAAGTAACGACATTTATGATATGTCATCACGTATCTGATAAGTCATCAAGCTTTGTCGTCAGTTGAAGTAGAAGATGCCAAGAATACTGGAGGGCCTGACGACATTCCTGTAAGTCGTCAGGACCTTGACACATCATTACAAATGTCGTCACCTATTCCAAAGGATTTTCTGAACATTGTGATTTTATTTCCTTATTTAGGATTTACTATAAAAAGCATTGTTTAGGGTTTTTCTAGGGGACGAGGGGGTTGGTACTTGAGTTTTAAGAGACGTATTTTGATATTTTCTCTCTCTAGTTTTCTAGCTTAAAAAAGCAAATACTTTGGAGAGATTATTATCAGTATTATGAGATTTTTCCTTTGTGATCTAATCAATGATTCACTGGTTATTATTCATCTCTGTAAGTTTATATTTCAAATCATGAATTCAATTATGTGTTACGTTCATTGCATCATGAGTGGCTAAACTCCCTTAACCTGAATTATGGGATCTAGGTTTAGGTCTTGATAAGGTATTAAGTGTTCAAGATTTTAAAGGTGGTAGGATTTCTTGATAATTCTAAAGCTTTAATTAACGTCTATTGGTTGCAAATAGTAGACACACCTGCTTTGATTTCATTGATAAAGAAATCAAATATAGTAGGAAGTGAATTATCAATAGGGACTCGAAAGTTCTTCATTTAATAATCAGCGCTGTAACAAGGTTTGTTAACCTGTGGTAAAGTCTGTGCAGTAAATAGAAATTCCCTAAGTCTGAGAGGAGTAGTGAATTAAACGCTTAAGTAGGTCGAGAGATATTTAAGCATAACATTGATAAAGATAGCTTGTTATCCTACCCACCGTGAGAATCTTGAACCACTGTTAGCATCTGTCATGTACCGGAAGCCCTAGTGAACATAATTCTAGTTATTTCATAAACTCTTGATTTACAAACACCGAAATTTAACCTAAACCCCTATTTTATCTTTTCATATCATTTTTTTTGAATTTAAATTGTAGTTTTAGTTTCAAACTAGTTTAATCGCCACTCACATTGTTCCCTGTGGATTCGACCCCGACTCCAAAGTTGGATAAATATATTGACGACGACTGTCTTGTACTAAATTAATGTGTAAGTTGAGCGTTATCAAAAATGGCAGCGTTGCCTGGGAACAATTTGGCGTATTGAGTTGGTTTGGAATTTTAGCCGACTTGCTTGAATACAAACTTATAAATATTTGTCTTTAGTTTTCTTTTATTTCTTGGGTTAGGTAGATTTTTATTTTAGTTTACTTATTACTATGGCATCGTAGAATGAACATGAGCTTGGTGGTTGGAAATCTTATCTTGATGATCCATGTCAATATTGTGATGGACCTCACTTTTGGAAAGATTATATGTATGCTCCCCCGAGAGAGATGTGTGCACCATCTCCATCCTACCAAGAGTATGATTGTTCGTTATATGGTGGTCAATATGGACATTGGAGTGATTGCCCAAATTCCCCCTCCCCCCAGTATGCTATCCCAAATTCTAGTTCTTCTTATGTTTTTGATAGTTCTTATGGTCAACAACAGGAAGAACGAAGCACCAGAAAAAGTGGCATTGAAGCTATGCGTCAACTAATTTTGAATTGTGTGGACATAAAAAATGATATCATACTTGATATACATCAAGACATAAGGGAAAATAACGAGGAAAGAAAAATGATAGAGGATATGGATATAAAAGTCAAGCATTCAAAGAACTTTTCCACATTAGGTTTAGATGATATCTTGTCTGTGGAATCATTTAGCATAATGGACGAGTGTGAAGATGAGGAGGAAGAATCCAATATTGATGATGAGCTTGATGTTGAGAAAACCTCAGTAATTTCCCAACCAACCGAACCATTTATAAATGAAGATGCCAAAGACGAGGAAATGGTACTAGAGTCAAAAGTAGAAATCAAGCACAATCCTTGTGAAGACTCTAGACCATTTCAGGGTAAAAATACTAATAGGGATGATACTTCAAAATTGAGAGTTACTCCTCATTCAAACCACTTTTCAACATTATGCTTTGTGGATGTGATGAAAGTTAAATCACCCAAGCAAATGATGAATTTTGAAAATGAGGAGGAAGATTCTTACGATTTGGAGTTTGTCCTTCCAAAAAGGTATACTACAACCCCAATCTTGAAGGCCAATAAGCTTAAAGATCGATGTCCATTTAGTGGATGTTTAAGATTCTCACTGTTTCCAAATGAGCCTACACGAAAGTTCAATGCAAAATTAGGCAAGCAGTTCAAGTCTTCGAAGTGGAGTGATAGAATATTCATCATCATGCCTTCACCTTTTCCCAACACACCCCGAAGATGTATTGATCAAAAGTTGGGTCGACATTTTAATTCCTTCAAGTGGAGACATAAATAATTAGCAACAAGGTATCTTGACGAAGTCTGAGTAGTCAAGATAACTGAGTCGTGCCGCGACATTAAACCAGGCGCTTCTTGGGAGGAAACCCAAGGTATTTTATTATTTGTATTCGTATTATGTGATTGACATTAGATCTTTGCACCCATAGTGCCACAGGTATGTTTCTAACTCTCTTGTTTGGTTTTACATATTGGGGACAATGCATGGTTATAAGTTAAGGGTGGGACTACTTGTGGGTGTTGATGTCCTCTTGGGGGTTTTTGTTATCGTACCTCTTTTTCCTGGAGTCTTGTTCCTAGTAAAGCTGGCATGTTTAGGCATATTATGTCTATTTTGTGATGTGTTGTGGTTAACTGGGAGAAAAATAAGTATCTAGGGCAGTTGACATATTTTTGTTGATTTCAATTGGAATGACAAATACCTCTCTAATTGTCTATCTAGCAACTGTGTGATGTGCATCTATATATGACTACTGTGAATCTTTTTATGGCATTAGTACTAGGGACATGATAATCATTGTTAACAATTGCATGAACCGGGTAGGTAGTAGCTTGTGGTGTACCTTTGTGACATGTGTGTGTGAGATACTACCTAGTTCTCATTGTATGTTAAATTCGAAACTTGCCCGGTTTGTCTTACCTTGGTTATAGGATATCAGTTAGGAGAGGATCATAGGACATTTTGATATTAGTCCATTTTTAGCCTAAATGACCTTTCATGTGTGAATGATATCCCTTGATATCAATTTTGAGCCTGAATGCCTATTATTTTTATTATACCTATCACCTTCCCATTTGTATCATAATGAACCTATTTTGGCCCTGGTCCTCCTTGGATATTATGCACTTTGACTGAGTTAAATCACCTAAGTTGAGTGTGACTACTATAGGGGTGCGTGATGTAAAAATGAGTATGAAAAAAGGTAGAATGAAAAAAGAGAATAAAAAGTTGGGAGCAGTGTAAAAAGAATAGGAAAAGAAAAGTAGTGAAAAAAAAAGAAATGATTGTCAAAAATACTGCACCCATCCGGAGTATGTGTGATCAAGAAAGGAGAGAATTAAGTAAATGTTGATAAGTGAGACCACAAAAATAGTGTAGTGCCAAGGAGTCTTATTTAACTTAAATATCCTTGAGTATCATACTAGCCCCAAGCCTACGTTACAAAGACAAAGAAAAGACCTATAGTGATCCTAACTTAACTGTCTGAAAACTTAGGCAATGAAAATAAGGCAAGCATATGGTATTTGACATGCATTGATTAGAATTTTTTTCTGAGAGTGAGTGTATCTTGAACATCCCTACATTTACATGCTTGATTTCATATATGAGTGAGGAGGGACTTCGTTGTTGTAAGGGAACATCAGTTGCATTGCTAGTTGCCTACTTGTTTGGGTAGTGTAATTTGTACATATGCATATTTATTGTTGCTAAGTTGATGCCATATCTTGATTCCTTTCTGTCACATTGTTGATCTTCATGGATATACACAGCTGGGTTTTAAGAGATTGAAAATGGAGAGAGTAATGTGTTTTGAACTAAAATTGATGATCAACTGTCGTAGGTATCTTATGTGTCTCTTGGTTAAGCATCGTAGTGTTGTGTTTTAGTTGCTTGAGGATAAGAAATTGTTTTAAGTTGAGGGTGTTGATGTGTGAGCAAACGCTAACACATTTAAGGCTTTTAACTAAGAATAATTGCGAAGTCTTAAGCAACTTTTCTCGTTTTTAATTATTTTACTTTGATATTGCAGTAAAAGTCATGATACAAGGGAAATTTAAGGAAATAGAAGAAAAAGAGCTGAAAACTAATGCAAAAGAACTGGAAGGTTTTACTGATGACATTATTAATAAGTCGTCAGCCTTGTGATAAGTTATCAGAAATCACGTCAGGTGGATGACGACATTCCTGATAAGTCGTCAGCCCTACGATAAGTTATCAGAAATCACATCAGGTGTTGCAGTATTAGAAGGATTAAAGTGAAACTATGACGACATTTTTGACATGCCGTCACAACTGTGATAAGGCTTCAGAGTTGCCGTCAAGTGTAGGCCTCAAATTTTGAATGAAGAAGTGATGACATTTGTGATATGTCATCACGTATCTGATAAGTCGACAAGCTTTATCGTCAGTTGAAGCAGAAGATGCCAAGAATGCTGGAGGGACTGACGACATTCCTGATAAATCATCAGGACCTTGACACGCCATCACAAATGCCATCACCTATTCCGAAGGATTTTCTGAACATTGTAATTTTATTTCCTTATTTAGGATTTACTATAAAAAGCATTGTTTAGGGTTTTTCTAGGGGACGAGGGGGTTGGTACTTGAGTTTTAAGAGACGTATTTTGATATTTTCTCTCTCTAGTTTTTTGGCTTGAAAAAGAAAATACTTTGGAGAGATTATTATCAATATATTGGGATTTTTCCTTTGTGATCTAATCTACGATTTACTGGTTATTCTTCATCTCTGTAAGTTTATCTTTCAAATCATGAATTCAATTATGTGTTTCATTCATTGCATTATGAGTGGCTAAACTCCCTTAACCTGAATTATGGGATCTAGGGTTAGGTCTTGATAAGGTACTAAGTGTTCAAGATTCAAAAGGTGGTAGGATTTCTTAATGATTCTGAAGCTTTAATTAACGTCTATTGGTTGCAAACAGTAGACACACCTTCTTTGATTTGCTAGAGAACGAAATCAAATATAGTAGGAAGTGAATTATCAATAGGGACTCGGAAATACTTCATTTAATAATCAGTACTGTAACAAGGTTGGTTAACCTGAGGTAAAATTTGGGCAGTAAATAGAAATTCCCTAGGTCCGAGAGGAGTAGGGAATTAAATGCTTAAGTAGGTCGAGAGACATTTAAGCATAACAATGGTAAAGATAGCTTGTTATCCTACCCACCGTGAGAATCTTGAAACACCATTAGCATCTATCATGTACCGAAAGCCCTAGTGAACATAATTCTAGTTATTTCATAAACTCTTGATTTACAAACACCGAAAGTAAAGGGACAAACAACTTGTTAAACCTCAACCCCCATTTTATTTTTTTGTATCATTTGTTTGAATTTAACTTGTAGTTATAGTTTCAAACTATTTTAATTGCCACTCATATTGTTCCCTTTGGATTTGACCCCGGTTCAAAAGTTGGGTAAATATATTGACGACGACTGCCTTGTAATAAAATTACAAGTTAAATTCAAACAAATGGTACGAAAAGATAACATGGGGGTTTAGGTTTAACAAGTTGTTGTTTGTCACTTTACTTTGGTGTTTATAAATCAAGAGTATATGAAATAACCAGAATTATGATCACTAGGGCTTCCGGTACATGACAGATGCTAACTGTGGTTCAAGATTCTCACGGTGGGTAGTATAACAAGCTATATCAATGTTATGCTTAAATGTCTCTCGACCTACTTAAGCGTTTAATTCCCTACTCCTCTCAGACTTAGGGAATTTCTATTTACTACCCAGATTTTACCCTAGGTTAACCAACCTTGTTACAACACTGATTATTAAACGAAGTATTTCCGAGTCCCTGTTGATAATTCACTTCCTACTATATTTGATTTCTTTCTCAAGTAAATCAAAGCAGGTGTGTCTACTATTTCCAACTAATAAATGTTAATTAAAGCTTCAGAATCATCAAGAAATCCTACCACCTTTTGAATCTTGAACACTTAGTACCTTATCAAGACCTAACCCTAGATCCCATAATTCAGGTTAAGGGAGTTTAGCCACTGATGATGCAATGAATGAAACACCTAATTGAATTCATGATTTGAAAGATAAACTTATAGAGATGAATAATAACCAGTGAATCATAGATTAGATCACAAAGGAAAAATCCCAAAATACTGATAATAATCGTATATTAGTTTTCTGGCTTGAAAAAACAAATACTTTGGAGAGATTATTATCAGTATTTTGGGATTTTTCCTTTGTGATCTAATAAATGATTCGCTGGTTATTATTCATCTTTGTAAGTTTATCTTTCCAATCATGAATTCAATTATGTGTTTCATTCATTTCATCATGAGTGGATAAACTCCCTTAACCTGAATTATGGGATCTAGGGTTAGGTCTTGATAAGGTACTAAGTGTTCAAGATGCAAAAGGTGGTAGGATTTCTTGATGATTCTGAAGCTTCAATTAATGTTTATTGGTTACAAAAGTAGACACGACTGCTTTGATTTGCTTGAGAAAGAAATCAAATATAGTAGGAAGTGAATTATCAACAGGGACTTGGAAATACTTCATTTAATAATCAGCGATGTAACAAGGTTGGTTAACCTAAGGTAAAATCTATGCAGTAAATAGAAATTCCCTAAGTCTGAGAGGAGTGGGGAATTAAATGCTTAAGTAGGTCAAGAGACATTTAAGCTTAACATTGATAAAGATAGCTTGTTATCCTACCCACCGTGAGAATCTTGAACCACTGTTAGCATCTGTCATGTACCGGAAGCCCAAGTGAACATAATTTGGTTATTTCATAAACTCTTGATTTACAAACACCAAAAGTAAAGTGACAAACAACAACTTGTTAAACCTAAACCCCCATTTTATCTTTTCGTATCATTTGTTTGTATTTAACTTGTAGTTTTAGTTTCAAACTAGTTTAATCGCCACTCACATTATTCCGTGTTGATTTGACCCCAACTCCAAAGTTGGGTAAATATATTGACGACGACCGCCTTGCACTAAATTGACGTGTAAGTTGAGCGTTATCACAAGTACCCTCAGGACTCGATGAAAGGAAAACTGACCAAGCATAACTTATTTGAACATATAACTAACATCATAATCCATAATACATTTATAGAAGCATTCCATCAAAACATGTGATAGGCATAACTTGTACATATATGGGGATTTCATGATATCATACTAGTTAGGCATTGTTTCTTCATCTAGGCATTTAATCAAATACATGGTAGGCATAGAATATGTAGACAACATTATACAACAATTAATCATTATGATTCATCTCTAATTTCATCATCCTAGCGTTTATTCATAGGTTCAAGGGAAGAGAGTGTATTTTAGGTGAAAAGTTGATGAATCATGTGTTAAAGGTCTTAAATAGGGGTGTGAAGTTAATCCTTTTAACCTTGGACGCGTCATTTAATTTCAGTAAAATTCCTCGAACTGGACCCTTGGCGCGACGCGGCGCTATCGCGCCGTGTCACTGGATTTTGACAATTGGGAAATTGAGGGATAGCCCTATATGGAGCCATCGTGTTTCTCCTTTTTTATGACCTGGAACTTTGGCGCGACGCGGAGGAAATCGCGCTAAGACATTGGAAAAGGACAATTCTGAATTCAGGCCCTGGTGCGACGCACCATAATCGCGGAACTCTACAAGAATTTTCCAAATGCCATTTCCTCTGGTTGCACGGCGCACTCCTGACTAATATGGCGCTATTTTACGATAGGAAATTGAAATAGTCTTAACTTCTGACCCGGTTATCGGATTTGGCTGAATCTTATATCGATAGAAAGCTTTTTGAATTTCCCACATGACGAAAAGTGAAAATATTGAAAATCTCTCATGGAATAATCATCATTCAATTTAGAAGCTAATACTAGACATTCTTGAGATGAAATTAGCTAGGAAAAAGTATGGGGTATTACAATATCTCCCCCTTGAGAACATTCGTCCTCAAATGAGACTGACTGAGAGGGGAGAAAAGACAACCGACGTATATGCTAAACATGAATAAATGGAACATGATCTCATGACTGACATGACGAACAAGCTGAACATACAATACTGAACATGCATAGCTGATGCATGTGTAACTGATTCATGAATGCATGACTGAGTATTCTGAAGAACAAAGTTTCTTACAATGAGAATGCATGTATGATGCATAATTACATAACTGAACTGATACATGAGTGCATAACTGAATATGAAATGGTACTTGATACCAAGTTTCTAATGGGAACATGAGCATAAAGTTGCATACCAAGTTTGTGATGAACACCGAACACAAAACTGAGTAAGCTTATAGAGAATTGTTACCTTGAGCTTGATCTGAGTTGGCAAATAAGAGGTGAGGATACTTCGTATGCATGTCTGCCTCTATTTCCCAAGTAGCTCCCTCGACGGACTGATTTTTCCAAAGAACTTTAACTAGATTGACTTCTTTGTTCCTCAATCTATGAGTCTGATAGTCTAAGCTTTTGACTGGAATCTCTTCATAAGATAGAGTGTTCCGAACATCAATGCTCTAATAGGGAATACAACTGATGGGTCACCTATGAACTGCTTGAGCAAAGAAACATGAAAGACTAGATGAACTGAGGCTAGATCTGAAGGCAATTCAAGCTTATAGGCTACCTTACCAAAGAGACTGAGAATCTTAAAGGGACCAACATATTAGGGACTGATATTTCCCTTCTTGTCGAATCTATTCACTTTCTTCATGGGAGAGATCTTTAGATAGACATGATCACCAATCTCAAACTCGAGATCTTTTCTACAAACATCTGCATAAGACTTCTGTCGGCTCTGAGCAGCCTAAAATTTTTCTCTAATCAACTGGACTTTTTCTAAGGCATCAAATACTAAGTCAGGACCTATAACTGAGGTCTCACTAACTATGAACCAACCAATTGGATATCTACATCTCCTACCATAGTGATCTTTGAATGGAGCTATCTGAATACTGGAAAGCTAGTTATTGTTTTATGCAAACTCAATCAAAGGTAAGTGGTCATCCCAACTTCCCTTAAAATGGATTGCACACGCCCTTAGCATATCTTTTAATATCTGAATGGTCCTTTCTACTTGACCATCTATCTGAGGATGAAAAGGTTATACTAAGATGAACTTGGGTACCAAGACCCTTTTGAAATGCTTTCCAAAAATAAGAGGTGAACTGGGTACCTCTGTCTGAGATAATAGACACTAGAAAATCATAAAATATGACCAACTCCTTGATGTAGAGTTTGGCATAATCATTGGCTGAATAAGAGATATGAGCTAGAAAAAAATGAGATGGTTTGGTTATTCTATCTACAATGACCTAGACTGAATCATGCTGATGATGAGTTCAAGGCAAACCCAGCACGAAGTCTATGTTCACAACTTGCCATTTCTAAGTAGGAATACTGAACTCCTGCATAGATCCACTAGGCTTCTGATTCTCTATCTTAACTTGATGACATATAGAGCACTTAGCCACAAACTCTGCAATGTCTCTCTTCATCCCACTCTACCAATAGATTTCCTGCAAGTCGCTGTACATCTTTATGGCCCTTGGATGAATAGAGTAGCGCGCACCATGCACTTCTGCAAGAATTTGCTGCCTTAATTCATCTACACCTGGAACACAGAGACATCCTTGACAACGCAAAACAATATCTCCCCCTTAGTAGAAAACCTATACTGTCTAATCTTGAACTAACTCTTTCAACTTGACAAGGCTGGGACCTCTATCTTGCTTTTCATTAACCTCGGAAACTAGAGATGATTCTGAACTACTCTAAACCAATATATCACCCTCATCTGTATCGACTAAGTGAATGCCTAGTCTAGCAAGCTGATGTACTTCCTGAGCTAACTTCTTCTTACTATCCTCAACATGAGAAACACTACCCATGGATAGTCTAATGAGAGTGTCGGCCACTACGTTGGCCTTGCTCGGATGATAAAGGACACTCATATCATAATCTTTCAAGAGCTCTAACTACCTTCTCTGATGAAGATTGAGATCTTTCTGAGAAAATACATACTGAAGACTTTTATGATCAGTGAACACATCTTCATGAACAGTGTATAGATAATGCCTCCAAATCTTTAAGGCAAAGATTACGGCTGCTAATTCAAGATCATGAGTAGGATAATTCTTCTCATGGGACTTAAGTTGTCTGGAGGCATCGGCTATGACCTTACCATGCTGCATGAAGACACAACCCAAACCTACTTTAGATGCATCGCTATACACTATGAAACCATCTGGAAGAATTAATATTTGAGCTGAGGTGAGTCGAGTCTTCAACTCTTGAAAACTCTTTTCGTAAGGATCTGACCACTGAAATTTGACTTTATTCTTAGTTAATCTAGACATAGAGGATGCAATAGAAGAAAATACCTCAATAAACCATCAATAATAGATGGCTAAACCTAAGAAACTCGTGATATCTGATGGAGAGACAGGGTGAGGCCAGTTTCTTACTACTTTGGTTTTTTGAGGATCCACTCTAATGCCATCACCAAAAATGATATGACCAATTTATGCTACTAACCTTAGCTAAAATTCACAGTTACTGAATTTGACGAATAGCTGATGATCCTTAAGAGTCTGAAGTACTATTCTAAGATGGTCTGTATGATCATGCTCACTGCAGGAATAGACCACAATATCATCTATGAAGACTCTGACGAATATGTCCATGTACTGCTTGAACACATGGTTTATCAAGTCCATAAAAGCTGCTGGGGCATTGGTAAGACCAAAGGATATAACTAAGAATTCAAAATGATGAATATTTTCGGAATGTCACATTCTCTAACTCTGAGCTGATAATAGCCAGATCTGAGGTCTATCATAGAAAAATAACTAGCACCTTAAATTTGGTTAAACAAGTCATCAATTCTGGGAAGAGGATACTTGTTCTTGACCGTGACCTTATTGAGTTGACAGTAGTCTACACACATCCTAAGAGAACCGTCTTTCTTGCTCACAAATAATACTGGAGCACCCCACGAGGAAATGCTGGGCCTGATGAATCCCTTATTTAAGAGATCCTTCAATGGTTCTTTCAATTCTCTGAGTTCTGCTGGTGCCATTCTGTATGGCGGAATAGAGATAGGCTGAGTATTTGGAAGAAGATAAATATCGAAGTCTATTTCCCTTTTGGGAGAAATTCCTGGAAGATCTTCAGGAAAGACATCTGAATATTCACTTACAACTAGAATGAATTCAAGACTAGGAATTTCGGAACTAGAGTCCTTAACTCAAACAAGATGATAGACACATCCTTTAGATATCATTTTCCGTGCCCAAAGGTAGGAAACAAGCTGACCTCTGAAAGTTGAAGTACTACCCTTCTACTCAAGGATGGGTTCATTCGAAAACTGAAACTAGACTATTCTATTTCTGCAGTCGACTCGGCATAGCAGGAATAGAGATAATCTATGCTGAGAATAACATCAAAATCAGTCATCTCTAATTTGACTAAGTCTGCTGAAGTGACTTTCTGAAATATTATAATCGGGCAGTTTCTGTATACCCACTGGGCTATGATGGTTTTACCTACTGAGGTAGAGACTAAAAAGGCTTTGCTAGGATTTCAAGACTGATTCCAAAATCGCCTACTATATAGGGAGTAACAAAAGACAAAGAAGCTCCTAGATCTAGCAAAGCTTAAACATGCATATGAAAGATCTATAATGTACCAGTAACTACATCAGGAGAATTTTCCTGATCCTGTCGAGACTGAAGAGCATAGAGATGATTTAGGCTTTACCCACTAGTAGCACTGGTGGTGGTACCCTACTGATTTGGGCGATCGGACTAAGCTGAGGAGTCGAGATGACTCTGATAATCTGACTAAGGGAAGTCTCTAAATTTGTGGCCTGGCTTGCCATAACCGAAACAGACATTATTACCAGCTCTGCAAGCACTCTTGTGGTTCTTACCACAAGTCTGACAAAAAAGATAGGTGTGGGCACTGCTAATACTGCCCTAGAACTTAGAGCCTAGTTCTCTATCTTTGTTACCCTCTCTGAACTTAGGAACTGGAGCACTGGCTAAAGAAAGAGCTGGAACTGATGACTTAGGATAAAACTGAGAATGGTTTCCTCCTTCTGACTTAGGCTAAGCGAAATTGAAACTACCTATCTTCGCTCTCTTATTCTGCTTCTCCCTCATCTTAATCTTCTTATCCTTTATCTACTGAGCATGAGTCATGAGCTTGGAAAAATTCATGTCATTATTCATCATAGAGGATCTGCACTCATTAACCATGCTATTATTTACCCCTGAAATGAACTTACTCATCTTAGCCCTGTTGTCTGCAACCACATGAGGGGCATATCTGGCTAATTGAGTAAACTTAAGAGAATACTCTTTTACTATCATATTGCCCTGCCTGAGGTTGATGGATTCTATCACCTTAGCTTCTCTAAGCTCTAGGGGAAAGAATCTATCAAGGAACACTGAAGAAAAGTCCTCCCACTCAACTGAACCTGCATTGTCTACCCTATCTAACTTTTACTATTTGAACCAAGTATGAGCCACATCCTTCAACTGATATACAGCTAGCTTAGCACTCTCACTAAAAGTAACCCCCATTATGTATGTAACCTTCTACACCTAATTTAGGAATTCCTGAGGGTCTTCATCTGTCTTGGACCCTAGAAAGGATGGAGGATTCATTTGGGTGAAAACCTGAATCCTAGATAAGGCTGAATTGGCCACTGGGTTAGCTAAAATGACTGCTGGCCATTCATTTTGAGTGCCAACTGATTAAGCAATAGTAGTGAAAGCGGACCTAAACTCTGCATGAGAAACATGATTATCTAAAGGATCTTCAGGCTGATTTCTGTTTCTTATTTTAGGAGGCATATTCTATAGAAAAATGGAGAAACGGATTAGACTGAGAGATTGAATTGAGATTATGCTCACTGGCATGACATGAATATTAAAAGAAGGGAAAACTGTTCCAAAAACATCTTATAGCCTCTTGCACATAAATATGGCGCGCAACAGACCTATGTACAAGACTCTACTAGATGCGGCTTTTAGACTTCCTAGGACTCTATTGAACCTTAGGCTCTGATACCAAGTTTGTAACGCCCTAAATCTGGTACTCAGAATGCTACACGGTGCTCATGATCCCGAAGGACCACAAGCTAACCCATAACTGATATTTGTACCTGTATACTACATAAAATACTTTATAATACAGAAACATGAATTGAAAGGCCATAAGGTTCAATACTAAACATGATCTAAATGATATAACATTTGCGTGGGGTAATAAAATACCCAAAACAAAATTGAACATACTGATGTTTGAAACATGACAGTCTAGAAATCCTCTGACTAACTAAACTATCTGAGTAAGGAGTTGATGGGATATGTCCCCAACTAATTCCAACTGATAAACTGATTAATGAGATAATAGGGAATTAATCATGTCCTTGAAAGATATTGACTCATTTCTAACTCTGTCTGTGGATATCTGGAATCTATTATTTCTTCAAATCTCATGTCTCTGAACCTATAGTATAAGACACCATAGCGCAAATGCGTTAGTACTTTGAATATACTGGTATACATATGAGGTAGGCTAAATGTATGGGATTCATATACATAAACAATAATAATAACTAACTAACTATCATGAGCGTGAGAATACATGCATGAGACATAACAACTAACACTAATACTGTGATAATATGATTACTGAATCTGAATATAACTGATAACATGAGTTACTTTATCTGACAATACTGAATCTGATGGAACTATCTGAGTTCCATACTATGTCTGAGTTGACTGTATCTGACAGTCCTGAATTCTAAAAAACTATCTGATTTCTTTTACTGAGACTGATATTGAGACTGTGGAGGTAGTCATCTAACTGACATGCCCTAAATAATGCATTATAGCTGAATTGCTTTCCAATCTATGCTCTGATTGGAAGGGTGTCAATACCGCGCCACTGGTAAGGACAACATGTAAGTAACCCTAATATAATAGGTAACTCTAATGAGAACAGTGGGAACCCTCATATAGCAGGTTAAGCCACCTTATCTACCCTCATATAGCATGCTATGATATCTCAACCTACGCTGGATACATAGTTCTGGAACGCAAGGATTGCTTCCAAGAATCAAACCCTCATATAATAGGTGAATTCCCATCCTTGGGTTCACTCGGTGCTAATTTTTACTCCCATATGAATAGACACTAAAAATGATTTATGAAGCTAAACATGGACTGAGTTACTGAATTCCGTTGACTGATGAAATATTACTGATATCTGTCAACTAACTGAGTTAATGAAATCATGGAGATTTCCTGAGTCATAACACTGTCTGAAGTCTAAGGATTCATAGCTTGACTGAGAGTATCGTGAAAACATGACATGGCTCTAGGTGCACAGCTAACATTCGGGTACAAGTACCTCTAAGACTCGATAGAAAGAAAACTGACCAAGCATAACTTACTTGAACATATAACTAACATCATAATTCATAATACATTTATAGATGCATTCCATCAAAACATGTGATAGGAATAACTTGTACATACATGGGGATTTCAAGATATCATACTAGTTGGGTATTGTTCCTTCATCTAGGCATTTAATCAAACACATGGTATCCATAGCACATGTATACAACATTATACAACAATTAATCATCATGATTCATCTCTAATTTCATCATCCTAGGGTTTATTCATAGGTTCACATTAATATACATCTATACAAATCAATTCCACATAAAATTTATCACCCAATATGGATTTGAACTAAAATGATCATTCTCAACATACGCAAAACAAACCCAATATGAAATTCATAAAGAAATCCATAAACTTAAAATTAGAAAGAGATTTTTGAGCTTCATGGATGAAAGGATTCCATTAATGAACACTATGCATACCTTAGTTTGTGATTATGTGAAGATTGATGGAGAAACTTTCTTCAAATTGGGTCTTCTATGAAAACCCTAGCTTGTTCTTGAGAGGTTTTTGAGAAAAGAGAGTGTATTTTGGGTAAAAGTGGTCGAATCACGTGTTAAAGGGCTTAAATAGGGGTGGGAAGGTTACCCTTTTAACCCTGGATGTGTCATTTAATTTCAGTAAAATTTCTTGAATTGGACCCTTGGCGTGACGCGGCGCTATCGCACCGTGTCATTGGATTTTGACAATTAGGAAATTAAGGGATGGCGCGTGAGGAGCCATTGCTTTCCCCTTCTTTTGCAACCTTGAACTTTGGCGTGACGTAGATAAAATCACGCTAAGACACTGGAAAAGGACAATTCTAAATTTGGGCCCTAGTGTGATGTGCCATAATCACAGACCCCTACTGGAATTTTTAAAATTCCATTTTCTCTTGTGGCGCGGCGCGCCACTGACTAATGTGCCACTGTTTTACAACAGGAACTTGAAATAGTCATAACTTCTGACCCGGTTATTGAATTTAGGCGAATCTTATATGGATGGAAACTTATTAAATTTCCCACATGAAAAAAGTAAAAATCTTGAAAATTCCTCATGGAATAATTATCATTCAATTTAGAAGATAATACTAGATATTCTTGAGATGAAATTAGCTAGGAAAAAGTATAGGGTATTACAGCTTGAACATCATGTTTGTATATATCTGGATGAATGCACTACATGGTAGTAAATATCTAGTATGAGGTTGAATGTGGTTGTTAGAGTGGTAATGATAAATTTGCATGAGATGAGAAGTTGTGGAGTGTAGGGTGTGTTGAATTATGGTTTAGACTAGTATTACAGTGTTATGTGGTATCTCTAGTGATTGCGGGTTAGGCTTGAAGATTGTGAGGGAATTTCATTTAGTTTAGACATGAGTAGGTGGAAATCAACTGTCATGTGAGAATTAGAATATGAATTAATAAGTATGGTGTTAAAGGTAAAGGAATAGTTGATGGAATATTTTAGAAATATGTAATACCTCAAACTTTCTTTAAGTCGAATCTAGTCTCCAGAAGACTTAGTGATGACTTCCTAAATAATTAATTTTAAATCAGATAGAATTTCTCAAATTTTGACTTTTTATCATATGGGAAATTGAATTTTCTTTCCAACGATACCAATTTCATCCAAATCGGTATTGAAGAAAAAGGTTATGGACGTTTTACAAAGAACTATCAAAACTGCCCAGAAGCGATGGTCAGGCATGCGGACCGTCTCGCTAGCGATGGACCATCACCCAAGCCATCGCGACTAAGGAAGTGAACCCGTCTTTTCTCTAAGTGCGATGGTCACTAGCTCGATGGACCATCGAGCTAGTGAGGGATCGTCGCCCAAACCATTGCAGATGGGGCAGGAAGTTCAGGTTCTGGCCAAGTATGATGGGATGGACCAATGTACCATCGAGCTAGCGACGAACCATCACCCAAACTGTCCCCACTTCCGATCAGAAATTTTAAGTCATTTTTAAAAGGGTATTTAGGTCTTTTTCCCATCCATTTTGACCCCTAATTATACCAGACCAGAGCTCATAACTTCATTATTCATCCACAACACGAAATTAGGATTTCTCTAAAGATCAATCCCCAAGAACAAAAAACCCTAGGTGTCTAATCCCAAGGAAATAATTCAAGCTTTCCTCCATCAAACTTCAAGAAATCATCCACCCAGGTATGTAAAGTGTTGATTCATAGGTTTCTTTCACCCATGAAGCTCAAGAATCCCATTTTAAACTCATAAATTGTGATTCTCATGTGGTGAGTTGATTTTAATTATGTTGATGCGGTTGTTTGAATCCCAAGTTGGAGTATTTATGTACTTTTCATGAAATTATGCTAGTATGTGGATTTGGAAACTTTTAAATTGAGTTGATTAAAGTAACCATGATATATGAACTAGTGTATATGCCTAAGCCTAAGGTTGTGCATGCAATGTGTTTGATAAAATGCCCAAGAGAATAAGAATCCTGCTTTAGGACTCAATTATGACCAAATTGATGAACCCATGCTTTACCCTTATGTTCAAAATGACTTTCATGTTATTGTTATGCATTGAAATTATTTGATAGATTGTTCAAGAGATTAGCCCTATGAAATAATGACATGTTTATATGCATTCCTATTCATGTACTAGACCATGATAATCAAGTGCCTCATGAAATTCCCCAATGATTGTATTATAGATTGTTGATTATGGTCGTGAGTACAGTAAGTATCATGTCTTGTAAGTTTCATGCTATCCAGTTCTAGGGGTAATTGTACCCTACAATTTAGCTGTATGCCTAGTGCCAATGTCAGTTTTCAAGATACTCTTAGTCAAGCCATGTTCAGTAGAATTCAGTTAGCCTCATGACTCAGGAAAACTCAATAATCTTATTAATCTCAGTAATCTCAGTCAGTTATCAGATCTCAGTAATATTCCTTTAGTCAACAGAACTCTATAAACTCAATCCAATCAGTTCAGTATAATTAATTTAGTGTCTAATCAGATGGGAGTAGGATTCAGCACTGAGTGAGCCTAAGGATGGGAACTCACCTATGAGTAGAGGGTGTGATACTTAGAAGCAATCCTTGAGATCCAAAACTACGTAGCCAGCTTAGTTGAGACATCTAACCTGTTATATGAGGGTTAATGAGGTGACTTTACCTATTAGATAAGGGTCCAACCATTCTCCTTAGAGTACCTATTAGATGAGGGATTACTCATAGCTTGTCCTTAACAGTGGCGTGATATTGAAACCCTTCCAATTGGGGTTACATATTTGACCCCAACTCAATTATATTATCTCATTTGTGGTATGTTGGTTAGATGACTACTTCCCACAGTTACAATCTCATTCCCAGTCTCAGTAATAGAACTCAGATAGTTCTATAAAATTCAGGACTGTCAGATACAATCACCCAGCTAAGTACAAAACTTAGCTAGTTCCATCAGAAATAGAACTATTAGACATAGTCATTCAGATAATAGTATATCAGATATATGAAAACTTATGTTGTCAATATTCAGATTCAGTGATGTTATGATCTCAGTTACAGTTCACATATTTATGCTTTTGTTCTCATGTTCATGTTATTCAGTCAGTTAGTATTGTTCATACATATAAACCCCTTTCATTCAGCCTGCCTCACTTGCATACTAGTATATTCAATCGTACTGATGCATTTGTTCTATGATGATTTTATACCATAGGTTCAGAAGTACGAGCTCTAGAGCATCCTTAGTAGATCAGAAGTTCAGTAGCCAAACTAGCAGTGAGTCCTCATCATTTGAGGATAGCATAATTATTTTAGTAGTTTATTATTTCATTAGTCTGGAGTTAGTTGGGGACATGTCCTATCAACTCCACAGTTTTTAAATAGTTTAAAGGCTTCCAGACTATAGCATGTTCAGACAGTTATTTCAGTTTTGTTTTGGTATTGATATACTGTATTTCCAGATGTTATGTTTTATCAAATATTTGTACCTTATGGCCTTTCAACCTTTTTTCATATTTATATATTATATTATGCAGTGCCTAGTTACAGATATCAAACATGGGTTAGCTTGTGGTCTTTTAGGGTCATGAGAACCTTGTAGCGTTCTGGGTACCATATTAGGGGCATTACAAACTTAGTATCAGAGCCAAAGATTAAATAATATCCTAGGAAGTTTGAAAGCAGCATCTAGTAGAGTTTTATGCATGGGTGTGTTGCGCACCATATTTATGTACATGAGGCTATAAGATGTTTTAGGAACAGTTTCCCTTCTTTCAGTATTTATGTCATGCCTGTGAGCATGACGTCAAATTTAACTCTCAGTTTAATTCATTTCTCCCTTTCTTCGACAGAGTATGCCTCCCAAGAAAAGAAATAGAAATCAGTCAGCCCTCATTCTGTCCAAGGGGATCCCTTGGACGAACATATTTTTCATGCAGAGTCAGAGCTGCATTCACTACTCTTGCTAATTTAGTTGCTGCCTAGAATGAATGACCAGCTATCGTTTGGACTAACCCAGTGGCTAATTCCGCTGCAGCCAGGATTTGGGACTTCACCCGAATGAATCCTCCATCTTTTTTCATGTCTAAGTCAGACGAGGACCCTCGAGAATTCCTTGATCAGGTACAGAAGGTAATAGAAATCATGGGGGCATTAATCGTTGAGAGTGCTGAGATAGCTGCATATCAGTTGCAAGATATGGCTCACACATGGTTTAAATAGTGGAAAGCAGAGACGGATGGTGACACATGGCCTATAGAGTGGGAAGTGTTTGCCACTACTTTTCTTGATAGATTTTTTCCCCTAGAGCTGAAGGAAGCTAAGGTGTTAAAGTTTATCAATCTCAGGTAGGGAAACATGACAGTGAAAGAGTATTCTCTTAGGTTTACTCAATTAGCTTGATATTATCCTCATGTAGTGGCAGACAACAGGGCTAAGATGAGTAATTTTATTTCTGGGGTAAATGATAGTGTGGTTAATGAGTCCAGATCTGCAATGTTGATTAGTGAGATAGACATATCCAGGCTTATGATCCATGCTCAATAGATAGAAAAGCAGAAGATTAAGATGAGGGAGAAGCAGAATAAGAGAGCAAGGACAGGTAGTTTCAACTTTGCTCAGCCTAAGTCAGAGGGTGTAAGTCATTTTCAGTTCCGCCCAAAGTCATCTATTCCATCTCCTTCCTTAGTCAGTGCTCCAGTGCCAAAATTCAAAGACAACAATAGAGAAAGGGTGCCAGGATCTAAGTCTCAAGTAATTGTTTGTAGTTCCCAAACCTATCCTCTTTGTCAGACATATGGCAAGCACCATCAGGGTACTTATAGAGCTAGCAGTGATGTTTGCTTTGGATATGGAAAGCCAGGCCACTGAGTCAGAGAATGTCCCCAGCCAGGTCCTTAAGGTTAGCGTAATCACGCTCTAGCTCAGTCTAGTCACCCAAATCAGCAAGGTGCCTCTTCCAGTGCTACCAATGGGCAACGACCAAATAGACTCTATGCTCTTCAGTCCCAACAGGATCAAGAAAATTCTCTTGATATGGTTACTGGTATGTTACAGATCTTTCATGTACATGTTTATGCCTTGCTAGATCCAGGAGCTTTTTTGTATTTTGTTACTCCCTATATAGCAGTTGATTTTGGAGTCAGTTCTGAAATTCTAGTAGAGCCCTTCTCAGTCTCAACCCCAGTGGGTAAAACTATCGTAGCCTAATAGATGTATAGAAACTGTCCGATTATGGTATCTCAGAAAGTCACTTTAACAGACTTAGTCGAATTAGAGATGACTGATTTTGATGTCATTCTCTGCATAGATTGGCTTCATTCCATCTATGCCACAGTCGACTATAGAAATAGAGTTTTCCTATTTCAGTTCCCGAATGACCCCGTCCTAAAGTAGAAGGGTAGTACTTCAGTTTTTAGAGGTCAACTTGTTTCCTACCTTCGGGCACAAAAAATGATATCTAAGGGATGTGTCTATCATCTTGTTCAAGTTAAGGACTATAGTTTTGAAACTTCCAGTCTTGGATCAGTCCTAGTAGTTAATGAATACTCCGATGTCTTTCCCGAAGATCTTTTCAAAATTTCTCCCGAAAGGGAAATAGATTTTAGCATAGACCTTCTTCCAAATACTCAACCCATATCTATTCCACCATACAGAATGTTACTAGCAGAACTCAGAGAATTGAAAGATCAGTTAAAGGATATCCTAGATAAGGGTTTCATCAGACCTAGCATGTCCCCGTGAGGCACACTAGTCTTATTCATGCGCAAGAAAGATGGTTCTCTCAAAATATGTATAGATAATCGTCAGCTCAATAAAGTCACCATCAAGAACAAGTATCTACTTACCAGAATTGATGACTTATTCGATCAACTTCAGGGTTCCAGCTATTTCTCTAAGATAGACCTCAGATTAGGCTATTATCAACTTAGAGTTAGAGGATGTTACATTCCAAAAATAGCTTTCCAAACTCGGTATGGTTACTTCCAATTCTTAGTCATATCCTTTGGTCTTACCAATTCCCCAGCAGCCTTCATGGACTTGATGAACCATGTGTTCAAGCAGTACTTGGAGATGTTCATCATAGTCTTCATAGATGACATTCTTATCTATTCCCATAGTGAGAATGATCATGTATACCATCTTAGAATAGTATTGTAGACTCTTAAAATCATTAGTTGTTCAACAAATTAAGTAAGTATCAATTTTGGCTAAGGTCAGTAGCATTTCTTGGTCATATCATCTCCGGTGATGGCATTAGAGTTGATCATCTCCGATGATGGAATTAGAGTTGATCCTCAAAAGACCTAAGTAGTTAAAAACTATCCCAGACCCATCTCTTTATCGGATATCAGGAGTTTCTTGGGTTTGGCTGGCTATTACCATCAGTTTGTTAAAGGATTTTCATCTTTTGCATCCCCTATGTCCAGATTAACTCAAAAGAAGGTTCTATTTCAGTAGTCAAATTCATGGGAAAAGAGTTTTCAGGAGTTGAAGACTCGACTCACCTCAACTCTAGATTTGACTCTTCCAGATGGTTTAGATGGATTCGTAATGTACTGTGATGCATCCAGAAAGGGTTTGGGTTATGTTCTCATGTAGCATAGTAAGGTCATAGCCTACGCCTCCAGACAACTTAAACCCTATGAGAAGAATTATCCAACTCATGAACTTGAGTTTGCAGCCGTAGTTTTTGCCTTAAAGATTTGAAGGAATTACTTGTACGGTGTTCATGTAGATATGTTCATAGATCACAAGAGCCTTCAGTATGTATTCTCTCAGAAATATCTTAACCTCCATCAGAGAAGGTGGAGCTTTTGAAAGATTATGACATAATTGTCCTTTATCATCCAGGCAAGGTCACTGTGGCGGCCGACGCACTCAGTAGACTGTCTATGGGTAGTGTTGCTCATGTTGAGGACAGTAACAAAAATTTAGCTCAAGAAGTCCATCATCTTACCCAACTAGGTGTCCTATTAGTCGATTCAGCAGAAGGTAGTATATGGGTTCAGAATAGTTCAGAATCATCTCTAGTATCCGAGGTGAAAGAAAAGCAAGATAGAGATCACAGTCTTGTTAAGTTGAAAGAGTTGGTCACAGATCAGAAGGTAGAGGTTTTCTCCTAAGGGGGAGATAGTGTTCTTCGTTGTCAGGGTCATTTGTGTGTTCTAGGTGTAGATGACTTGAGGCAACGAATTCTTGCTGAAGTGCATGATGTACGCTACTCTATTCATACAGGGGCCATAAAGTTGTACCGTGACTTACGAAAGATCTATTGGTGGAGTGGGATGAGGAGAGATATTGCAGAGCTAAGTTCTTTATATGTTAGCGGGTTAAGATGGAGCATCAGAAGTATAGTGGGTCCATGTAGGAATCAGTATTCCTACTTGGAACTGGGAAGAAGTGAACATGGACTTTGTGACAGGTTTTCCTTGTACTCGTCATCAGCATGATTCAGTTTGGGTCATTGTAGATAGGATGACCAAATCATCTCATTTCCTTCCAGTCCATACCTATTATTCAGTTGAGGATTACGCCAGACTCTATATTAGGGAGTTGGCCAGATTGTATGGTGTTCAATTTTCTATTGTTTCAGATAGAGGTACCCAGTTCACTTCTCACTTCTAGAAAGCATTCCAAAAGGGTCTTGGTACCCAAGTTCACCTCAGTACAACCTTTCATCCTCAAACAGATGGTCAAGCAGAAAGGACCATTCAGACCTTGGAAGATATGTAAAGGGTGTATGTAATTGATTTCAAGGAGATTTAGGATGACCACTTTCCTATGGTTGAGTTTGTGTACAACAACAATTATCATTCCAGTATTCAGATGTCTCCATTTGAAGCTCTCTACGGTAGGAGGTGCAGATCTCCAATTGGTTGGTTCAAAGTGGGTGAGGCTGCAGTAGTAGGGTCTGACTTGGTATTCGACACCTTAGAGAAAGTTTAGTTAATCAAACAACTTCTCAAGACAGCTCAGAGCCGATAGAAATTTTATGCAGATGTGTGCAGAAAGGATCTCGAGTTTGAGATTGGTGATTATGTGTACTTGAAAATCTTCCCCATGAAGTGAGTGAAGCAATTCGACAAGAAGGGAAAGACCAGTCCCCGATATGTTGGTCCCTTTAAAATTATCAATCGTTTCGGCAAGGTAGCTTATGAACTTAAATTGTCTTCAGATCTAACCTCAGTTTATCCAGTGTTCCGTGTCTTCTGGCTAAAAAAGTGCATAGGTGACCCAGCAGTTGTAGTCCCGGTAGAGGTCTTAAACATTCAGAACAACCTTTCTTTTGAAGAGATCCCAGTCAAAATTCTTGACTACCAGACTTGCAGACTGAGAAACAAAGAAGTCCCTCTAGTCAAAGTTCTTTGGTGGAATCAGTCCGTTGAGGGAGCTACTTGGGAAGCAGAAGCATGCATGCAGATCAATTATCCTCACCTCTTTTCCATAAACTCAGGCTCAGCCCAAGGTAATAGCTTTTCTTAATTTTATTTAGTTTCATGTTCAAATTTAAATTATAAATCTGGTATCAAATACCCTTGCATACCCAATCATATGTTCATGTATCATGTCAGTCACGTATTCATGCATCATATATGCATTCTCATCTCGTGAAACTCATCTTCTCAATAATTTAAGTCATGCATTCATGAAGACTATCCGTCATATATCCATGCATTAGACATGCATATTCAGTATGAGATTTCAGTATATCAGAAGTTCCAGTAATATAGACATGTTCAAATGTTCACGTCCCTTAAGTAAGATAAGTCTATAACCTTTCCCAGTCTAGTCAGCCCTATTCAAGGATGAATGTTCCAAAGTGCGAGATATTGTAATACCCAGAACTTTCTTTAAGTCAAATCTAGTCTCCAGAAGAGTTATAGATGAATTCCTAAATGATTAATGTTTAAATCGGATATAATTTCCCCAATTTAAATATCTTATCATGTGTGAAATTAAATTAGCTTTCCAACGAGACCAATTTTGTCCAAATCCAGTATCAGAGTAAAAAGTTATGGACATTTTACAGAGAACTATTGGAACTACCAAGAAGTGACGGTCAGGCTGGCGGACCGTCGAGCTAGCGACGGACCGTCACCCAAGCCGTCGCAACAAAGGCAGTGAACCCATCTTCTATCCAAGTGTGATGTTCAGGACTGATGGACCATCGAGCTAGTGAGGGACCTCACCCAAACCATCGAAGACGAGGTAGGAAGTTCTGGTTATGGACAAGTATGATGGGATGGACCAACGAACCATCAAGCCAGTGATGGACTGATGGACCATCAAGCCAGTAATGGACCGTCGCCCAAATCATCGCCACTTCTGATCAGTAATTTTAAGCCATTTTTAAAAGTGTATATGGGTCATTTTCCACCCGTTTTGACCCCTAATTATACTAGTCCAGAGTTCATAACTTCATTATTCATCCACAACACCAAATTGGGGTTTCTCTGAAAGATCAATCCCCAAGAACAAGAAACCTTAGGTGTCTAATCCCAAGAAAAGAATTCAAACTTTCCTCCACCAATCTTCAAGAAATCATCCACCCAGGTATGTAAAGTGTTGATTCATGGGGGTTTTTTCACCCATGAAGCTCAAGAATCCCATTTTAAACTTATGAATTGTGATTCCCATGTGGTGAGTTTATTGTTATTATGTTTATATGGTTTGATGAATCCCAAGTTGGAGTCTTTATGTACTTTTCATGAAATTATGCTAGTATGAGGGTTTGGAAATTGTTTGATGGATTGTTCAGGAGATTAGCCCTAAGAAATTATGACATGTTTATATGCATTCCTATTCATGTACCAAACCATGATAATCAAGTGCCTCATGAAATTCCCCAATGATTGTATTATAGATTGTTGATTATGGTCGTGAGTCTAGGAAGTGTCATGTCTTGTCAGTTTTATGCTATCGAGTCCTGGGGTACTTGTACCCAACAATTTAGCTGTGTGCCTAGAGCCAGTGTTAGTTTTCAAGATACTCTCAGTCAAGCCATATTTAGTAGAATTCAATCAGTCTTATGACTCAGGAAAACTCAGTAATCTCAGTCAGTTATCAGATCTCAATAATATTTCATTAGTCAAAACTCAGTGAACTCAGTCCAGTCAGTTCAGTATAATTAATTCAGTGTCTAATCAGATGGGAGAAGGATTTAGCGCCGAGTGAGCCCAAGGATGGGAACTCACCTACGAGTAGAGGGTGTGATTCTTAGAAGCAATCTTTGCACTCCAGAACTACATAGCCAGTGTAGGTTGAGATATCTAACCTGTTAGATGAGGGTTGATGATGTGACTTAACCTGTTAGATGAGGGTCTCACTGTTCTCCTTAGAGTACCTGTTAGATGAGGGATTACTCACTACTTGACCTTGGTAGTGGCACGGTATTGACACCCTTCTAATTATAGTTATAGATTGGACCCCAACTCATCTATATTATCTAATTTAGGGCATGTCGGTTAGACGACTACATCCCATAGTTATAGTCTCAGTCTCAGTCTTAGTAATAGAACTCAGATATTTCTACAAAGTTAAGGACTATCAGATACAGCCACCCAGCTCAGTACAGAACTCAGCTAGTTCCATCAGAAATAGGGCTGTCAGACACAGTCATTCAGTTAATAGAATATCAGATATATGAAAAATTATGTTATAAGTATTAAGATTCAGTGATGTGATGATCTCAGTTACAGTTCACGTATTCATGTATGTTTTCTCACGTACATGTTATTCAATCCCTTGTATTCAGCCTACCTCACTTGCATACCAGCACATTCAATCGTACTGATGCATTTACGCTATGGTATTTTTATACTATAGGTTCAGAAGAACGAGATCCAGAGCATCCTTAGTAGATCAGATGTTCAGCAGCCAGACTAGAAGTGAGTCCTAATCATTCAAGGATAGCATGATTATTTTATTTCTTAATTATTTTAGTAGTCCGGAGTTAGTTGGGGACATGTCCCATTAACTCCACAGTTGTAGACAGTTTAGAGGCTTCCAGACTATAGGATGTTTAGACAGTTATTTTAGTTTTATTTTGGTATTGATATACCATATTTCTAGATGTTATGTTTTATCAGATATTTGAACCTTATGGCCTTTCAGCCTTTTTCCGCATTTATATAGTATATTATGCAGTGCCCAGTTATAAATATCAGACATAGGTTAGCTTGTGGTCCTTCGAGGTCATGAGCACCGTGTAGCATTCTGGTTACTAGATTTGGGGCGTTACAAAGTGTGTCTAAGTTTTGAGTAAGGTGTTGCGTTGCCTAAGGCCCAGAAATTCTATTCCTGTTCATGATCAAAAGGTCTATGTTCCAAGCTATAGAGTTGTAGCAATATTATAATCTCTTATTTAGATGCCTTGTTCAGATCATGCCCAAAGTTCTTTGCTCCCTCATACCATTAGAACTCCCTTGAAGAAATCCTCTACTTGGTATGAGTATCTAGTATGATTCAGTGTGGATAGCTAGCAATCCAGCTTGACAATCAGACGGATAGATTTCTAATATTTTCCATTTTCCAAACTAGTCTGGTCTTTCTACCTGAAATTTCATAAGTACAGTCATTCCAGGAAATAGTTGTCCGCACCTATGAAAATTGCAAATTCAGCTCAGTATATGTATGAGGCATCAGTTTCAGAATTCAGATATCTAGTCATGATCCAGTTCAGAAGTATTCATTGAATGATCTTCATTTTCCAAATGTCCCAGCTTAGACAATGTAATACCCATTGTGTAATCATAGCCTTATATTCTTATGATTTATGCATGCATAACTATCACTTCGCAATCTATAAGTACAATCGTACCATGAGAACATCAAGCGAACTCTAAACTCTCAGCATGAGTCAGCTCTTTATCATAAGTAAAGGCAAGTTAGCTCAGACTCAGTTGAAGACAACAACCGTCCTTCATTCAATTCTTTTCCAGTCTCAGATTCAGCTATGTAGCTATTTACCATGTAAACTCATACACTCACAGATCATTTCTTATATTCTCAGATTCCTCAGTATTCTTAACCTAACTAGCGATATTCGAGGATGAATGTTCCCAAGGGGGAGATATTGTAAGACCCCACAAACTTCCCTCGTTGTCTAAGATATTTGAAGCATGTCAAGAGAAGCCTTATTCTTAGAAATTTGGCTAAGTGTTGGAACTTTGTCATTTCATAAGACTTCAAATTTTGAAGAACAATTTCATGACCTTTACAACCTCCGTTTGTTGATTTTTTTATTGATTCACGATGGGGAAAGTCAAGGGTACGTTTCGGGTGAGTTTCAAAATTTTTAAACGAGCTTAAGGGCATGTTTGGGTGCCCAAAATAGTAGCTCAAGGTGGTTACCCCACTCCGCCCAGGATACTCCCCAGGGCTAGGTAGGGTGCCTCCTTGGGTACTCCCCTGGGTTAGGCACGACACCTCCCTGGGTACTTCACCTGGGCAAATTTTTAGCATTTTAGACCGACTCATTAAGGGCAAAATGTGTATTTCCACCCCCTTTTTCAGCTTTAACACGAAATTTAATCCCCAAATCACCAAGATATGGATACTTTCATCAAAATTTTTCAATAACATATCCTAAGGTTTCAATCCAAAGTTCAAGAGAATTCAAGATTTAACTGTCAATTTTAGAAATCGATTCATGAATCGAGATCCCCAAACCAAGAGCTTCAAGATTCACCCATCAAAGTCGTGAATAGTATCCCAAGTTCCCAGAGTCTCCAAGTCTCAAAAGTTTTATAGCCAAATCCCAAGTCCTTGAGTTCCCAAAGTTCCATAAACCCTAACTGTTAAAATAAGTCCCTTATTCTCCTTAAGGTAAAAGTATATTTTTTGAAAGTTGTTGTTTTAAGAGTTCTTTTGCTTACAAGTTTTGAGAATAAGAGGAGAAATTCAAATTTCAGAAGCAAGTATAATGACTCACGAGATTTATACTACATGATTCCTTGTTCATGATTTATGAGACTTAGATTTCAGTTTTCCTCAAGCTATATGAGTCATTTATATCAGCATGCATGATTTCTATAAAGATTGATGATATTGTTTAATTTTTGCATACACCCCTATATACTTAGTACATCCTCAAAGTACTAATCCACATATACGTCTATGTGCTACATTATTTTATAATGTAGGTACAAGTTGTAGAACGCATACCATATTCAGACAGTTTGCAGCTTCCAGGTGATGAGCCCTCTTGATTCAAGGGCTCGAGTCAATTATACAGTTTGAGTAATGTTATATTTTTTTATTCAGTCGTGTTGAATTTGGATAGTTGGGGGTCATGTCCTAGCTGCCTGAAGTCAATAATAGTAGAGGCTTCATAGACTAGATAGTCGTAGAGTCAATGTATTTTATTTCAGTTTTGGTTGTAACAGCAGAGTTGTAATCTTATAAATTTAGTTTTGTATTGATCAGATTTAGAAAAGAGCCATCTTCCACTTATTTGTCCATATTTACCTATTTTATTTAGTTGCTTATGAGTTATGTCATTAGGAGGGTTATCTTAGGATCACTTGTGGTCCTAAGCACCGTATGACGTCTCATGACCCATTTTCGAGGCGTTACACCCCTTATACTCTAAAGTGTCATCCAAAATACTATCATCTGAGTCATGGCTCACTGAAGAATAGGAGGCAAAATAAGTCCAGATGGCTGAGATCCTGCCTACGGGGGTGACACAGATGAGGGTTGCACTCTATGTCCTAAAACACCATACTCTGGTGTCAGCACTAATGGAGAAATAGTACTTAAGGTCGGATGAGTACCATTGGAGGAGTATCTTCACTAGACTCTAGAACAGGTGGAAATACCATAGTTGGAGCTGGGGAAACACCAAATAACTCGACGAAGTACCCTTTAAATGGGTTAATAGATGAATCAACAATACCTCTAAGACTGAGGAAAAAGAACTCTAAAGCACTAAAGCTAAACCTACATCTCTAACCTGCTTAACACGAGGCTCAAAAGAGTGTCCCCTTACACTCCTCCTAGATGGGTCTAATCCATGGGCCTGTCCACTCTATTGAGTTTGTCCACAACTCGAGGATCACTCTCTGGGTTAAGGCTCTGCATCTCTGATCACACTGGACCTAGTTGACACCATCTGCACAGAAAGATTGAAACACAACTCATAACCCAGGATATGGAAGAACTTTGCACGATGAGTAATAAAATAAGAGAAGTGTCCTAAGGAATCTTATAGCCTTTCGAAGATAGCTATGGACGTCTACGTATCGATCTACGAGACTCTATTAGACATCTCATTCTTATGCCATTAAAACTAACGAAACCTCGCTGCTCTGGTATCAATTTGTCACGATCGAAAAATGAGGGTCATGATGGCACTTGTTGCAGCATACCTTGACAAGTAAGCCCATCACCCAAACTGATACAAAAGAGAAAAAGACAAAAATATACCAAGGTAAGGCTTCTAGAATAAAACTAAACAATATAAGTAATCATAATAATGCGAAAAGAACTTATCCAAAATACCAATCATGCCCAAAACCAGGTGTCAATAATGTAAGAACTACTAATACAATCCATGAGTCAAATACATCAGAAAAATAACCACAAAGGAATAATATATGTCTTTGAATAGAAATAAAGACATAAATACTATATAAACTAGAGGTGAACTTCGAACGCATGAATGTCCAACTGTTACCTTGGAAGCTCCAACAATAGCCCGAGTAAAGCAAGCTGAGGTGTACTCGAGCTCGAAACTGCACCAAAAGGGCACAGTAGGCATGAGTGCGATTCACTTGTACTCAGTAGGTATTTGTCGACCAAAAAAAGTAGTAAATAAAGAATACAAAATATACACTAAGGGATCATCACCTGTAATCATAAAATATCCCACAACGGTAGCCCACACCGCTTGAATTAACAGTTCTAATATATCACATATATTGCAACATTACAAAAAGATAGACCACAAGTATGCATTATATCATATATAAGTAGAACAAAAGGGAACATGCATATAAAAAATTATCAAATACAATAAAAAAAAAGATAAGACAATTATATAAATGGCAATACAACATAATATAAACACAATAAAGTAAGTGCAATATATATGATGATGATGATGATGATGCACGAGGTCATTGCAATACATTCGGGATTGTCGCACATTCCTCATATACACCTACGGAGGCAAGCCTCCCAATGCAAGACCCATGGGGGGTTTATCAACCCATATACAATCCAAATATATCATATCTTCTTTCTGGCATATCCCTCAGAAAGGTGTTATCAGATGTGCTCGTGTTTTTCAGATGTTGCCACGGTGGTATCAATGTTTCATGAATGAGTATGATATATAGATGTAATGCTCACAACCAATCATAATGAATTTTTTCACAACCAACTACATTATATATTTCTCCAACCAACCGCATGATATATTTCCACAACCAACCACAATGATATATTTTTGCAACAACGTGAGCCAATATCTACTCATTATTTTTGCTTCATCCATGAGTTTCCACATGTCTTATATGTCAATAAAGTATGAATATAATTACAATACTCCAATGGTACCACATTAAGCATTTTAACAACACAATATAATTATTCACATGTATTAAAGGATATCAATGTCACTAAGGACCCCACAAAGTTACGCATATCACATAATATCTCAATTTCAATAATTACATCACATATAGGCCCCCCACACCAGCACAACACATAGATAGACATTTTTCATGATTTGTTCCTGATCTTAACATGTATTTTGTACCATTATTTACTACCTATCCCATTCTAAAAGAGTTAAGCCATAACCTACCTCAAAAGCAAAAATCGGTTCGCTACACTTCGAACCCACAATCCTATTTTCCAAAAAAGAAGGGAAAAATTAGAACTTTACTTCAAAAATATGTTTCCCATATTTTTAGAAATCTACAATTGAAAGCCTAAGTTAAATCGAGGTTCAAATTGAAAATAAAATCAATTTTAAGCTTCACCGAGTAAAAATTTTTAAAATTCGGGTTAAAATCAAGAGTCGAAGTTATTTTAAGGGTTAAATTGATGAAAAATTAGTAAAATTATAAGATAAAAATATTATTCAAGTGAAAAGAATTGCAATTGGATTTTAAAATCAAGCCTAAAGATTTTTGAAATTTTGAGAAATTAATCAAAAAATTACTAAGAAAAGGGTAAATTCTTTCCTTAAATCCATAGTAAAACCAAGAAATAGATGTTAATCTAGCTATCCAAGCTCCCATAAGCTTCACTTTTAAGTTCACATACTATTTTAGGATTTAAAACTTAAGAGGCAAGATGAAAATGTGCAAAATGTGCCAACAAGAGGTGAAAAATCTGCTATTTATAGCAGATTTTTCTACAGTATCAATTTTTTTGGTCGATCGAACTTCGACGGGGTGCCGGAGATTTATTTGGATTCCGATACATACAAACGAACTATGCAACCATATTAAATTTGATTTTCCAAATGCGATGGCAATATCAAATTTTTTAAAAAATATCATTTTCACAAAGTTGACGTCCGAAATCACAATTTTCCAAACCGAGGGTCGAAATGAGATTTAAAAGCCTAAAATCATATTAAATATGCTAACAACCTAAAATCAGCATTCCGAATCTATTGGAAAAGTTGAATTTTCTATCCGAGGTTGTTTCGATTAAATGTGGGTTCCACACCCATATTTTTAATTTTTTAACTTTCCGATCAATAGGTTGAAATGAGATCGGGTGCACTGGAACCCGAACTAAATGTCTAACCAACCTAAAATCAATATTCCAGAACTGCTGGTACAGTCCATTCAATCATCCATCGTACCGATCAAAAGATATCCCCATAAGTCTAAAATAAGTCTCTCGAAGCCATCAAAAATCACAATATCGCATAATAGTATCAAAATGCATCAAAAATTATGCCAATCATCTCATACCTCAAAAATATCATAATGCAACTACTAAGAGGGGTAAAATAGTAAAATCATACAAAGTCACAAATTTCACATATTTCATCAAATTTTTAGGTCGTTACATTTAGCTTGTTCCACCATTTATGCCAATTAATATCATGGTGTTCCAAGAAAAACGAGGTTTGTACCATCTCTTGTTTACCATTTTGATCCAGAATTGGGAAAAATTACTACAGTGGAAAAAGATGTGACTAATGGTTTCACTGTTATGGTTGCATAAATGAACATTGATACCTATTGATTAAGATAACTATTGGTAGGAAGTCTATTATGTCTGTTATGCATGAGAAGCCATAGGAAAGTTTTTGTTTTTTTAGGGGCATATGTTTTCCATACAAGTTGGAAGTTCTTGTCCTAAGTAGGAATACGATTGGTATTCCTAAGACAGGAGTACATTCTTTCGGTGGTGAAAATGGCATTGGGGCTATAATTCCAGATGGCCTTGTCATCAGAACTATAGTTAGGGGTAAAAGGGATGCTAAGGATAATATCCTTAGCAGCACTGGGGATTTAAAAGGATAGTTTGTTAAAATTCTAATTGCTATTGTTGTATACATCCTTCACAGTAATGTTAGCTTTAAGGTTATTAAGAGGTCTATGGATGATGCTTCCGAGCCTATCTAAATAGGGAATCCAAGTATCTTACATGAATCTAACCATTTCTTCTTTACCCACTATTCATGTGATGCCTATTAAATAGTCAACCCATCCTCTCCTGATATTCTGTCAACTTTTGGAAGTAGCTTTCTTGGTGGGGGAGGGCCTATGGGGTTTGTAAAATTTTTCTAACAAAACTTATCGTTGAAGACTTTTGGGATGGTGGAATAGTATCCATGATAGGTTAGCATGGAGGCTATATTCCTGAGTTCACTTTTGTCAAGACCAAGGCCCCCATGCTCTTTGGAAGTAGTGAGAACATCCCAAATAAGTAGATAAAGTTTTTTCTTTTCTACACTGCTTTCCCAAACAAAGTCTCTTTGTATTTTATTGAAGGATTAAGTGACTTTGCTAAGGATCTTGATGTATTGCGTGGCATGAGTAGGCATGGCACTAAGAGTGGATTTGGTAAGAACAGTTCTTGTAGCCATATTTAGGAACTTGGTTTTCCATCCTACTAGTCTAGTGTTTATGTTATCAATTATGAACTAGAAGTCACTGCTCTTAGGCTTTTTGGAAAAGATGGGATAGCCAAGGTATTTTTTAAGGGTAGGACTGGATTGGATGTTGAGGATCTGCAAGCATATGGTGGAGTATTGAAATAAATAGTTATTGGATTAGATAACTTTGGACTTGTTATGATTAATGGTTTGTCCAGATAAGTTACAAAAGTTTTTGAGGATATTAACAGTGGTATGACAGTTAGTAGTATTGACTTATGCAAGCAGAGTGAGGTCATCGGCAATGAATAAGTGGGAAAGCTTGGGGCCTTAAGTGGATATGCTAATTGGGATTTAATTTTTGGCTTTGAATTCTGCCTTAATACCCCTAGATAGCCTTTCCAAGCACATGATAAAAAGGTAAGGGTATATAGGGTCCCCTTGTGTGATACCTCTAGAGAGATTAAAGAAGAGGTTCTTCTTCCATTAACTAGAACTGCTATGGAGCAGGAGGACACACAAGAAAGAATGAGGTTGATTAGATTAGGAGAGAAGTCAAAGAAATACAGGGTATCCTTTATGAATGACAATTCCATCTTGTTAAAAGCTTTATCTACGTCAATGTTAAGGTTCATATGGGCTTGTTTGCCCTTCATCTTACTAAAATAAGTGATGTACTCTTGGAGGATAATGGCATGATCTGAGGCCCTCCTGTTAGCAAGAAAACTAGCCTAGGTGGAGCTAATGATAGATTAGATTAATGGTTTAATTTTATTAACAACGATCTTAGTTATAATTTTGTAACTAGTGTTGCACAACCCAAGTGATCTAATGTTTTTTAGGCTAGTTGAATTCCTGTACTTTGGAATGAGATAGAGAAGGGTATTGTTATTTTTAGATGGCGTGATGTTGCTGCAAGAGACTTTTACACATAAAAAGATTATATTTTGGCCAAGGTCATACCAAAACCTCAGAAAAAAATGGATGGATGTCATCAGGTCCAGAAGCTTTCAAAGGAATAAAAGATTTGATTTATAGCAGGATATCAGTCTCTCTTAAAAGAGTAACTAAAGAAGCTTTAATTTTAGTAGTGATAATATTGGTGGGATGGGCAGAGACAAAATGACTATTTGGGCAGTGATCTTGGCTGGTGGTGTACAGGTTGGAAAAGTGTTAAAGAAAATGGAAAGTAATGATATCCTTACCCCTATACACATTACCACACCATTTTAAAGCTCATTAATCCTATTCCTTCTTCATCTATTGAATGTAGAGGAATGGAAGAAGGAGGTGTTGGTATTCCTTTCAGTGAGCCATGAGATTTTGGATTTAGTTTTCCAGAAGTCCTTCTCATATTTCAAAAGAGCTATTCATGAAGTATATTATTTTTAAGATTTTGTAGAAAGGTGTCTGTGTGGTAGTTCCTAAATTTGTGGATGTCATCAAGTCTGGTATTAATGGCTCTAAGCTTGGTGAAAATATTGCCAAACTCAGTATGATTCCAATGGGAGGCTTGGGTTTGGAAAGTCCTAACTGTTTGCTGAAGGTGAGAAGATTGAGTGGAGCAGTCATGGACCAGGTTTTCAAAAGTATGGTGATTGCACCACATAGGCTCAAACCTAAAAGGTTTATCGTGAGTGCCTTGGATTATTTTGGATAGGGAAAAAAGTAGGGGACAATTGTTAGACTTAGTTTTGGGTAGGTATGTTACTAGTGACTCCGGGAAATGATTTATCCAAAGTCATTTGCGACACACCTATCCAGTTTTTTTATGAGACTAATTTTGTTACGATGTCTCTTATTGGTCTATGTGTACTTACAACTTGTAAACCTTAGGTCTACCAGATGCAGTAATTTAAGTACTCTCACAGTCTTCTAACACTAGTACTATTAATAGGAGCCCCTTTTAATTTTTCATTGGCTCTCAGGACCTCATTGAAGTCTCCACCAATCAAACAATCCCCTTTATAGGTGGATAATATATGGCATAGATCATCCCAAAGGGTGGTGCACAGGCTGGGGTCTGGACTAGAATAAATAGCAGAAAATAACCAAGGTCTAGGGTTAGAGTTTACCTTCACAATCGTATAAGTGCCCTGAGGGGAAATGGAGAAATTTTGTAGCTTAACCGTATCCTTTTTCCATATTATAACAATTTCACCCTTCCTACCAACAACACTAGATTCTAGATGAGAGTCAAACTTAAGCATTTTATTAAGATGCTTATGGTCGACCATTTTGGTGTCTAGAAGAAACATCAAAGTGGGGTAATGGGTTTATACATGAGCTTCATATTGGCACCTAAATCTCGCATTGTTTGCCTTTCTAGTTTTCAAGATAATAAAATTCATGAGGTCAGTTGTAATGGGGGTGAGTATTGGCCTCTTCCCCTTGTCTTTCTGGAGAGGTTGTCCTTGTTCTAAATAGGAGTTCAGGGAGACTGTTGCATTTTCTTGGTCTGACATATTCCTCAAGATCAGTTTGAAGGTCCTCATCTCCTTTGGATGAAGCACTATAGTAGCTGTGTTTAAGGGCTTTGCATGCTCTTTTTGAAGGGGTTTTTCCAAGATTTAGAAGTCTGTGTTGGGTTCCTTGAAGTTTGCCAAGAACTGGTCTATTTTGCATGCTTATTTGTTGAAGTTACTCGAGCATAGAGGGTTTTTCTTTTCCTTGGTCTTCTCCCTTTTAGTCTCCCCTGTGCTCTAAGTTGGGGCAATATTAGTCTGTTATGGAGTATGTATCCATGGCACAAAGGTCAGAGTTTCCAAATCTCAGAGATAGGGGTTGTTGGGGTAGAAAGGTAGACTCTTAAACATATGATTCATTAGAGAGTTGAGCTCATATGAATTCATCATGTTTAGGGTCCCAACATCTTAGCTTGCAACATTGTATAAGTCTATAGCTAGTACCCCAATCTTTCTAATATTTTGTCCACACCTTGCTTAATGATCTAAGCCATCCATGTTGAGTCCTGCATCATTAGCACTATTGGTTGGTTCCCCATGATGATACAGTGGGAGATTATTTTTTCCCTGAGCACTATCTTTGCCCAGGACATAGGCATTCAGTTGGGTGGATAGGATACAAAAATGAACACTAGAGGTTCCTTCAAGCTTGCTATGGTTAAGAGTGGAGTTGCCATTAGAAGTTAAAGTGATTTTGGGTTGTTCTAAGGTGGTAGAAGCTTTATTAAGCTCATAATTAGGGCTAATAAGGGGAGGAGATTTAACTTACATGACTATGTCAGTCATGTCAACCGTTTTAGGTTGATGATTACCCCTAGTAGCAGTGTTGGTTCTCTCTCCAGAATATGCAAAGGTAGAGGCCTACATTAAAGCATCGCTATTACTGGTGGAGGGTGGGACCCCCTTAGGCCTAGCCTTATTAAAATTAGTAGAATGGTTATTTTTAATTAAAAAAATGGGGTAGTTGGAGGTTTTAATATTATGTTTAAGTCGGGGGTGACTATAGGAGAACTTGCAGAGCCAGTAACTTTATTGAAAGAGTTGTATGGTGTACCTGGGTTTGAATCTCTTGGTATGGTGTACCTCGTTCTTAGTGTACTTGTAAGCATTTGGGACTGTGTTTTCTTTTGGGGAATGACACCACTTGCCAGTTATCGAGGTCCTTTTGGGTAGGGATGGTGTTTTGGGTAGTGGAATTGGTCACCTTTGGAGTAGTGACAATGGTGTAGGGGCATTTTCTAAGAAGATGTCCAAGTCTCCCACATCCCGTGCAGAGAATCCCATCCCCTTTATATACCATTTTTTTTAGGACCACCAATGTTCATGTGGGTTTTGAGGTGTATTTCAAGGGGTACTTGAATGCAAATTCTGGCGTATCACCCCCTGAGAGTGGAGGAGGTATATGTGTTTATTTTCAGTTGTGCTCCCAACTTGGATCCAATTTATTCCAATATTTTTTGGTCATAGAACTCCGTTGGCAGTGGTGGGAGTCTAATCCATATGGCAGTATAGGTTTGGGTTGCCTCTTCTGGTACAAAGTTTTGCTCCTATTGTCTGACAAAGAGAAAATTCCCAGTGACGAAACATGGTTCACTATGTAGAGCCTTCATTGTGTTGTTCGGTTTACTGAATTTAGCAATGTAGAAATCGCATCCAGGTCAATTAGAGTAAGTATCTCCACGGGCTTCCACAAGTCAACTAATTTTGTTCTCAAGTAATTGTGTGCTAGGCATTTGTTGAAAAGCTTCATAATTACTGAGTATTGCCATAGTTGGTATATCCTCAGTTTGTCTTCATTCGTTAGTTGGATGGTGTCCCCTTCCTTAACTAGGTGCATCGGGCCTTTACCCAATGTGCAATTGTTGCTCTTGTTAAGAGAGTTGCTCCTAAACAAGAGCATCTCCTTGAAACTATCTTTTGGTTTTTCAATTACTTTGGTGGTGGGGAAGATTCGCTGGACATTGGGTCCGGTGGCTCTGGTTACATGAAGGGTAAGATTTCCGACGGTTGGGGACAGACATGGAGAGAATTTTTTTTATTACCTATGTTAGATTCAACTAACTGGCTAAGGAGGTTTTACTATTGATTTTTCTCATTCCACCCTGGGCTTGAGCTTTGTCAAGAATTATATAAAAACAACAATTATTTGGGACAAAGAAAGGTCACCTTGCATTAAAGTTCCTCTCTTACAATAAAGTCCATGTTGCCCACTTTTAATGCTCTTTCAATTTCACAAATTATAAATAATTGCTTGAGAGGTTAGGGATTTAGAGGAGAGAGGAATAGCCCATTCCCTGTCTTTAATTTGAAGTGTTCGAGTGAATATAGAACTTTTTAAAATGGAGCAATTATTTATGATCTATGAAATTACATTTAAAACAGAAACTATGAAATTATAAAAATATCCTCGACCACAATCAGACAGCTAGAAGCAGACATAACAATCTCCAGTTGCCTGCTTTAGATTTTTTGTTTAATGTAATTATTTTATTTTTGTTTTTAATCTATTATATACTTGAGAATTATGTAAAAAATTTATAAATTACAATAATTAAAAAATAAATTATTTGGAGGCACATAAAAGATTTTGCTTGACTCGAAATTCTCGAAATTCTATCAATGCAACATAAGTTGAAATATCTTATTTGAAAATTTTATAAAAATGAATATAAATCACAAAAATTATCAAATTAAAATATTTGAAAGATGTATAAAAACTTTATTTGACTTTTCAAGCTCTATCTATGTCATATAAGTTGTTGGGATAGATAGAGTAACATATATTACTTGAAAATTACATAGAAAATTATATAAATCATAAAATTAATAATTTAAAATATCTAAAACTATATAACAAATTTAATTGGCTTTCTCAAATATTTCATCATCACTAAATAAATTGGGACAAAAAGAGTAATATATAGTATCTGGAAATTATGTAAAAGTAATATAAATCAATAAATAATAACTTAAAATATTTAAAGAAGCATACAAAAAATTTGGTGGACTTTCTAAATTTTATTTGTGCCACATAGACTGAGATAAAAAAAAAACATATATTGGGTCTGTGTTGACGCTGGCACCATTATTTAGTAATCTAAATAAGGAGAGGATTAATAGTCAAAACTTTAGTTGATTCCAAAGTACTTAATATTAGAAATAGTTAAATAATAATTTTAAATAAGGTAAAATATATTTTTGAAGAGTCTATAGTAAATGCTTTGGCGTAATGGTACTTTATGCTATTATATTTTATATTTATGTTTTTCTTAAAATATATAAATAAAAAATCAACTCGCACTAAAAATGACACAGCTCTAAATAGTTTTAGTTAGATGATTATTCTTAAAGTTGATATCTTTTTTAAATTATTATGCCTAAAATTTATTTTAAAAAATTTATGATTATTTCTGAAATTTAATAATTTTTTAGATGATTATGCCTAAAATTTTGCCTAGGTATGGTGCAAATGCTTATGCATGAAATTGTTAGGAGGATATAGATTTCATAACACTATGTTCATGAGGCAATTTTGTCCCTTCTCTTGCCATTGCTCTCATACTTTTTTCTTTCTTCTTCTTTGAAATATATAAATAAAAACTTAGAACAAATATTAGTTGAGGTGAGAAGGACTAGTAAATGTGGAGATCAATGATGATTTCATTTTAAAGACTATATTGTCTATTTCATTCTTTTTTATCTTTTCAAATAGTAATTATAATATTTTTTCTATATTATTAGTGATTTGTTTTTGTAGAATTATTGAAAATTAACTCATTTATTTTCTTCATAGTAAAATTTTGAAATTAAAGATACGTGAAACTTGTACTCTATAGATCCATGAAACTTGCACTCTATGTTTCATGGTTTATGCTTTGCCCTATGCTATATAAAACAACTTGTCTCTCGCCACCCCCACCCTCCAACACCCACAAAAAAGATTTAGACGAATACAATTCTCCTTCTTTTTTAGCCATGGCAAGGAAATTTAAGTTTTCTTTGAATTTACCTAACAATAAGAGGGGAACTTCACATAAGAAAAGACATGAAGAGCTCCTTAAAAGGTTTCACCAATTTTACAACCTTTGTGGTATTGGGTTGCTAGAGTCTTCTATAGGGATTACCACAGTAAACCTGTGATTTTTTCTAATCATGAGAATACTGTCAAAACCTTTACCAAATTTAGGAAGATCTCGAAGTCAACACAATCCAAAAATCAGGTGGCACCAGAAGAGTACACTGAGCAGAGTATTATTAAGATATTGGAGGAAGAAATTCTAAATCTAATAGAGGAGAACCTAATCGAGGAGTTAACAACTGAGATGAATGAAATATTGAAAGTAAAAAAAGATGTTACTACTAAGATGAACCCTTATGATGTCAATGATCTTGCTAAGTAAACCGAGCTAAGTATTAAGAAGTTGGAGCAAGAAAGTCATAAGCAAATATAGGAGAACATAATCGAGGAGGTAACAACTAATATGAATGAAGTGACAAAAGGAAAAGAAGATGTTACTATTGAGATGAACCCTTATGATATCAACAATCTTTCTGAGTATACCTAGCTGAGTATTAAGAAGCTGTAGGAAGAAATTTAGAATCAAATAGATAAGAACATAATTTAGGACTTAACAACTATGATGAATGAAGTGTTGAAATAAAAAGAAGATGTTACTGTTGATACGAATCCTTATGATGTCAATGATTTTGCGTACATGAAGAAAGAAAATCCCAAACAAGCCCGTCAAGTGATTAAAGTGTACCTTGATGGTGAGGGTTCCACATCAAATGTTTCTCAACCCTTTATCGGATAAATGATTCTTGGTGTGATCAAACCTTAAATAGATTTATTTGATTTATATCTAAGTAAGTAGAAAAAAATGAAGGAAAGGTGTCTTTTAAGTCTTAAATGAAGGATTGGTGACATTGACCAACTTAAAGGGTCAAACATAATTAGAAAAGTTGATTAAGTTAATTGTGGACTTGATTAATATTTTCAAAACTTTCTAATCTTTTAAAAAAATACAAATAAATCGACACCCCTCTCCTACAAATCAACCATCTCTCTCCTCTCTCTCTCTATTGTCTCTCAACTCTCTCTTAACCAGCAGTTCTACAAAAAATTTCCCTTCAAGCTCCAGTGACAAATAGCTGGGTGAGTTTCTTTTCAGATTTCAACCATCAATCAACGTGAAGAAATAGAGGAACTTTAGCTAACTTCTCTGGCGATAATAACTTTGAGTTCTTCGTCATCCCATTTCTTCTTTCACAGGTAAAAAATTATGACTTGATCCAACTTCTCTTCTAGATTGGTTAACATTTTAATATTTCTTGCTTAAATTTGAAATGTTGATGGTCCAATAGATGAGTGATCTATTTTTATTGTTTCCAATGAATTACTCATTCACTGCAACATGTTGGTTATATGCTGTAACAAATAACCTACTTGGTGCAATAGATGAGTCATCTATTTTTATTATTTCCAACAAATTACTCATCCACTGTAATAGGTTGGTTATATGCTGCAACAAATATCCTACCTGGTGCAATAGAAGAGTGATTCATTGGAAATAATAAAAATAGATCTCTCATATGTTGCACCAGGTAGGATATCTATTGTTACTTGGTGAAAAAGATGAGTGATCTGTTAGAATTGTTTCAAAAAGATTACTTATCCATTGCAATAAGTTGGTTATATGTTTCAATAGATAATATTTTTGGTGCAATATATGAGTGATCTATTTTTATTATTTTCAATGGATTGCTCATCCATTGAAATAGGTTGGTTATATATTGCAACAGATAACCTTCCTAGTGCAATAGATGAGTGATCTATTTTTATTCTTTCCAAAAGATTACTCATCCATTGCAATAAGTTGGTTATATATTGCAATAGATAACCTTCCTGATGTAACAAATGAGTGATCTCTTTTTATTTTTTCCAATGGTTTACTCATCCATTACAAAAATTCAGTTATATATTATAATAGATAACATACCTAGTCCAACAGATGTGTGGTCTGTTCGAACTGTTATTTTACTGTTTGCATGTTAGATTTACTGTTATTCTTGTTTAACGATGAATTAATCAATTATAATCTATTTTATGTTCTGATTAATTTAAGATAATATGTCTCCCAAAATAAAGAAATTGAATCAAGTCCAACTAAACGAACAAGTAAAGCAACTAGGCTATATCCACCACTCTATGAGCTTGATTTACAAGAGTTATCTCAATTAGGAACAGAAGATAATGAACACGGGGAGGAGGAATTTTTCAAAAAAAAATGATCCAAATGCTAATAGCCCTTCAGCATTGATCGTTATCCTGTAAGAATACAGTGCGATGGTGCCACAAATTTAACGATGATTTCGTGGTTAAGTCATCCATGGAAAAATCTTTCAACGCCTTCAGAAAAATACTTTGAGAACAAAAATTGGATTCTTATTTCAGGGAAAGGTGCTTTGGGCAGTATCTTGATTTGCCAGAGGACAACAATGCTTGTTTCCAAATGAAAATGGTATTTGATCTTCTCAAGCATAGGTTTATGTATGAAAACAAAGATAAGATAGATAAGGAGTGGATAAATTACTATGGCATGACTATTTGTTTTGGTTGGAAGGAGTTTGCCATAGTTACTGAACTAAAATGTTATCCTCCTCCTTCTCAAGTTATACCTACTCTAACCCAGAAAAAAGCACCCCAGACACCCAAAAAAGGTAAAGTCAAGTTGAGTGATCGTGATGAACTGGTGTCCATTGTTGGTCCGAGCTTTAAAATAATTGATAGAAGCTTTGAAAGGTAAAAGACTTTCAAAAAAGCACAAGCAATCATTATGCTTGGTTTGGTTTGTACATAATATTCTTTAGGAAAGAGACGTTAACAACAACATAATACTCAGTTTAATAAATCTCTCTGACGATCTTGAGGCATTTAATAGCTATCCTTGGGTTATAAAAGCTTCAAAATGCCTGACAAATATTTGTTGACTCTATTAAATCAACTTATATGGCTTTCCATGGGCTTTCATGGTAAATATTTTTTATTATGTAATGATTCATTTTTTTAATTTAATATTGCTTCTGATTTATTATCGGTATGTTATAGGCTTGGGCATTTAAAGTCATTTCTTATTTGAGACAACAAGTGAACTACCAGGATGAAGTATCCTGTCTAAGAATCGTAAGATCGTTGTCGGCCAAAACTGATAAAAATATAAAATTTCTTGATCTTTTCAATCCCCCGAAAGAAGCAGTAAGTCCAATTCTAATCAAATTTTTATTTTAATTAATGATTATTTTAAATTATTTCATCATCATTCTAATATATATTGAAATTTTTTGGAGCAACAACCATCTCAAGAAAAATAATTTTGGAGGGTGGGCTTGTTGTTGTTGATAATAGTAGTGGTAGTGGTAGTGGTAGTGGTGCTGCTATTGGGGCTAATGATGCTTCTCTTATATTTTTTGAAACAACAAACCATTATGATTATGATCATACTTATTATACAAATTTGGCCACTTCTAGCGAATATTCTGCATGCAAATGGCAAGACTGCAAGGCGAAGCATGATGGAGTGATTAATGTTATTCATGTACTAACTACTTCTGCAAAAGAAATAACATTCAAGAGGGGTGTTATTCTATCAAAGAGGATTTCATATCCATACACTCCACCAGAGATCAAGGTGGCTAAAAGGAGAAGAAAAGATATTTCTAGGGCATCATCAAGCATCAAAAAAAGCAAATTAACAACTCCTCTATCTTTGTCTTTCACCGATGTTCAATGTACAAGGGCCATAGTAGAGCAGCATGAGCTAAACAAGGTGAATATATATCATCTGTTCCAAAAAACAAACAGGCACATAGCTGTTTCAACAAATGATATATCTACTGAAAATTATCAAATAGATATATACATCTGTTGCAACTATTATCTAACCTGTTGCATCAGATGTGTTATTTGTTGTAACATATGTCCGCCTATTTCAAAAAATCAAACAGGTTTTCGTACTATTTTAATTTGTACCAACAGATGATCTATCTGTTGCAATAGATATACAATCTATTATATATCTGTAATTAGCATTGAAAATTTTGGGTTTTCAGGTGGATATCGCAGAAGAAGCTACAAAGTAAACGAATCGATTTTTTATTTTGATATGTTCGACTTTGTTGTTGCACATCTTGGAATGAAAAATTGGTACTATTTGATGTCACAACCCCAAACTTGCTGGAATTATGAGGTTTAAATGCCATACATATTACTATTAATTAATATTCTATTTAATTGTATTTGTGTATTAATTATTTCATCAAGTAATCTGAAATATTTAATAATATGTGTAGCACATCGATATCATTTTTTACTACCTCCGAAAGAAGACCAAGTTGCAAACACAAGAACAATACAAAAACATGACAGACAATTGTTTGTTTAAAGTTTACATCAATAATGCCTACGATAGGTATTGTCAACAACAGCTGGAAGTTTCCCCAAATTAGGAATGATTAATTAACATCATTAAAAGTTTTAGGATTCTAACTGGCTTACCTTGGTATTTGGTCGATGAAGTGTACATCCCAATCAATTGTCATAATGAATTCTATTGGGTGTTGGCTGCCATAGTTCTAGAAGAAAGGCGCATTCGAGTTTATGATTCAATGTCATGAAGGAGACGTGCCAAGACATTGTCTGAGATACAAAAGCTGGCCAAAATATTGCTTACTTACCTTGATATGAGTTGCTTTTTGGACCAAAAGGTTTGTACTGATTGGTCAACAATTAAAGCATACCGGGATAAAATGGGTAATCCATTTGATTTAGAATATGTTGAAGGAATCGCTCAACAAATCATTGATAGCCTGTAAGTATAAGTATCATGATTTGATTTTATTTCATAAATTTTACAACGCTTACATGAATTGCAAGATATGGATTATTTGTTTAACGCAGGGATTGCGGTCTTTTTGTTGTCGCTTAGACCGAGTATTTGAGTGATGGATTACAAGTACCAAATGATGGACTTGATATCGGATTAACACAAAAAATATATGCTTCTCTTTTATGGAAATATGGAGAAGTAAAGGCTCAGAAATCGTACACAAGCGATATTAAAGATCCACGATGACCAAAGACGAATTCCGTTGCACCGGATAAAGAACAAGTTGTCCATATTGAGTAGATCTTTATAGCTTGAGTCTATCAAAGTAATAACCTCTCCTCATTGGATAACTTTTTGATTTCTTTGTATAGTAGATCATTTGTACCCATAATAATTTTTTTACATTTTATTTATTTATTGAGTTATTTTACGTAATTTCTGAAGGCTTCAATTTATTTTATGTTGTCTATGAATATAATTTAATCCTTAGTTTTGTTTTGAACTTGTTAATTGAAATGGAATACTAGATTCAAATATCACAATAGATAATACATCTCCTGCAACAGACGACATATCTTATCAAACAGATTTAGACATATGTTGCAACATGTAGGTCATCTATTGAAAATTATATAACAGTTCTTCCTATTTTTTTAATTGTTCTAATAGATTACCTATCAGTTGCAATAAATAGATTATATGTTGTAATAAATTATATATCTGTTGTTACTGATCGACTTAGAAACATCTTTGTAATGCAATAGATGACCAATCTATTGCAACAGATACTCATTCTATCACAACAAATATAATATCTATCACAACAGATAGACAATTTGTTGCATTATAAAAATTCATCTTTCGTCGAACATAAAAAATTGCCACTACATGTAATGTTAAGTGAAGTGGCTTGAAATAAAAAATTGTTATCGTGTTCATCTTTGTCTTTGTACATATTCTTATTTATACACGGGCTCCAAGAATTTAGTTAGTACCCTATTAGCTCAGAATTCTTGCTTTTTTCCACAACGGCATCGCACAGATTGGCCATTTCTGTGTCGGTCAGCAAACACTCGATGTATGCAAGTGACTATGGCCCACACACGGCACCAGGGTTATTTTTTTGAAGTTGGACGTTCTTATTTCGACCATCAAAATCCCATGATTTCTTCGCCAAGACTTTTGCTAGCAAATGATCTATCAGTTTACATTATGTCAATAACTTGGGGAAAAACTTCATAAGTGGCTGCACGTGGGCTAAAAATTTGGCCTCCTTGAAGACAGGTAAGTTTTAGTCATAAACCTTAATCTTTCCCTCATCGAGTAGTATCTCAACAAAAAGAAAATGTTTGACTTCCACATTTATGACTGCAAGGACTCTCTTTGCCTTGATCCAGCTCTTACCATGAGGATATGGCCTCTTCTGTAATGCCCTGAATCTTGTACCCGGAATGCCACACGGTGTTCATGACCCCAAAGGACCACAAGCTAACCCATGACTGATATCTGTATTGAGTACTGTATAACATATTGTATAAATGCAAAATAAAAGATTGAAAGGCCATAAGGTTCAAATATCTAATAAAACATAACATCTAAATAATACGGTATCACCATACCAAAACTAAAATTACTGTCCGAACATACTAGTCTAAAAGCCTCTAAACTGTCTAAAAACTGTGGAGTTGATGGGACATGTCCACAACTAACTCCAAACTACCAAAATAATAAAGTAATAAAATAATCATGCTATCTCGAATGATGAGGACTCACTGCTAGTCTGGCTGCTGAACGTCTGATCTACTAAGGATGTTGTAGAGCTCGTATTTCTGAACCTATGGTATAAAACACCATAGCATAAATGCATCAGTACGATTGAATATACTAGTGTACAAGTGAGATATACTGAATGCAAGGGGTTTATATGCATAAACAATACTAACTGACTAAATAACATGAACGTGAGAATACATGTATGAATATGTGAACTGTGACTGATATCATGACATCACTGAATCTAAATACAGATAACATAAGTTTCGTATTACTGATATACCATTATCTGAATGACTATGTCTGACAGTCCTATTTCTAATGGAACTAACTGAGTTCCGTACTGAACTGGGTCATCTAACTGACATGCCCTAAATAAGCTATTATAACTGAGTTGGGGTCCAATCTGTAACCCTAATTAGAAGGGTGTCAATACCGCTCCACTGGTAAGGACAAGCTGTGGGTAACCCTCATTTGACAGTGTCCCCAAAAGAGAATGGTGGGACCCTCATCTGACAGTGTTAATCCACCTCATCAACCCTCATTTTTTAGTGTTGATGTCTCAACCTATGCTGGAAATATAGTTCAGGAATGTAAGGATTTCTTCTAAGGATCACACCCTCAACTGTTAGTGTGTGCCCTCATTCTTGGGTTCACTTGGTGCTAATTCCGTTCACTCAGTGCTAATTCCTACTCCCATCTTAATAGACACTGAAACATGATTAACTGAATTGAACTGAATTAGGTTCAGTGAGTTCCGTTGACTGACGGAATACTACTAAGATTACTTAGTTACTAAGATTTCTGAAATTACTAGGATTTTTGAGTTTTCCTAAGTCATGAGTCTGGCTGAATTTTACTAAGCATGGCTTGACTGAGAGTATCTTTAAAACTGACACTAGTTCTAGGCACACCACTAAATTATTGGGTACAAGTACCCCTAGGACTCGATAGCATAAAACTAACAAGACATGACACTTCTTGGACTCACGACCATAATCAACAATCCATAATACAATCATTGGGGAATTTTATGAGGCACTTGATTATCATGGTTTGGTACATGAATAGGAATGCATATAAACATGTCATAATTCTATAGGACTAATCTCATGAACAATCCATCAAACAATTTCAATGCATAACAATAATATGAAAGTCATTTTGAACATAAGGGTAAAGCATGGGTTCATTAACTTGGTCATAATTAAGTCCTAAAGCATGATTCTTGTTCTCTTGGGCATTTTATCAAACACATTGTATGCATAACCTTAGGCTTAGGCATATACACTAGTTTATACATTATGGTTACTTTAATCAACTTAATTTAAAAGTTTCCAACCCACATACTAGCATAATTTTAGGAAAAGTACATAAAGACTCCAACTTGGGTTTCATACAAGCACATCAACATCATTAAAATCAACCCACCATATGTAAATCATAATTCATGAGTTTAAAAGGGGATTCTTGAGCTTCATGGGTGATAGAAACCATGAATCAACTCTTTACATACCTGGGTGGATGATTTCTTGAAGATTGGTGGAGAAAAGCTTGAATTCTTGACTTGAAATTAAACACCTAGGGTTTCTTGTTCTTGGGGATTGATCTTTGAGAGAAACCATAATTTGGTATTATAGATGCATAATGAAGTTATAAGCTCAGGTCTATTTTAATTAGTGGTTAAAATGGGTGGAAAAAGACCCAAATACCCTTTTAAAAATGGCATAAAATCGCTGATCAAAAGTGGCAACAATTTGGGCGACGGTCTGTCGCTGGCTCGATGGTCCATCGGTCCATCCCGTCGTACTTGGCCAGAACCTAAACTTTCCTCATCGTCTGCGATGGTTTGGGCGATGGTCCACACTAGCTCAATGGTCTGTTGGTCCTGGCCATCGCACTTGGCCAGAAGTCGGGTTCACTACCTTAGTCGTGATGTCTTGGGCAACGGTCCATTGCGATCCGCCGGTCGGACCATCGCTTTTGGGCAGTTTTGATAGTTATCTGAAAAATGTCCATAACTTTTTACTCCGATACTGGATTTGGATAAAATTTGTATCTTTCTAAAGATAATTCAATTTCCCACATGATAAAAATTTGAAATTAGGGAAATTCTATCTGATTTAAACATGAATCATTTAGAAAGTCATCACTAACTCTTTTGGAGACTAGATTTGACTTAAAGAAGGTTTGGGGTATTACAATATCTCTCCCTTGGGAACATTCTTCCTTGAATGGGACTGACTAGATTGGGAAAGCTTATAGACTGATCTTACTTAAGGGACTTGAACATTTGAGAATGTCTATATGACTGGAACTTTTGATCTACTGAAATCTCATACTGAATATGCATATCTGATGCATGTATATATCGGCTAGTCTTCATGAATGCATGACTGAAATTACTGAGAAGCTGAGTTTCTTATGATGAGAATGCATGTCTGATGCATGATTACGTGACTGACATAATACATAAACATATGACTTGACATGCAATGGTATTTGATACCATGTCTATAACTGAAATCTGAACATGAAACTGAATAAGCTTAAGGAAAGCTTATACCTTGGGCTGAGTCTGATTTTGCGAAGAAGAGGTGAGGATACCTGGTCCACATGTCTGCTTCTTCTTACCAAGTAGCTCCCTCAACAGACTGATTCCACCAAAGAACTTTTACTAGAGGGACTTCTTTGTTTCTCAATCTGCGAGTCTGGTAGTCAAGAATGTCGACTGGGATCTCTTCAAAAGAAAAGTTGTTCTGAATGTCAAAGCCCTATACCAGGACTACAACTACTGGGTCACCTATGCACTTCTTTAGAAAGGAGATATATAACACTGGATTAATTGAGGCTAGATCTGAAGGCAATTCGAGCTCATAAGATACTTTGCTGAAATGATTGAGAATTTTGAAGGGACCGACATGTCGGGAACTGAGCTTTCCCTTCTTGCCGAACTGCTTCACTCCCTTCATGGGAGAGATTTTCAAGGATATATAATCACCAATCTCGAACTTAAGATCTTCTCTACGTACATCTATAAACAATTTTTGTTGGCTCTGAGCTATCTTGAGTCGTTCTCTGGTCAACTGAACTTCCTCTAAGGAATTGAATACTAAGTTAGGCCCTACTACTGCAGCCTCACCCACTTCAAACCAACCGATTAAAGATCTACACCTTCTATCGTAGAGATCTTCAAATGGATCCATCTGAATACTGGAATGATAGTTGTTGTTGTATGCAAACTCAATCAAAGACAAGTGGTCATCCCAACTCCCCTTGTAATCAATTTCATAAGCCCTTAGCATATCATCCAAGGCCTGAATGGTCCTTTCTGCTTGACCATCTGTCTAAGGATAAAAGGTTGTACTGAGGTAAACTTGGGTACCAAGACCCCTTTGGAATGCTTTCCAGAAGTGAGAGGTGAACTGGGCACCTCTATCAAAAATAACAGACAACGGAACATCGTGCAATCTGACCAACTCCCTAATATAGAGTATGGCATAATCCTCGACTGAATAAGAGGTATGGACTGGAAGGAAATGATTTGAATTAGTCATCCTGTCTACAATGAGCTAAACTGAATCATGCTGTCAAAGAGTAAGAGGCAAACTCATCACAAAGTACATGTTCACTTCTTCCTACTTCCAAGTAGGACTATTGAAATCCTGTATGGACCCACTAGGCTTCTGATGCTCTATCTTAACCCATTGATATGTAGAGCACTTAGCCATAAACTCTATAATATCTCTCTTCATCCTACTCCACCAATAGATCTCTCGCAAGTCACGGTACATCTTAGTGGCCCCTAGATGAATAGAGTAGCGCACACCATATGCTTCTGTAAGAATTAATTACCTCAAGTCATCTACACCTGGAATACACAGATGACCCTAACAACAAAGAACACCATCTTCCCCTTGGGATAAAATCTCTACCTATGATCTCTGACTGACTCTTTCAACTTAACAAGAGTGGGATCTCTATCTTGCTTTTCTTTCACCTCAGATACTAGAGATGATTCTAAATTATTCTGAACCCATATACTACCTTCTGCTGAATCGACTAAGCGGACACCTAGTCTACCAAGCTAATGGACTTCCTGAGCTAGCTTCTTCTTACTATCTTCAACATGAGCAACACTACTTATCGATAGTCTACTGAGAGTGTCAGCCACTATATTGGCCTTGCCCGGATGATAAAGGACACTCATGTCATAATCTTTCAAGAGCTTTAACCACCTTCTGTATCAAAGATTATGGTCTTTCTGAGAAAAGACATACTGAAGGCTCTTATGATCTATGAACACATCTACATGAACACCATACAAGTAACGCCTCCAAGTCTTTAAGGAAAAAACTATGGCTCCTAACTCAAGATCATGAGTAGGATAATTCTTCTCACGGGGCTTACGCTGTCGGGAGGCATAGGCTATGACCTTACCATGCTTCATGAGGATACAAACTAAACCTACTCTAGATGCATCACAATACACTATGAACCCATCTGAACCATCTGGAAGAGCCAAAACTGGAGCTGAAGTGAGTCGAGTCTTCAACTCCTGAAAACTCTTCTCACAAGGATCTGACCATTGAAACTTGAATTTCTTCTGAGTCAATTTAGACATAGGGGATGCAATAGATGAAAACCCCTCAACAAACCATCTGTAATAGCCAGCAAAACCCAAGAAATTCTTGATATCTAATGGAGATATAGGGCAAGGCCAGTTTCTTACCGCTTTAGTCTTTTGAGGATCAACTCTAATGCTATCACCAGAAATGATATGACTAAGGAATGCTACTGACCTTAGCCAAAAATTTCACTTACTGAATTTGGCGAACAGTTGATAATTTCTGAGAGTCTGCAACACTATGCTGAGATGGTCTGCATGATCTTGCTCACTAAGGGAATAGACAAGAATATCATCTATGAAAACTATGACAAACATGTGCAAGTACTTCTTGAACACACTGTTCATCAATCCCATGAAAGATGTTGGGGCATTGGTAATACCAAAGGGCATAACTAAGAATTCAAAGTGACCATACTGAGTACAAAAGGCTAATTTTGGAATGTCACATTCTCTGACTCTGAGCTAATGATAGCTTGATCTGAGGTCTATCTTAGAAAAATAGATGGCACCCTAAAGTTGATCGAACAAGACATTGATTTTGGGAAGTGGATACTTGTTCTTGACCGTGACTTTGTTGAGCTGGTGGTAGTCTATACATATCCTGAGAGAACTGTCTTTCTTTTGCACGAATAAGACTGGTATGCCTCATGAGGACATACTAGGTCTTATGAATCCCTTATCTAGGAGATTTTCAACTATTCTTTCAATTTTCTGAGTTCTGATGGTGCCATTCTATATGGTGGAATTGATATAGGCTGAGTATCTAGAAGAAGATCAATGCCAAAGTCTATTTCCCTTACTGAAGGAATTCCTGGAAGATCTTTGGGAAAGATATCTGAATATTCATTTACTATTGGGACTGATTTAAGACTGGGAGTTTCAAAACTAGTTTTCTTAACTCAAACAAGATGATAAACACATTCCTTAGATATTATTTTCCGTGCCCAAAGGTAGGAAACAAGCTAACCCCTGAAAGCTAAAGTGCTACCCTTCCAATCTAGGATAGGTTCATTCGGAAACTAAAATTGGACAACTCTATTTCTTCACTCGACTTTGTCATAGTAGGAATAAAGCCAATTCATATTAAGAATGATGTCAAAATCAGTTATCTCGAATTTTACTAAGTCTGCTAATGTGACTTTCTGAAATATCATAATCATAAAATTCCTATATAACCGCCGGGCTATGATGGTTTTACCCACTGGGGTAGAGACTGAGAAGGGCTCTGGTAGAATTTCAAAACTGACTTTGAAATCAACTTCTATATAAGAAGTTACAAAATACAAAGAAACGCCTAGATTTAGCAAAGCGTAAACATGCAAATGAAAGATCTATAATGTACCAGTAACCACATCAGGAGAATTTTACTGATCCTATCAGGACTGAAGAGCATAGAGTCTATTTGGGCGCTGCCCACTAATTGCGCTGGAAGTGGTACCCTACTAATTCGAGCCACCAGAATAAACTGAGAAACGGTTTTGCTGACCCAGAAATCCTTACTGGGGACAATCTCTAGCTCTGTGGCCTGGCTTGCCACATTTAAAGAAAACATCCTTTCCAGCTCTGCAAGTACCCTGATGGTGCTTGCCATATGTTTGACAAAGAGGATAGGTTTGGGTACTTATAACACTTCCCTGAGACTTAGAGCCTAGCGCCCTATCTTTGTTACCATCCCTAAACTTAGTAACTGGAGCACTTGCTGAGGAAGGAGCTAGAACAGATGACTTTGGATGGAACTGAGAAAGGTTACCACCCTCTGACTTAGGCTGATTGAAGTTGAAGCTACTAGTTCTAGCTCTTTTATTCTGCGTCTCTCTTATCTTAATCTTCTACTCTTCTATCTGTTGGGCATAGATCATAAGCCTGGCTATGTCCATCTTACTAATTAGCATTGCAGATCTGCACTCATTGACCATACTATCATTCACCTAGAAACAAACTTACTGATCTTGGCTCTGCTATCTTCCACCACATAAGGAGCATATCTAGCTAGTTAAGTAAACTTAAGAGAATACTCTTTCACTATTATGTTACCATGCCTGAGGTTGATAAACTCTAACACCTTAGCTTCTTTTAGTTCTAGGGGAAAGAGTCTATCTAGAAATGCAATGGCAAACTTTTCCCACTCAATAGGCCCTATATTTGCGGCTTTCTCTGCCTTTCATTACTTGAACCATGTGTGAGCCACATCCTACAACTGATATATAGCTAGCCCATCACTCTCACAAGCAGTAACCCTCATAATATCTGTAACCCTCTGCACCTGATCAAAGAATTCCTGAGGGTCCTCATCAGACTTAGACCCAAAAAAGGATAGTGGATTCATTTGGGTGAATTTCTGAATCCTGGATACAGCTGAATTGTCCACAAGGTTATCCAGAATGATAGATGGATGTTCATTCTGGGCAGCAACTTAATTAGGAAAAGTAGTGAATGCAGCTCTGAACTCTGCATGAGAAATATGTCCGTCCAAGGGATTTGCTTGGACAGTCTGATTTCTTCTTTTAGGAGACATGTTCTGTAAATAAAAGGAGAAAAAGATTAGACCGAGGGTTAAATTTGAACTCATGCTCACAAGCACGACATGAATACTAAAAGAATTGAAATTATTCCTAAACATCTTATAGCCTCATGTACATAAATATGGCGCGCAACACGCCCATGTACAAGACTCTACTAGATGCAGCTTTCAAACTTCCTAGGACATTATTGAACCTTAGGTTTTGATACAAAGTTTGTAACACCCTAATTCTGGTACCTGAAATGACACACGGTTCTCATAACCTCAAAGGACCACAAGCTAACTCGTAACTGATATTTGTACTGAGTACTTATAACATACTACATAAATACAAAATAAAAGACAAAAAGGCCACCAGGTTCAAATATCTGATAAAATATAACATCTAAATAATACGGTATCACCATACCAAAACTGAAATAACTATCCAAACAGTCTAAAAACTATAGAGTTGATGGGATATGTCCCCAACTAACTCCAAACTACTGAAATAATAAATTAATAAAATAATTATGCTATCTTTGAATGATGAAGACTCACTGCTAGTCTGACTACTTAACATCTGATCTACTAAGAATGCTCTGGAGCTCATACTTCTGAACCATGGTATAAAACACCATAGTGCAAATGCATCAGTATGATTGAATGTACTGGTATGCAAGTGAGGTAGGCTGAATACAAGGGGTTTATATGCATGAACAATACTAACTGACTGAATAACATGAACATGAGAATACATGCATAAATATGTGAACTGTGACTGATATCATGACATCACTAAATCTGAATAACGATAACATAAGTTTTGTATAAGTGATACACTATTATCTGAATGATTGTGTATGACAGTCCTATTTCTGATGGAACTAACTGAGTTCTGTACTAAACTGGGTGACTATATCTGACTTTCCTAAATTCTATAAAACTATTAAGTTTTATTACTGCGATTAAGACAGGGACTATAATTATGGAAAGTAGTTATCAAATTGACATACCCTAAATTAGCTCTTATAGCTGAGTTGGGGTCCAATCTGTAACCCCAATTAGAAGGGTGTCAATATTGCGCCAATGGTAAGAACAAGCTGTGAGTGACCCTCATCTGATAGTGTCCCCAAAAGAGAATAGTAGGACCCTCATCTTATAGTGTTAATCCACCTCATCAACCCTCATCTATCAGTGTTGATGTCTCAACCTATGATATCTATATAGTTATGGAATGCATGGATTGCTTTTAAGGATCACACCCCCAACTATTAGTGTGTGCCCTTATCCTTGGGTTTACTCGATGCTAATTCCTACTCCCATCTGAATAGATACTGAAACATGATTAACTGAACTGAACTTTATTGGGTTCAGTGAGTTCTATTGACTGATGGAATACTACTAAGATTATTGAGTTACTAAAGATTTTTGAGATTACTAGGATTTCTGAGTTTTCCTGAGTCATCAGTCTGACTGAATTCTATGGAGTATCGCTTGACTGAGAATATCTTGAAAACAGACACTGGCTCTAGGCACACAACTAAACCATTGGGTACAAGTACCCCCAGGACTCAATAGCATGAAACTGACTAAACATGACACTTCTTAGACTCACAACCATAATCAACAATCCATAATACAATTATTGGGGAATTTCATGAGGTACTTGATTATCATGGTTTGGTCCATGAATAGGAATGCATATAAACGTGTCATAATTTCATAGGACTAATCTCATGAACAATCCATCAAATAATTTCAATGTATAACAATAACATAGAAGTCATTTTGAACATAAGGGTAAAGCATGGGTTCATCAACTTGGTCATAATTGAGTCCTAAAGCATGATCCTTGTTTTCTTGGGCATTTTATCAAACATATTGCATGCATAACCTTAGGCGTAGGCATATACACTAGTTCATACATGATGGTTACTTTAATCAACTCAATTTAAAAGTTTCTAACCCACATACTAGAATAATTTCATGAAAAGTACATAAGAACTCCAACTTGGGATTCATACAACCACATCAACATAATTAAAATTAACCCACCATATGGAAATCACAATTCATGAGTTTAAAATGGGATTCTTGAGCTTCGTGGGTGACAGAAACCCATGAATCAACACTTTACATACTTGGGTGGATGATTTCTTGAAGAATGGTAGAGGAAAGCTTGAATTCTTGACTTGGAATTAAACACCTAAGGTTTTTTGTTCTTGGAGATTTATCTCTGAGAGAAACCTTAATTTGGTATTATAGGTGCATAATGAAGTTATGAGCTTTGGTCTGGTTTAATTAGGGGTTAAAATAGGTGGAAAAAGACCCAAATACCCCTTTAAAAATTGCTTAAAATTGCTGATCGAAAATGGCGACAGTTTGTGTGATGGTCCGTTGCTGGCTCGATGGTCCGTCGGTCCATCCTATCGTAATGTCCAGAACCTAAAATTTTTTCCTCATCTGCGATGATTTAGGTGATGGTCTGTTGCTAGCTTAATGTTTCGTCAGTCCTGGCCATTACACTTGGCTAAAAGTCAGGTTCACTTTCTTAGTCACGACGGTCCGTCTCTAGCTCGATGGTCCGCTGTCCTAAACGTCACTTTTGGGTAGTTTCGATAGTTCTCTAAAAAATATCCATAAGTTTTTACTCCGATAACGGATTTCGATGAATTGGACATGATAAAAAGTCGAAATTAGGAAAATTCTATCTGATTTAAACATTAATCATTAAGAAAGTCATCACTAACTCTTCTAGAGACTAGATTTGACTTAAAGAAAGTTTGGGGTATTACATCTTCCCTCTAACATATTTAATCATGTCTTCATCCTATTGGAACTTAGAAACTCAATGATCAATTCCCAAGCCACCGAGATGAGCTTGCCTGTGGAGAGCATCGTACCTACTCTTGAAAGTATTGTAGAAGTTGAGGTCTATTATCCTTTCGGTAGCATCATAAGCATCCGAGTACGCTAATTCCCTGCCCCTCATAAGGAAGAGAATTTCATCAACATACTATAGTATAAGAAGACAATTTTTAAATAGGTTAGTAATTGTAAAGAAGAAAAACACAGTGGAAAGATTTTGTTGCAGAGGGTTCTTTGAATCAGTTCAAAGATTACCCAGCTAACGCAACTTATGCAATAAATATGTACTATTTTGCAACAGAATACCAAAATTTTTCAACAGATCACACATCTATTGTGTAACTTCTTCTTCATGGAGTAGATAGGAAGGCTAGGTTAGCAAAAGTAAACCTACATTATCCATGTACCATTCACGTATATTTGTCATACTCATGAAGTCTTTGGCGGCAAATGAATGCATGATGTATTCTTCTGGAACCTTCATCTTGTCAGTCATGATTTCTTGAAGTTCCTTCTTCTTTTTGTAGAAAAGTGTTGCGTATATGTCCATCTTCTTCAACGGCCCCTGAACTTCAACAACTCTTGGAGCGGGAGGAGTTGTAATTTTTTTGGATTTTTTATTAGAGAGTACTTGGCTAATTACTCTTTTCTTCCTCCTAACCATCGTTGTAGGAGTGTATGGCTCTCTCACATTGTTGTATAATATGACACCCCTCTTGTATTTCAACTCCTTGGTAGCTTCAGCAATAGCCTCTAGTTTTTCAAGGAGTTTATTCTCTCTATGTTTGTACACTTTGCATTTGTAATGAGAACATAAGGGTGAAAAGGGGTGACAGGGACCTGTGCAAGGGGTGGTTTAAAATAATTTATTTTTTCCTAAGTACCAACATTCTCATAATAATGACTGGAAGCAGCAGCAGCATTAAGATGTCTGCCACCATCATCAACAACTCCACCAGGAACACCTCCAGAAAAAGTACTCAGCTCTGCTGTAGTAGATTGGTCGTGAAAAGCTTTAACATTAAGCTGACCTTGCCTTATTGCTCTTCTTATGGATGTTGCTCCAACTAATTCAACTTTATTAAATCCACCGTTGAGTCTTCTATTGTATCAACAAGACCTGGAGTAATAAAAGAAGTCATCCCCAACTCCTTCTCAATAGGCACAATCCAAAGATGCACAACCTATGAAAAAGGACAGAAGCCATTTAAATCATATAATAATAATTTGCAGTTAGCTGGGATACATGTTAACACAGCCAACTTATGTAATAGATGATCTATCTGTCACAATAACTGATCTGTATGTCACAACAGATTAACAATATGTTGCATTAGATTACCAATTTGTTGCATAATTTATAGTAGATGGGTAATCTATTGAGTCGAGTTCAAAAAACCAGAGCAACAGATGGTTAATCTATTGTGAAATATAGATCATCTGTCACAATAGATTACCCATCTATTACACTAGTTTCAGTTGAGGGGTAATCTATTGAAATAGACGACCCATTTGTTATAATAGATGACGCATCTGTTTCAATATCTTTCTTTGAGGAAAATTATTTTAGTTCAAAGAATACGTACTGCATCATTCGAAGGGTTAAATATATCAGACTCATTAATTTTGTTGGTGCTCTTTGCAGCCAGCCAACCACCTAAGGATACTTGGATGAGAAACCTCATCCGGGTAATCCTTGAACTGCTTTCGGAGGGAAGGAATGGATTCAAATGTCCAAGCCAAAAAAATGTAAACTGGAAGCAAGATAAAAAAAATTCATAATAACTATATTCAATATAAATTAATGGATGAGTAAAAATAGTGATTAATTTTATCATGAAAGCCTAAGGAAAGTCGTGTAATGTGGTCGTCCCTTAGGATAGCTTTGTCAGTAAATATTGGGCAGTCAAGTAGTAGCTGTCATATCCCCAGGGATAATTGTTGAATTTATTATTATCATCTTCTATGACTTTCCTGACGTCTCTTGCCAATATAAAGGAATGGACAAACAAAACTAAGCATAATTTCTCCCTGTACTGCTTTTCTATGGCTTTATCCTTGAGATTTGCTATTAAATCCCCCACTTTGTAGCTATGTCCAAAAACCCATTTTTTTCTTGCTTTTGTAGGGTGTCACTATGGAAAACTCTTTTAATCCAAAACAAACCGGCATGCCACAGTAGTTGATCCAAATTTCATCCTTATTTTTTCCGCCCTCCTTCGAATCTTTATCATCCCCCGCGTACTTGATCCTTCGCTTGAGAAAACCATATACCATGATTGTTTAGAAATGGAGAGTGTTGTCTTCAGGCAGCTTAAGAAAGTATGCAAAGCATCTCCTCTTAAAAAGTCCGTCTATGTTTTCATTCTTCATAATTCTCCTAAATATATCAAAATCTTTCCCCAACTGACATTTAAGTACAAGTGCACCAATTACTTTTTTAGGGTTATCTATTGGAATCGCAACTCTAAACCTGTTGATACCAATGGTTTTGACAGGATCATGCTAGGATTTCGATGTTAATTCACGCGCCATTGGTGATAAAGAGTTCTCACTTTCCTCAGTTTTATTTTTCCCTGACTGAGATTGTTCAGGAAGCTCCTCCAAATCTATCTGCACTCTAGCCTTTTTTGATAGGTGGTCAGAAGTTGATCCACTTTCAGTTTTAATTTCTTTCTTTTGGGAGACATATTTAAACTACAAACAACAGAAAAATAAAAAATGCATTATATTTGATGTCTACATAATTTTTTTTAAAAAGGTAAGACAAATGTCAATAAATTATTATACGCCACATTACAAAAAAAAATACTCCAATGGATAACCCATTAGTTGGAAATAATAGGTAATCTGTTTGAAGACCTATTTAATATCTCCCAATAGATCTTCCACCTATTGCAATAGATGGACCACTAAGACCACCACTAATGCCACCAATGTCACCAATACCAACAACAATACCAAGACCGCCAACACTACCACCAATTCCACCAATACCAACACCAAGACCACCGACACCACCACCAAAACCACAAATACTAACACCAACAACAACAGCCACCAACGATACTAAAAACACCATCCAACAATACCACGACAGGCAATAAAACACTGCGACAAAAACTAGGGTTTTCTCGGGTACTTCCTATGTTTTTAGCATCAATACTCAAAATTGCTAACTCATTCTCGAAGATGATATAATTAAAAGTCTTTTCTTTCATCATTAAATAAAAAGACCTATTTTTAGAATAAATAACAAATGTATAACTCTTCTCAAACTCTGTTACCTATGAAGCCAGAGAAAGCAATGAATACAAGCTAGAATGAAGTTGAAAATAACAACTATGTGGTTGAAAATGGGAATAAAATCGATCTATTTTGAAGGGTTGGGCAATATGTTGAGTAGTTGTTGTCTGTATTTTTGAGAGAGAGAGAGAGAGAGAGAGAGAGAGAGAGAAGAGAGAGAACTTAATATTTGAAATGAGAAAAAGTTTTTCCTTCAAATGGATAATTTGTATGGGTTGATTTGTAATTTTGAAAAAGAATGACAAGTTTTGAAATTGTTGATTTGGTCTGAATTGATCTTAATTAATTTTTAAAATTTTAAAAGATATAGGTTTTAAAATATTAAGTTAATGAAAATATTTTTAACTCAAAATGATCGATCGATGACTCGGGTCAGGATGAACATAATACCAACACCATGCAATTGTAAAGACTCAATTGAAGTTGTAGTTGACCCTATGAACTCGTTCATCCCTAGTTCTACCTAAATCAATTTAGTTAGTAGCTTAACATTAAGTTAATGAGACTGATCGATCGATGACTCAGGTTGGGATGAACGCAATACCAACACCATACAATTGTAAAGACTCAATTGAAGTTGTAGTTGACCCTATGAACTCATTCATCCGTATTTCTACCTAAATCAATTTAGGTAGTATCTTAGCATTAAGTTAATGATAATCTTTTCAACTCAGAGTGATCGATCGATGACTCGGGTCTGGATGACTGCAATACCAACTCCATGCAATTGCAAAGACTCAATTGAAGTTGTAGTTGTCCCTATGAACTCAATCATCCCTAGTTCTACTTAAATAAATTTAGGTGGTAGATTAACATTAATTTAATGAGAATCTTTTAAACTTAGAGTGATCGATTGATGACTCAGGTCGGGATGAATGCAATACCAACACCATGTAATTGTAAAGACTCAATTTAAGTTGTATTTGGCCCTATGAAATCATTCATCCCTAGTTCTACCTAAATCAATTTAGGTAGTACTTAACATTAAGTTAATGAGAACCTTTTCAACTCAAAGTGATCGATCAATGACTCAAATCGGGATGAACTCAATACCAACACCATGCAATTGTAAAGACTCAATTGAAGTTGTAGCTGACCCATCATTCCTCCCTAGTTTTACCAAAATCAATTTCAAGAGAATCTATTGCAACAAACAACTGAGCTGTTGGAAATTTTCAAACAGATATTCATATCTGCCGCAGCAGATGACATATCTAATTTTATTATCAAATAGACATTTATATCTATTATGACAGACGACTGAGCTGTTAGAAATTTTCAAACAGATATTAATATCTATTGTAACAGATGACATCTGATTTAATTATCAAATGGACATTTGCATTGTTGTTACAGATGAATGAGCTGTTGGATTTTATCAAACAGATATTGATATCTATTGCAACAGATGACATATCTGTTTGAAAATCTTTTTATCTATTAATTTAAAAGCAAGCTTCAATTTCAAAGAAGAAAAAATAGATAAAATAGTTATGCTAAAGGAGGTAAAAAATATTTCTTTGATAACTCAAAAATCTCATTGAGTAGTCTTGTCTTGTCTTTTCAATGTCATACGTCTTCCTCGTGCCCTTAAAAGTTATTAATGAATATTAATTAATAAATATTTACTCATGTCTCCTTCAGCCCTAAATTTATTTTATTCATCTCTCATCTTTTTTTACTTTCTCTCCTCTTTAGGGTTATCACAACCTTTTTTCTCTCTTTTCTCTTCTCTTTCTCATAAAGATCCTTTTAGATCTAAACTGATTCATATCTTTCCTTGACTATAATTATTGTTTTGATCCCCTTTTGACATTGCAGGTAAGGTATGGTTCACTATTGCTCTTTCATTCTCATCTTTTTCTTTGCAAGTTATTTATATTTATTTTTTATTTAATTATCATTTACCCATATCATATTTATTTAAAAAATTTGAAGGAAATTTTAAGTGTTGAATAAACGAATCGAGAATTTTTATTACAAAAGGTAAAAAATCATCTGTTGGGAGAAGTTTAAAAGCCTTGTTGGCAGTATCATTTTTTTATGTATTTTATTTGTTTCTTTGTTATTGATGTTATTGGTGGAGTTGGTGTCGTTGGAACTTGTTGTGTGGTGTTGTTAATGGTATTGGAACAAAGTATGTTGTTTCTTTGTTGTTGATGATATTGATGGTGTTGGAATAAATGATGTTATTGATGTTTTTTATTTATTATTTCTTTGTAGTTTATGTTGTTATTGATATTGCAACAAAAGGAGCAACTGTTGGAACAAATCAAACCACTAGCAAGGCTGGTTTGATGTATTCTAACAGACTCCATATCTGTTGCAACAGACTCTACATCTGTTGCAATAGACTCCACATGTTCTTTCTATTATTCTTTTTTCTAACATCAATTTTTTCCTTTTCTTTGTAGATATAAGGAATTGAAAGTTGATCAACTTTTGCCCGACCAACACAATAGGCTATAGTAAAGATAGGTTTGGAGAAATAAGTTGCTTGTAGATAGAACCACTTCATATGTTGGAGGTTTGTATTACTAATAATGTTATCGTGAAAACACACATAGAGTAGACTGATTTTGTGAATATTGTTTTTACCATTTAGTCATTGATCATTTAAACAAGATATCTGCAATTTTACAGTTAAGTTGATAGGTCTGAACTGATAAGGCTGAGGGACCATGAATATAGTTCTGATACCCTGTGAAGATTTGATGTCAGTTATTGCTCATGTTTATATGTCAAGCATTGAGAAGGGATCTAGTTTTGGTGTCATTGTAAAGAGATTCAATAGCGATTGGACTAACTTTTAGGGTGCATTAGACTCTAAGAAGTCCTTCAAAGCCTAGTACTGCATCTAACAAGAATGGAAAACAAATATAGTTATTTCCCTAGCCCAAATTTATATGGTTGGGTTGCTCAGGATGATGATTATACGCTAGAAGGTGTGGTAGGAGAATACCTGTGAGGAAAAAGGGGAGTTGATGAAAAACTATATGATCTGAGATCTAATTAAAGAGGAGAAATAGGGTAGAAAGAAATTTCTAGAAAATTTGGCCGATGAAACTGAATTAGAACATAAGAAATCTGAATCAAGTGTAAATATGAAAGTGTATCCAGTAATGTAAATCCATCTATTGTTTATCTGAAAAAAAGAATAGTGCAGATGGACACTTTACTAGAGAGCTGCGACTAAGTAGCATGGTCAGGATGATCACCTAGCTAGAAAATAGCAGAAGGCAAAGAAAGCAACCTTCAAGCATCAAGGGTTGAAATGATATACAGTAAATTGAGAAAACTTGTGCCAATAACAACTATAGTTAAAATAAGGAATCTAAGAGAAGGCCGCAATTTCTGAATTTTAAATTGCATCCCATGCCTTCTTGTTTGTGGTTTCGATTAAGTCTACTGCTGTTGACCTGCTCGGAACCACAAACAAGATTGAAATAAAAATAGAGTATCACTACTTCCTTAGTAATATGGATATAATTGATTGTGTTTTCTATCCTTATAATGCTTTCAACATATCTTAGAGAAGATCAAATGCTTGTTGTAGTATGTGAATCCCAATATTTTCAAGATTGCCTCCAGCTTGCCGATTTGGTATTCAAGCTTGTCATTGCTATCGTTGAAGTTGGTATAGAGTCGCTGGTCTTTTGTGAGCTCGATCAGGAACACTTTATTTGAAGTTGTGGCATTGTAGAAGGCCTTCATAACACTTTATTTAGAAGCCTTAAATAATACATGGAGGGTCGCTATATTTGTTTTAGGTCAAAATGTGTTAATGCACATTCAAGCAGTGGTCCCAACAGTTGAATAGCTCACTTTTTTCGAGCGTTGCTCAATGCAGCTTGCTCAACCAACCTTCAAGGGATTTCATAAATTAATTAGCAAGAAGTTACGTAATATTTGTCTAAACTGACTCTACCAAACCTATCAATATTACATAACTCCAGGCTCATTACCCTATCAAAAAACTTTGCCCGAGTTAGTGAAAAAATTAAATGAGCTCAATATCTCATCCTTTTGGTTGATCGCTCTTCTCCCATATATATGACAAGATATCCTCCATGCAAAAATTTGCATCGTCGCCAGAAATTCTTGCTGCAACAAAAGTGTTAAGAAGGCATGACTAGTAATCTTTTAATATCACTTTTATGACTTTCTTGATGTCTCTTGCAATTATATTTGAATGGACAAACCAAACTAAGCATAATTGATCACTATTTCCATTCCAATATATCGGCAAGAGACATCAAGGTAACCATAAAAGTGATATTGGGATATTATTAGTCATGCCTTCTAAAGACTTTTGTTGTGGCAAGCATTAATGCTGATGGTGTAGACTTTTTCATGGGGAATATCTTTTCATCTATATGATAGAAAAGTGATCATAAGAAAGGCTGAGAGATTGAGTTCATTTGATTTGTCCACTAACTCGTGCAAAGGTTTTTGATAGGCTAATGAGCCTGGAGTTACACAATGCTTGATAGGCTTGGTAGAGTCTGTTTAGATCAAGCGTTATGTAACTCCTTGATTATTTATAAAATACCTTAAAGGTTGGTTGAGCAAAGCTACATTGAGCAAAGCTCGATAAAAGTGAGCTATTCAACTATTGGGACCACTGCTTGAGTGTGCATCAACATATTTTGACCTACAACATACATAGCGACCCTCCTTGTATTATTTAAGGCTTCTGAATAAAGTGTTATGAAGGCCTTATATAATGCCACAACTTCAAAGAAAGTGTTCCTGGTCGATCTCACAAAAGACCATCAACTCTATACCAACTTCAAAGACGGCAACGAAAAGCTTGAATACCAAATCAGCAAGTTGGAGACAAGCTTGAAAATTATTGGGATTCACATACTATAGCAAGCATCTAATCTTCTTCAAGATATATCAAAATCATGCTAAGGCTAGAAAACACAATCAATTAATCCATATTGCTAAGGAAGTAGCAATACTCAATCTGTCTTTCAATCTTGTTTGTGGTTTCGATCAGGTCAACAGTAGTGGACCTACTCGGAACTACAAACATGAAGGCATAGGATGCAATTTAAAATTCATAAATTTCATCCTTCTCTTAGATTTATTATTTTAACTACAACTATTGTAAGCATAAGTTTTTTTGACTTACTGTACATCATTTCAACCCTCGATGCTCGCGAGGCTGCTTTCTTGGTCTTCTACAATTTTCTATCTAGGTGATCATCCCGACCACACCACCTAGTTGTAACTCCCTATAAAAGTGTCCATTTGCATTATTTTTCTTTCAGATAAATAACAAACAGATTTACATTACCATATACACTTTCATATTTGCACTTGATTTAGATTTATCATGTTGTAATTCAATTTCATCAGCCAGATTCACTAGAAGTTCCTTTCTACCCTATTTCTCCTCTTCAATTTGCTCTCAAATATTATAATCTTTCATCAACTCCCCTTTCCCTCACAGGCATTCTCCTTCGGCTCCTTCTGGCATATAATTATCTTCTCAAACAACCCTTCTATATAAATTTGGGCCAGGGGAATTTCTATTGATTTCCATTCTTGTTTGATATAGTGCGAGGTTTCGAAGGCCTTCTCAGAGTACAATGCACACTTAAAGTTAAGCTCAATCACTATTGGATCTATACAATGACACCAAATATTGATCCCTTCTCAAAACTTGACATGTATAAACATGAGCAACAACTGACAGTAATTTGTAATAAGGTATCGGCACCATCATCATGGGGCCCTCGGCCTTATCAATTCAAACCCATCAAACTTAACTATACAATGCAGGATCTTGATTGAATGATCAGTACCTAATTGATTAAAAATTGCATTCAAAAAGACATTGTACTTTGTGTGTTGTCCCGATGACCTTATCAGTAATACTTAACTCCCACACATGAATGTGGATCCATCCATCTGCACGCACCATATTCTTCCTCGCCCATCTATGGCTTAAATTGAATAAATAGATGACAAACAAGTTACAACAGATGCCACATCTATTTAAATTGTCAAACAATTGCAGACATCTGTTACGAAAGATGATCAATCTGTTGCGACATAGGACCTATCTGTAGGAAATATCAAACAGGTGTATGCACTTGTTGCAATAGTTTCAATATGTTGTAAGTTATCTAACAGATGGAATATATTTTGCAATAGATTACCCATCTGTTAGATTTATTTTAAAACTATTTTTTTTTGAAATACAATAAAAGATAAAATATTGTATTTAGATCTATTTTTTAATTTATATATTCTAAAAGTCACCAGTTTTATTTAATTAAGGGATGAATAGTCGTGGCTTTTTGACTAACCCCTTTGAATTCAGTCATTTATAAATAGGTCCCTCCTTACTCGTTCATTCTACTACACTTACAAATATGGTTGATCCAGATTCGTACAAGAAGATTCATATTGAGTCCTTCCAGGAACTTCAAAGGCAGTTTGATGAACTCTAAAGGGATTTGGCTAACTTTAGAGCAAGGCTGAGGAGGGCCCTGCTGCTGTCGTATGAAAATTGTCCAATTGACAATAATAGTAATAATAATAATAATAGTCATAATAATTAGTTTATGTTTTTTTCTTTTAGCGTATGTATTTTCCTCCTTTTGTATATCGAATCTACCTAAGGGATTCAAAAATCTATGTTTGGTGGTCGACTTTGAATTTTTGATTCTTATTTAATATTTAATTATCATTTTATTTATTCCTTATTCTCAACATGTTGACGGTTGGTGGTAGGGATTGAGCATTTGTGGCAACAGAGGTTAATATGATGCGACAGATGGATCATATATTGTTAACAAAAAGGGTTACTGTTGTTATTGAGAGGGTGAAAAGACGTGACTTTCTAATTATTTAATATGAAAAATGGTTCATAGATAAATAATAATGAAATAAATGATAAACACAATTTATAACCGTAAAAGAACGATTTTTAAATTTTAATAACTGATTGTGACTTTTCACAATTTATTTTTAAATTTGTTTTTTAAAATTATTTATTTATTATATAATAAAAAAGTCACAATATTGGATTAATTAACTTATATGATGATTGTTAAGAAAATGGCAAACAGTCGTGACTTTTTGTCTAAAACACATTCAACTATGTTGTTGATGCATCAAATTTCCCATCTATTGCGACTGATGTATCAACTGTTAGAAGAAATCAAAAAAACTATTAAAACAGATAGTCGATTTGTTGCAACAGATGTTATATCTGTTGCAACAGATGGTTTATCTAATGCAACAAATATACAATCTGTTGCCAGAACTCAATAAAAATAGTTATTAATTTATTAAGGAAACGGTTATTGAAAAGGTGTCTTCGATTTTTAAATTGAGAAAAAGGTTATTTAATAATAATAAGCTAAAAAGTCATGACTTGTCACAATAATAAAAAACTCACCATCTTGATTTAATTAAGTCATTTCTTTTCACAGAAAACAATAAGAAAATAAATGATAAACATAATTTATAATCGTAAAAAATGGTTATTTAATTTGAATAATTTACGTTTATATTAAATAGGCATCATTTCTTTTCACAGAAAAACATTTTTGTTTTAGAATCTTTTTTTTATTTATATAATAAAAAAATCAGCAAATTTGGATTAATGATATGATGATAATTTTTTTTTTGAAAAGATAGTTATATGTTGCAATAGAGAGATTATCTTATGCAATAAATTGAAATTTTTTTGCAAAAGATGATATCTGTTGTCACAGATGAGTTATCTGATACAAAAAATATAGAATCTGTTGTCACAACTCATTAAAAATGACTCTTGGAAAGAACTAATTAATAATAGTAATCTGAAAAGTCATGACTTATCACAATATTTCTTAATTTAATTAAATCAAAAATTTTCACAGTAATCAAAAATGTAATTAATAAATGGAGGTGCACAGTTAGATTATATGTTGCAACAAATAGATTATCTGATAAATATGTTTTCTTTTTGTTGCAACAGATAATATATCTGTTATCACAAATGAGTTATCTGATGTAACAGATGTAGAATCTATTGTCACAACTCAATAAAAATGGTTTTTGGAAATAACTAATTAATAATAATAATCTGAAAAGTCATGACTTATTACAATATTTCTTAATTTAATCAAGTCATAACTATTCACAGTAATCAAAAATATTATAAAAAATGGAGGTGAACAGTCGCGTCTTTTTTCCACTCATTCAAATTCAGTCATCTATAAATAGGTCCCTCTATCACGACCCAAACTACTAGACCGTGCGGGCACCTACGTTATTCTAAGTAGCTAGGAGAACCCTTATTACCCAACTAAAAATATGCGGAAGACTTCTATTTTTAAGGGAATAGTGGATTAAATATAATAAGTAAATTAAATACTAATAAATAAACTTCCTCAAAAACTTCTTACAAATGTCCTTCACTATCCCAAGACTCTGCTAGACATGTACAAGAGCTATCTACTACAACATAGACTGAAAATAAAATAAATAATAGGAAGACTCTAATATCAGCTAGGATGAAAGTGCAGAAGTTAGTGCTGAATATCATCATCCATCTAGTAACTGCAAACTAACCTGCATCCAATCTACACCTCAAGAAGGAATGTAGAAGAGTAGGGTCAATACAACCACACGTACTGGTAGGCATCATCGGTCGATCGTGTTAGTCCATATAATCATAAAATAAAATTAAGGAAAATAAATCATGACATCTTGAATGGAATATAATTCAACTAAGGTTCTAATAACATTATTACTTTATCTATATAACTTACATCAACCAACTCCATCAATATTATATTCACTAATAACATACTCTAGCCACATTATTTCACTCAATCAACCACAATCCAACGCTAATACATCACTATTCTTTTTTATTCACCTTATCTTTTTCATACTCATATTCACAAGAACAAAAATGTAATCATAGACAGCCACACTAAACTCTTGGGATAAAAACTAAATGCTCTCTTATAATATTAAAGAATAATAACTAGCCATTCTAGTAAACTACGATTAAAACATGTATAAATGAAGCAAGTCAACCAACATATAAGTAAGTACAAAGTTTCACTTTTTCAAATACATATTAGACAATCAAATACCCAATGAATCAACAATACAACAATAATAGATCAAAAAATGCTCACAAACAAGCTACATAACCATCAAGAGTATCAACCATACTGTAAACATCCACAGACTTAACACAAATATGTACACACATTCTATGAGGCTTATTTTTTCCCAAATAGTCATGACTTACAATTTACAATCTATGTTTATGTACTATATCAGTGTGGTACCTGATCCAACATATACATATCCATACCGACGTGGTACCCGATCCAACATATACATATTTGTACTGGCATGGTACCCTATCCAACATATACATATCCATACCGGAGTGGTACCCGATCCAACATATACATATTCGTACCGGCTTTGTACCCGATCCAATATATAACATATCCATACCGACATGGTACTCGATCTAACATACACACATACGTATCATCATGGTACCTAATCTAACATATACATATCCATACTGGGGTAGTACCCTATTCAACATACACATATCCATACCGGCATGGTACCTGATCCAATATATATACATATCCATACCGGTGTGGTACCCGATCTAACATACACATATTCGTACTGGTGTAGTACCTGATCCAACATATACATATTCGTACCGTCATGGTACTCGATCCATATATACATATCCATACCAGTATGGTACCCAATCCAATATATACATATCTGTACCGGCGTGGTACCCAATCCAACATATACATATTCGTACCGGCGTGGTACCCAATCCACATAAACAAGTATTATCAATATCAAATTTACACAACCTCATAGCATACAATAATGTACCAAGTTTACAAGTACACTTAAAGCCATAAAGCAATTCCATCAAGTAAATTTTCAACAATCATTTATACAGGTGTCGACAATCCAAGCATCAACAATTTCAAGCATGTCTGAATACCAATCAACAAGTATTCATAGCGTTACTTTAAGGAGCTATCATTATCAAACAAGCCACTCATAGGCACAATTCAATAAACCATCCTTATCACCAATTTATCCTCTCATGGGCATCTAATAGATATAGTATTTTTATCAATATCAAAACAAGAATATCATAAAATAAATTACAATTTAATTCTTACACATACAAATCACTATTGGAGCCTTAATTACTCTTTAATTATTAAAAATATTATTATCTTCTTAAATACCAAAACTTGGGTGCTAACATTACCATCTATAACATGCACGTTCACATGTATTATTATCCTTTACCTCTTTCCAGATAATACAATCATCATACTAATTCAAGTCATCTATCCCTTAGATATTATTATGCTCATCAATATTCGATCTTAACATGATTCTCCTCATCATATTATTGCACAATACATACAACCTAATACCATTACAACTCAACTAGGTTCATCACTAGAACAACTAAAAAAAATATCATGTTCATATACTACGTTTACAATAATCTCCTTTTGGGTACAGAACACATTATATCATAAATATCACATAATCAATCTATAATATAGTTTTGGGACTAAAGTTAAGTACTCGTGCCTTTATCCACCTCAAATCCATTCCCACAGGTGTAATCCCCAGAAATCTAATTCCCGAGATACCACATGGTGCTCTGAACTACAAGTAGTTCCAAGCTAACCCTGGCTGCCTTCTACTAAATTTGAATCTCCAAATAGGGGAATATAAATTTAAAATCATAATAAATATGGAAAATTGTCTAAACTATCTGAGTATATCTGAAAATACTAATTTCATCAGTCTGACAAAGTAAATACTGAAAATTTGAATACTGCAACTAAAATATAAAACTTAATCTAGTAGTCCGACAAGCCTCTACTGACTGAATCTAGAGAGTCACTGGGACAGGCCCCAGCTAACTCAAACTGTCTGAAATGAATACTAACAAACTGGAAATCTCCCTGAACTATAAGGACTCACCAACTGCAGAGAAGTAGATAAGTTACGAAAATCACATGTTGCCGAGACTGGTCACCTGAACCTACATTATGAGACAATGTAGCATATAGACGTATATGTGGATCAGTACTTTGGGAATGTACTGAGCATATGGGGGTGAATGCAATAAGTCATACAATACTTTAATAGCGTCACAAGTTATAAAATCATGCATACTAAATGTAAATAAATTACATAGGCTTGAGTAATCTGAAATCTAAAGATCATAAATCATGAATAATAAAGCATATAATGCAAATCTTGTAAGTCATAACACTTAGTTCTGAAATCTGTATTCTGTTATTATTCTCAAATCATATAGGCTGAGTAAAATCTGTAAGTCTGTATCTGAAAGCTTATGTAAAGCAATATCTGAGTAAATCTGTGAGCCTTTACAATTAGTTTCTAAAATCTTTCCTTTTCTAAAAGCTATATTTAAAATTCAAGAACTTTAAAGTTGTAGAGAAAATACTTTATCTTAGGGGTTTAGAAATCTGAAAACTTATTCTGCATGGGAGGATCTTTTAACCGACATAAACCATGTGAGTATTCATGGAGTCCAATGTTCTTATCCCCCTAAGGAGGAATCCTCACATTGGGGAGAGGAGTTATACTCTTGCTAGGGAGTATAACCTATCTAAGTGATCACATATCTATCATCCACGTAAAAGTGGGAACAATCTAAATTCTACATTGGCATATAGTTCTGGGGTATGGAACCATAGTAATGTACCCATCTCGATGCTAAATACTACTTCTATTAAATCTGTATGCTTATTCTGATGGAAATCCACTTTTAAAATAGTATAGTGGTTTACAATAATAACCCATTGTATATTTATAAAGCTAAATCTGTAATCTAAATCTGTAAAGCTGATTCCAAACCTATTCTGAGACCAAAAGGTCAAATCTTTAACAACAATCTAAAAGGAATCTAGTCATAAGGTGCTTATGGCATAACAAATCTTGAAATAAATTTATTGGGGCTTAATGACTCATGCATCAAACTTATGTTAAAATATCATAATGTTCATTCTTGATAATGTAAACATTGATAAATTAATTCAAAATCTGAAAATTACTGCAATATGCATGAAAATATGAACATAATCATGTAATTCAACTTCTAAATAAATGAAAATCTCATAAGCTTGTAGATAACAATAATGGGTATAAACCCTAACTTGAATTTAATGGGAAACCATATAAAATTCAGTAAAATTGGAATTTAAAATAAGTTTTGGGCACAAGGACGAAAGGATTGTCCTTGTTCATAACCCCACATACCTTAATTGATGATCTTAGATGAAAATCTTGAATCTTGGATTCCTATTGTGTCTTTGGAGATGAATTCTTGATTATTTTGTCTTGGGAATCCTCAATTTGGAGCTTTCTTGGAGAATCTATTCAATATTTTGATTTCTTGGAGAAGGACCTTTTGGTTTCTAGGGTTTTTACTTTTGAAGAGAATGATGAAAATGAGCATAAAGTGCTTAGAATATGATTAATCTTATGTTTTGGACGGATAGAGATCTGGGTAATTGACCAAAATGCCCTTTTTAAACTCCTAAATGAAACTGAAAAAACGTAACATTTTTCGAACTGGGAGGCCACCACGATGAACCACAATAGAGGTAGCTTACTATAATTAGGACAATTAGAAATTGGATGTTCACCACGACGCACCACAATCGTGGTGCCCCTTTGGATTGCCATTTTGGCCACTGGCGCAATGCGCCAAAATCGCGTAGGCTCACTGGAAATTGTCAAATATGAAATGGGACTCCTCTGCGATGCGATGGAATCATGGAGTCTCACTAAAATTTGACAATTGTGATTTTACACTTCTCCGCCACGCGCTACGGGCCCAAATCACAGTGTTTTACTACTAGAACTTAAAATTATCATAACTTCTCATCCAGTTATTAGATTAAGGTGAATCTTATATCGTTGGAAAGATAATTCAATTTTCTACGCATTGGAGGGTCTAAAATTGGAAAATTGTTCATGTATGAAAATTCGTTCTTTCTTGAAGCTAACGCTTGACATTCTAGACGTCAAATTGAGTTAAGAAAAGTACGGGGTGTTACAGCAGGCCTAGACATGCTTTCTCCCATGAATTTTAAATTATAAAAACATAACAAAAAACACAATCTTATACTCATTAAACTTAGCCTACCTGGGCGCTATGCTTTTGGAAGAAGCAAGCTGCAACAAGGATGTTCTGTCCTTTCTTTCGTGCCTTGGAATAATCAATCATCTAAAAATCAAACAATTATAAGAGCAATTAACTAATTACTCTTCAAACAAATATCTTAGGGATTCAAAGCCGCTAATTCTATCCTCAATTCATTGTCTATATCATCCCCCAAGTTTAATTAATTATTAATTAGCTCTTTCAAGCTTAATCCATCTCCACTAATGGAATTTTTATGCTAAAGGTCTCATCTTTACGGAATTCAAGGTTCTTAGCCATCAAAATTCATAATATAGTTTATGAAATTCATGTTAGGAATCTTTGACTTACAGTTTAGAATCAGCTCTATATCATATTAAAAACACCCATGAGTATTTTCCAAAAGGATTCCACCATTAAAGGTCTTTCTAAGGATTCTAAGATGTTACAGAATTAAAAGACTAATAAAATAATAGAAAAACTTACCTTAGCAAAGGAATTTCACCTTAAGCCTTAGGAAATCACCTCTCTAGGGTAGGAGAATGAAATTTGGGGTTTCTAGACTTAAAATACGGCTGAAGCTGATTTAAATACCAACAGAATTTTTGCTACAGAAAAATCCCGCTTCAGCCCAAACAGTGCTTAGTAAAACAGTCATAACTTCTTACTTCAAATTTGGATTGAGGAACGGTTTATTGCTTTGGAAAGAGGAATCGGAGATCTTTAATTTGGTGGCTATTGGGTTTCAAACTCCTTATATTCTAAGAGATATGATCATTTGAAGTTGACCCTAATAAAAACCCATATCGAAACTCTATCGAAAATAAAGTTTTAAACTTAACTTTGTGTTTAGGATATTGTATGACCTTAATTAATAGCTAAAGAAATTTCAAACTAAGTTATTGATATTATATCTCATGAATAATTAAGTTCATAATTTTGAGTCTATCTAGACAAATTCGAAGGCTAAAATCTTTGCCGAAAAGTTTAAGGTGACATAATAAATAAAATATTAGCTAATTTGGACCCAAATTAATATTGAGGAATGAATTTTCATGAATTTATTATGAATAATTTAGCAACGACGAAATGGGTCGTTACACCCTCCTTACTCAATCGTTCATTCAACTACACTTTATTTATTTATTGCGTCTTGTCTTTCATATTACACCTTTCACCACTTTCTCTTACCTGACTCAGAAAATTTTTTTCTTGCCAATTTGTAGTATACATTGTATTACATTCGGATATTCTTTTCTTTACTTTTGTTTTTACGTTTTTTGTCAATTCATATGTGTTCTATATATATGGCTGATCTAGTGTGGAATGTTTCTTTTCTGCAAGACGTCATGAATGAACTTTGGATACAGGTTTGTGACCTGTAATGGGAACTGGGAGTAGTTAGAGCAAGGATGCTCTGTGAGATCCACAGGCTTAGGAGGGCCTTGCTTCTATCGGTTGAAGATTGGTCGGCTGGCAATAATAATAATAATAATACTAATAATAATAATTAGATTTTTTTTCTCTTAGTCTATGTATATGTATTTTTATTTGTTTTTGTTTAATAAAAAAATTATGCTTGATCAACTTTGACATTTTAATTCATATTTAATTTTTATTATGTCTATTATCTTCTCAACAAACATGTTGATGATTGGATGTAAGGAATAATTTTGAATCCAGTAGAAATAGCTATTGGGTTTGTGGTAGGGGCTGATTTGTGTTGTTCCAAATATATTGCCCATATGTTGCAACAAATAAGCAGTCTAATGCAACAGATAATCAGTCTGATGCAACAGATAACTAGTCTGTTGCACGGCTTTGATGTTTTAATTCACACTCCCTCCATCTCAAATTATCCATCCCAAATTGAGATGGTATATTGATAAGAAACATAATTAATAACATACCTAGTTTACCATAATACCCCTATTAAATGATATTTATATTTTAATTTGAAGAAAAAGTAAATAATGTAAATGGTAAAACATAGAATTTTTTATGTCTCTTCCTGATTAATGAGAATAAATACATAAAATGAGAAATCAAATTAAGAAATTTGGGATGGGTAATTTGAGACGGAGGGAATATTTAATTTTCGTTTTGTCTATTATCTTCTCAACAAATATGTTGACGATTGAACGTAAGGAATAATTTTGAATCCAGTAGCAATAGCAAAAGTTAAAACATATTGGTTATCTATTGGGTTTGTGGTAGGGGCTGAATTGTGTTGTTCCAAACAGATTAATTATCTGTTGCAACAGATTACTCATATGTTGCAATAAATAAGCAGTCTGATGTAATAGATAATCAGTCTGATGCAACAGATAACTAGTTTGTTACAACAGATAAATAGTAGGTTGCAACAGATAAATCTTCTATTGCAACAGATTACCCATTTGTTCGATTCATGTTATAGGCACTATAGAAGCATAAACATGAATCTAACATATGATTCTTCCATTGTAATAGATTACTCATCTGATGCACCAGATGAGTGATCAGTTTAAATTATAGGCACTTATGTTGGATTCATGATCGGGTTTTATCCATTGTTGATACAAACAACAGTCACTGTGTACCCAGATGACAAATTTGAATAAAAATCATAATTTTGCTTATCAAAGTCACATATGCAATAATGTCAAAGTAGAAAGTGATGTAGGAAACAAAATTTGAACTAAGAAATTGGTTTGATATCAGCAGTAGCGGTAACAACAACAATAACAAGAGTCGACAAGAAGAAGTTAAATATGATAATGAAGTAGAAGATGATGATAATGAAGAAGAAGATGATGAATAAAGTAGCAGCAATAATGAACAACAATAATCATGAAGAGAGAGAAAGCAACAACGGATGATAAGAGAGAGAAACATGTTTTTCTCTTTCGTTTCCTATTATATTAATTAACATCTGGATCAAAGTGTAAATTAAAAAACTTGTGGGTTATTTTCAAACTTCCCCAACTTTCTTAATCCATAATAAATTAATTGCCACATTCACTCAATTATTAAGACTTGTGTCACCTACACCTCAAATCCCCAAGTAAGTACTATCTGCCAAGAAAAAAATATTCTATTGTTGTTCTCATCAATTAAAAAATAATTAATAGTTTCATCTCATAGATATTATAGTCTTCTATTGAAATTATCGATATGTAGTTTTGAATTTATTTGAGTTTGATTTAAAAGCCTAATAAGATATACTATAAATGATACGGGAATTTCGAAAACTCACTAGTAGAGTGATACTAGTGTTGTCTTTTGGCTAGAAACTAGGATCTTGGAGTTCTTGAGTTACTCTTGGTCCAAGTAAGAACTTGGTATTGATATTCACTACTCTTAGGGTCCTTTATCATTGTTAGGGTTCTTAGATCTTTGAATATTGTATGTCAAGTTTCTATCTCTTTTGTAATCTTGTTAACTTTGTGTTGTTGAATCTAAAGTCTAGTGAAGCCATGTGGGGATTTTTCGATTCACTAACATTGATATCTTGTTATTCATCTCATTTTCTTGTTCAAAACACAAACTTAAAGTCTAGTGAAGCCGTGTGAGGCCTATTTTGATTCACTAGCAACTTGTCGTTCATCTTGTTGTTATTGAGTGGTTGAAATCCCTTGATACACACTTAGCTTTGTATAATTTGGTATCAACGCTTGTGGTTGATTTTGGTACAACAAAATCAATCTTGGGCTTGGTATTTGAAAAAATACAAAAAAAAAATTATTGAAATATGAAAATTCCAGAAAAAGGAGAAATTTGTCAATCTTGTTTTTGGTCGAGAAAACTGTGTTGTGTTGTTGTCTTGGACGAGATTTTTGTTTGTGTATTTAGATCTAGATGTTATTTTGTTTTTCTAGTTTGTTTATTGTGTTGATTTCTTTCTCATCAACACAAAATATGTCTAAATCTAAGGTGAGCTTAACATATTGACATTGCTATTGTGGTCTTGAACTAGTAGTATGATGAACTTGAAGTAGGTTGAGTTGTGTGTTGTTATTTCTTGACATTTAAAGTGGGATTCTTTTTGTTGTATTCTTGAAGTATTTTTGTTGTTTTCATATTGATCTTCTCCTCATCTCATATCTTGACCACTATAAAGACTAAAATAGATCCAAAAAGGTTACAAGACAAAGTTGTAAAGTTGTTTGTGAGAAGACTTGCCAACATCCCTTCCTTGATTTAACAACCATTTTTCCTTAAAACAAGGAGCCTTGTCTTATGGAACTAGTAAAGTCAAGCCTCACCTTTTTTGAGTTGGAAAAAGTTGAAAAGTTACAAGATTTTACTTTCCCTCCTAAAGCAAAGTCATCCATTACAAAATTGTGAAGATTAAGGCTTCAAGTTGTTGAACAAAATGTATGGACTCGTGACAAATACCATGCTTCCATGTCACCTTAATCATTGTTCACATCATTAATTAAGCTCAATTTGAATATTCTAGTTTCTAAGTATTGATTCTTAGTTTCTTCTAATTGACTCGAGAACTAATTAGCAAGCTAGTACATTCCTACTAGGTTGTCAATTAGTTCTTTGAAGCATTGTATTCGTGTCATCATTTGTTTGTGTGCTTTTGTCATTTGAATATGTTTTAACTCCTTAATTATAGTCCAACGGGAATTCTTTGAGTTTCAAATAAGAATCCATTTCAGACAAGAGCATACTCATACCTTTAGGATTCACGGGTTGCTAGCCAATCTACAATACTTGTAGATCTTGAATGTGAGTGAACCAAGAGAGTGTGAGTGGGGAGAGATGTTTTAAACTAACTTATTTGTTGCTTTTGTAGGTGATACCTTGAAAATGGAGGGAACCACGTCTTAAACCGTGGATTATAATGAAATGGAGAATATGAGGGTCACTCTAGAGGCTATAACCCGAACTCTTGAAAGGTTGAGTACGGAAGTGGGACCCATAAGGGGAGAAGTGATGACTATTAGTGAGAGGTTAGAACAAGTAGAGAGTCATAGGAACTCTCACCCTTTTACTCCTCGACATGTTTCATCAAGTGGACATGATAGAAATTCCTCCGCCACTGTTACTCCCGAAACATGGCAACAATTGCCAAATCCTTCACTAGCTCCACTAAATACCGCAAGCCAAACCACTCATAACCTCCTAAACCGAGACTCCAATAGACCAAACCATTCCCAAACTCCTCAAGTTTTGCAAGAGGACATGACAGCCCAATACCTTCACTAAATCCAAACCTACCCTTCCGAGCCTCACTAAATCAAAGACCACCGCCTCCACAAAATCCAATCCCATCAAATCAAGTTCCAAACATCCAAAACCATCCCATCCACTTTGATAACTATGGTAGAGAGGATTATGAAGGGTATGGAGCTTTTGATGATACTTACATGAGGGAGGAGAAGATGAGAGGGGCGCGTGGATCCAAAAAGATACCAAGGGTATGGAGAAATGGGAAACCGACACCGAGAGAGAGACGTAGGCATCAATACCATCAAATTGAGCCTACCTATCTTTAAGAGTGAAAGTTACCCAGATGTATATCTTGCTTGGGAGTCGGCATGTGATAAAGTTTTTCAAGTGAATGATATCTCAGAAGAGAATAAGAGTTATTATGTCATTGCTCATTTTGAAGGCTATGCTAACACTTGGTGGAAATACTTCAAGCGGTCCAACAATGAGTTGGTAAAGGGGCAACCACCACTATCGTTTTGGTTGAGGTATCTAATAAGGAAATGGTATCTTCCCGAAATATATTGTCATGAGTTGCTTGCTAGATTGTACAATTTGTGGCAAGAGAATCTAAGTGTTATGGCATATTATGATGAGCTTTAATAACTCATGTTGAAACTTGATCATCATGGGGAACAAATTAGTCATGACATCATTCGGTTAAAGTGTGGGTTGAACAAAGATATCTCCACTCATTTGACACTTCACAAGTTTGATACCGTCGAAGGTATTTTCCAAGAAGCTCTTGAGATTGAAAGGGAACTTAAAGAGAGGTTGTCATTCAAAGTAAAGGGACAATCAACCTCGGGTTCACCGAGGGGCAAGGATATGGCTCAATCCTCTTCGGGTTGGCCCAAAAACAAGGACCAACCCGCTAATACTAGGCTGCCCGAGCCTAAAATAGTCCACAAAATCCCTCTGAGGCAAGAAGTTCACAAGTATCCTAATCCTAAAGGGATCCAGTGCTTCAAGTTCCAAGGTTGGGGAAATAAAGCCAATGAATGCCCTAACCGATGCAATGTAATCCTAAGGGAAGTTACATTGTATTTCCTTGGTGAATAAGTGGGTATTGAGGGTGATGAGAGTGAGGTCGAGCCTCAAGATAGAGAGATGGCCGAGAGGGAGCCACATAATGATGATGATGATTGTGAGGATGCTTATCCACAAGAAGGGGAGTCTTCCAAACTTTATAGTGAGGCGTGCCATGATTAGTAAGGAGATAGATGATCCTATCCAACGGGAGAATCTATTCCATACTAAATGCCTTATGAAGGAAAGTGTGTGCACTATGGTGATAGATAGTGGAAGTTATGTGAATGTGGTTAGTGTTACAATGGTGAACTTCTTGAAATTGCCGACTACATCTCACACTAATCCTTACAAGTTTTAATGGTTGAATGAATGCGGCGAGTTAAAGGTCACAAGGAAATATTTGATACGTTTTAAGGTAGACAACTACCATGAAGAGGTGCTTTGTGACGTGATACCAATGAAAGCTTTTCAAATGTTGTTAGGAAGGCCTTGGAAATACGATAGGTCGACCAAACATGATTGAAGGTCCAATCAGTATACACTTGAGAAGGATGGACGAAAGGTCGCTCTTCATCCATTATTGCCTTCCCGAGTGAATGAATTACACCTAAAGATGTGGGAATTAAGGGAAAAGAGAAAGAAGGACGAGAGTAAGGGAAAAGAGGGGAATCCAGGAGTGGAGGGTAGGGGAAGCCGAGGGTCCCTAAATTCTAAAGGGCACGAAAGCATGTTGATGATGGCTAGGAGGAAGAAATTATTTGTGAATCATGACGAGGACACTCCGATGCTCCTCTTGGCTCATTGTTTTAATACTAAACCGCTAATTTTTCCATTTCTTCTCCTATTTCTCATATTTTGCAGGATTACGAGGATGTCTTCCCAAAGAAATTGCCGAAAGTATTGCCTCTACTTTGGGGAATTGAGCACCAAATTGATTTTGTGTCGATCTCACAATTGCCCAAGAAACTGGCTTATAGAAGCAACCCGATGAATACCAAGGAATTGCAATTCCTAGTTGAGGAACTTCTTAACAAAGGGTACATCTAGGAGAGTATGAGCCCTTGTATGGTTTCGGTGGTACTAGTTCCCAAGAAAGATGGGACTTGGCTTATGTGCGTTGATTGTCGAGCCATCAATAAGATAACGATAAAATATTGTCACCCTATTCCTAGGCTAGATGATATGCTTGATAACTTGAGTGGTTCATGTTTGTTTTCTAAAATTGATTTGAGGAGTGTCTATCACCAAATCCGTATGCAACCGGGTGATGAATGAAAAATTGCCTTTAAGACCAAATTCGGTCTCTATGAATGGATAGTTATGCCATTCGGCCTAACAAACGCTCCAAGTACTTTTATGAGGCTAATGAATCATGTGATGAAGCCATTTATTGGAAATTTTATTGTTGTTGACTTTGATGATGTGTTGGTGTACAGTAAGCCCTTAGATAATCTTGTAAAGCATTTACAATGTGTGTTTGATGTCCTCCGAAAGGAGAAGTTATATGCTAATCTATAAAAGTGTTCTTTTGGTATCCATGAAGTTGTATTTCTTAGGTTTGTGGTGAGCTCAAGAGGGATCGAAGTGGATGAATCTAAGATTAATGCCATTAAAAATTGGCCAACTCCTAAAACCGTAGGTGAAGTGAGAAGCTTCCATGAGTTGGCTAGTTTTTATAGACATTTTTTCAAAGAATTTGCCACCTTTGCCGACCCTTGACCGAAGTGATTTAAAAGGATCGGTCTTTCAAGTGGGGAGATGAGCAAGCTAAGGCCTTTGAGGACTTGAAAGCTATGCTCGTCTCGGCCCCTTTGCTACAATTGGAAAATTTTGACAAGACTTTTGAGGTCGAATGTGATGCTAGCAAAGTCAGCATAAGCGCAGTTTTAATGTAAGAATTGAAGCCTATTGCCTACTTTAGCAAAAATCTCAAAGAAGCAACTCTAAACTACTCTATATACGATTTAGAGTTGTATGCGTTGATTAGAGCCTTGGCCACTTGGCAACATTATTTGTGGCCTAAAAAATTTGTAATCTGAATGGATCATGAATCCTTGAAGCATCTACGAGAACAAAAAAGCTTAATCGGTGGTATGCCAAATGGATTGAATTTATTGAAACTTTCCCTTATGTTATTCATTATAAGAAGGGTAAAGACAATGTTGTTGCCGATGTTTTATCCCAAAAACATGTGCTTATGTCTACTTTATCGTCTAAGTTGATGGGGTTTGAAAGCCTCAAGTCTTTATATCCCGAGGACCCTTACTTTGCTCCTATCTATAGGGAAAGTAATGAGTTGGATAGGGATAGGTGGGTTACGGAAAGGGTTCCCATCCCTGTACCAAATTTGATAGATACCTGTTTAAGGGTAGATAATTGTGTGTTCTCTCAAGTTCATGGTGAGAATTTTTTATGAGAAGAGCAAATAATGGCAGTCTAATGGGCCATTTTGGGGTCGAGAAGACCCTCAGAATTTTGGAAAAATAATTTTATTGGCCTAGAATGCCCAAGGATGTGTCCCAAATTTTTGGCCAATTGTTAAGTGCAAAGGAGCCAAGTCACACCCCAACCCCACGGGTTGTACACCCCATTGTCCACTTCTTTGCGTCCTTGTCTTGACATATCAATGGACTTTGTGTTGGGATTGTCAAGAACTAGAAGAGGGGATAGTATTTTTGTCATGGTGGATCGGTTTTCCAAGATAGATCACTTTATTCCTTGTTCTAAATGTGATGATACGCCTAGTGTAGCCTCTTTGTTTGTTGATAATATTGTAAAACTTCATGGTGTTCCAAGAACCATAGTGAGTGATAGGGACTCTAAATTCCTAAGCCACTTTTGGAAGTCCATGTGGGGTAGGCTCGGTACTAAGTTGTTATTTTCGACCTCATGCCACCCACAAACCGATGGCCAAACAAAAGTAGTAAATCGGACCTTAGTGTCTATTCTACGGTCCATGGTTAAGGGAAAAATGACTTCTTGGGAGGAGCACTTACCGTTGATTGAGTTTGCTTATAATCGTGTTATACACTCAAGCACGGGGATGACACCCTTTGAGTGTGTATACGGCACCAACCCCCTCAACCCTTTGGATTTAACCCCTTTGCCAAGTGATCTTGTGACAAGCTTAGATGGAAGAAAACGGGCTAAGGCCATAAAGAAGCTACATAAGAAGGTGAGGTGGAGGTTGGAGAAGAAAAACCAAGAAGTTGTAAGGCAAACCAACAAAGAAAGAAGAAAGCTCATTCTCGAACTGGGGAATTGGGTATGGGTGCACCTAAGGAAGGATAGATTCCCATTTAAAAGGAATGCTAAGTTGATGTCGCGGGGTTATGGCATGTTCCAAGTATTAGAAAGGATTAACGACAATGCCTACAAGATTGATCTACCCCTGGACTATCAAGTTCACAACACTTTCAACGTGTGTGACCTCTCTCGGGTGGAAACGGTGGAGGATGACAATGATCTGAATTTGAGGACAAATTCTCTTCAAGATGGAAAGGATGATACGGGAATTCATAGCTCGAGACCTTTCACACGAAGTCAAGCGCGTGAGTTGCAATGACTTCAAACCTTGTTCACATCCTTGGCCGTGTGTGAGGCCCTTGTGAGCCCATCTAAGGTCCCATACTTATTAAACTGTGAAGAGGCCCAACAAAACATCCCAAACTCACCCACTTAATATCAAGGGTATTTTGGTCTTTTTTCCCTCCTTTTTAATTGACTATATAAGTCATTTATTAGGGCTAGTCTTTTAGTTAGTTCATTCATATTTTGGAAGACAACAAAACACTTGTAATATTTTGGAACTTCTCTCTTCCATTGGAGAAGCCCCAATTTCAAAAACTCACTAGTAGAGTGATACTAGTGTTTTCTCTTGGCTAGAAACTAGGATCTTAGGGTTCTTGAGTTCCTCTTGGTCCAAGTAAGAACTTGATATTGATATTCACTACTCTTAGGGTTCTTTCTCATTGTTAGGGTTCTTAGATCTTTGAATATTATGTCAAGTTTCTATCTCTTTTGTAAATCTTGTTAACTTTGTGTTGTTGAATCTAAAGTCTAGTGAAGCCGTGTGGGGTTTTTCGATTCACTAGCATTGTTGCCTTGTTATTCATCTCATTTTCTTGTTCAAAACACAAACTCAAAGTCTAGTGAAGTCGTGTGAGGCCTATTTCGATTCACTAGCAACTTGTAAAATCTCTTGATACACACTTAGCTTTGTATCAAGAAATGTCCGTCCTGCATTTTGATTGACTATTGTTTTCACTCAATAATAATGATCCCCTATTAAAATATTGCAGTTCATTCAAGTATCAAGACATCATCTTAAAAGAATCTTCATAATCTCCATATACTATTTAAAAACGTTTGTTTACACACAATTTGAGCTTTTATTGTACTAGTTATTAACTTTTACAATCATTTTATAACAATTCAAACATTGTAAATACTGATTTGTCTGTTTAGAATAATAGATGGTATCAAATAGAAATCATCTTGTTCAAATTGGAACGATTCTCCTAATAACCATCCATGAAATAGTAGTATTTCTCAATCATTTTATCGTATGAACATCTAAAGATGCACAAGAAGCAGACTGGTAGTGATTGGGACAACTAGATTCAATCAATATGAGCAATGAATATTTGTAGTCAAGTGAAAGGATACATGTAAAAGTTAGTTTGGTTTATTAAAACTTCCGCTACATTTCTGTAAAGGTTACATGTAAAATATAGTCTTTCCCTATATATCTTCAAGAGGTTGTTTCCACTATTTTAATCCATGACCTCCAATTCAGATGGCTACAACTTTACATATTACTTCAGGGTTCCTTTTAAGAAAACAAATACATGTAATCGGTGCAAAGTCACACAAGGCAATGTGACCCAAGGCAATGGTATCACTATTAAATAGTGAGATTGAATGATTGAAATTTTTCAACCCTTAATCTGAAATGTCGAGTGAATAAGAGTTTCTTAATAGGAAGTGGTTTATCACCCTAGAGACAGAATGGTGAAATATCTGAGTTATTTGGATCATTAAGTTTCGAGGTATAAAATGTCTATAAAAAGAAAAAAAATAGATAGCTTACTTATTTTTTTGAAACGAGACATCACTAATGTTAATACTACTCCACTCTTAATTAGATGTCTGAATATTAGTCTTATTAATTTAGAACTTCAGGATTGGGACTCTGGGAGCGCTTATGGATCTACTGGGCGTGAATTCAACTAAGTCAGAATAAATTTTGAGTACCAAATATTGAAAAAAAAAAAAAAAGACACAAATGAATCCAGTCATGTGCCTGACCTTAACTTGGTCAATTTTTACTTCAGTCTCTTTTTAGCTTCTCACTTGGTATTTGTATTGGGCTTTCACTAATCCGGATACACTGCAGGACCATTTGGAGGTAAACTCTTAACAAGATTTTCTCCATAGTCAAGGCTCGAACCTGAAATCTCAAATTAAGGATGGGATAGTTCCACCATTTCACAACAACCGATGTTGATATAATTACTTCAATCTCAATTCCACATTATTGATTACCAGCAAATTGTTCTCTTTTTAAAAGATTTTGACAAAAATTGCACTTTCTATTTAGCATGTTCTCATAGCCTTATCATATTCCATCAATTTTGTCCATTGAGATAAACCCTTTATCTAGATGATAAATTAATGATGGAAATGCCACCATAACTACTTGTTTCCCCCTTTCTCTCTCAATATTTAACAATGTGAATATTGCTTATTCCTTTCTAGTGGGCAAGCTACTATTTTGGCGAGTGAAAGGCATTTAAGAATTTGCTAAGCAAAATGGTCCTCAAAAAATTTCCAACACATTTTGGACCAACTATGTGTAAATATAAAGAGCTACAAGACATAACAAAATCTGTTTTTCATCCAGCAGAGTCAAAAAATCACTGGATAATTTTTTCGATATGCCCTAATCTTGACAAACAAAATTACCTGATATAGGTACGATTAAAAAAATATCATTTTTGGTACACAATATGTATGTTGGCAAAACCACTTCAACACAAGTTCAAGATTATATCAAGAACACTTATGAAGTTTTCCAACACCTTCAACACAAGTTTTCCAAAGAAGTGTGTTATTTTATTTAAGAAATAAGATGAAACAGAATAAAGTCAAGTCCTCCGAATTCATGGGGTGTCCTTGAGGAATTAATTCCTCTCAAGTACCCGAGGTTGTGAAATTTTACCTCTCAGGATAAAATGGCTTCACAATCAGAATATAGTAGTATCTCAAAACTTCTGCTTTTCTTTGAACTCACTCAACAGGAGATGATCACACATAGTTTTTTTTAGAAGCAAGATAAATGTTTTTGCTATGAATAAAATTCGTACTCAACCTGTGGAAAAAATGTAGTTTTATATAGCCATGAAGTGCCCCTTCAAAAAGGAGGCAATGGTTCATAATAGTCATGTTTGACCATTCAAAACAGTATGTCTTTTCCAAATAGTATGTTTTTAATCAAAGAGTTGTGTCCCTTCCGAGCAACCTTTCAGCATTTCTACATAAACGTTAATGGAAGAGTTGTGTCCCTTCTGATCAACCTTTTAGCATTTCTGCATGAACGTTAATGGAGAAAAATATTTTTTTTTCATATATTTTTGGATCACTTATTTTTTTCATGTTTCAATTAAATTTTGTCCAAAAAATAATCTCATCTATCGTTTGCCAAATTTGAAGCCGAAACCGAAGCCAAACGAGCGAAGACAATGACGTGAGGCACCTCTTGGTTCTTGCCTCACCATCCACTTGAAGGGGTGTTTCTTAATAAGAACACGATAAAGTTGTTTTCTCCCACCAATGTGGGAGAAGTAAACTTTCCTTTGGTGGGTACACTTGTCTTTTAAGTGTGATCACTTTTCCTCCATTTTCTAGTCATTCCAATTGAACCCAAAAAAAAATACTTCTTTTATTATGTGAAAGACCCCTTAGAAGTCTTCTTACGTTTGAGGCCAATATAACATAGGATTCCTCCATTCATATATCTACCTAAAAGATTCTTTTTCCATAACATAGAGAGTGTGGATTACATTTGCTTAATATGTAACTTTCAGAAAATTCCATGCCATACACCCAAATATAGGTGACTTTAGATATTTGACCCCAAATAAGAATGTCTTTGAAGAATAGCCTTCCTTACTTTTTAATATACTAAAAGTACCGTTTTACCCCTCCACACCTCAAATATATTTTTAATCTTTCCATACTCATTTATCTCTAAAATTTTATTTTTAATTATTTTTACTTTTAAATTTTTCCTTTACTTTTATATTCTACTTTTTTCACTCTTTTTTTTCCTTTAAATTTATTATTGTGATTTTTATTATTTTCAATTTTTATTTTTTTCTTTAATTTTATTTTCATTTTTACCCATTGTAATAAGCTCAGGTGACGAGAAATTTCATAAAGCTACAACAAAAGTTCAGCTCAAAGCTTGAGCTTCGGATTTCTCTCTTCCCTTTGGTGCAATTGCATTCTAACTTTAGGGTTTTTGATTTTGCCATTCATCTCTCTGCACTTTAGGTCATTTCTCTCATTTTATCTTAATCTTATTGCATGCATTTGAAGTATTTCTACCTAGCAATTTTTTTGAGCTGAAAAGCTCTTTTCTTTTCCATGAATCACATTCTATAATGAATAGATTAATTTATAAACTCTATTTTTTTTCTATTTATATCACCTTGATGAAAATGTGTTTTGGGTGGTTTCTCTACTCACTGATCTCACTATTGTCCAGTCAGTAGGTTGTTTAGATTTGGATTTTGGGTGTTTTTTGTAGCCATTGGGTCAATTATTTTGTCCAATAAATTTTATCTTGATTCTTGTTTTTTGTTAATTTTAATTTGATAGTTGTTTTTATCTTTGTAACTCTACAAATTTTGGTAATCATGTCTAGCAAGACAAATTGTGTCGAGTATTTTATTTATTCTAATGATTGGTTCAAGTCAGACCCCCGTTGGAGAGGGGATTCAAATTATCATACAACGATAACGAGCTTTTTGGATGACACACAGTTGTCATTGTTAGAGAAAGGATTTTTTGGAGATTTGATGAAATTAAGTACCATATGTGGCAGATTTTGATTCGGATGCTTCACAATCCATTTTTTATCATAAGCATCCTTTCATCTATGACATTGAAGCATTTGATAATCTGTCGAGCTTGAACACTAATTTTTGGGCGTGCATCAAGTATGGATTGAATACGTCAAAATGGTAGATTTAATATCTTTAAGCTTTTTATTTTGTCATTTTCGTACTTATGGTAATGCATATATTCTAATTGTATTTATTTTTCATGTATTTTAAGTGCCAAGAGTATATACATTAAAAGAAAAGATGTGCTGCCCAAATGTTTAGTGTTTGGATCTTGTACTGTGGATTCGAAGGAGTGGTTTTATTCACTTGCAACTTGTGGTGTACCTTTGAATGACATGGTATTATCACTTGCTATCCTAATCTATATTTAAATTGGCTAATATCTACCTATTATCTTTGTAACTTTGGTGTAAAGTTGTAAATTTTCTATTCACTAGTAAAGCCACGTGTATAGTTAGAGGGGCGAAAGGGAGTCATTCAATTTTTAGTTTAATCTTGATTTGTCTACCTGTTTTAACTTTATTTTCATTTCATTGTAGAAACAAAGCCAATGTTGTTAACAAGATCCCTCATGTTCCGATTCATCGTCCGATCACAAGGTTTGGCTCATTTCTTGATTGCATGATACTAAGTAGGCGTTTTGCCATAGAATTTATAAAGTTGGAGTTGAAGATAGAGTAATTTTTAATTTGTATGTGCGGTTACTGATATTTCAGGAAGTTAGCTGCACAAATCACAAACAAACAACAAAAATCAGCAGTTGAGGTACAGTGTCTATCCCCTCCTGGTTTATTTTATAACTGATATGCTTTTAACATTGTATATCCATTGATAACAAAGCCACCAATCCCAGTGGCACCAATTATAAATGAAACAGAAGACTGCATTATTATTGACCCATTTCAGATAGTTCGGAGGTATTTTTGTTTCTTTTCCGAATTCCGTTAGAGGGAGAGTATTTTTGAGCCAAATATTTAACGGAGGGGTATCTTTGAGCCAAAAATCTAACGAGGGGCATTTTGAGCTATTTCAGATAGTTCAGGGGTATTTTTGAGCCTTTTCCGATTAAAGAATAAACTTTTGCCTCTTGGTCAAAAGTTTTCAATTTCAGCAATTTTTTAAACTAACTCTTGCCTCATATATGTTAATAATCTGATCAATGCAATTAATGAATAAAATGTTGCATCTTGGGCAAAAGTTTTCAATTTCAACAATTTTCTAAACTAAGTCTTGCCCATGAGGCAAGATTTGCATATATGTTTACAATCTAATCAGTGCAATTAAAGAATAAACTTTTTCCTGATTAAGAATAAGCTCTGATTAAGAAATTAAATATATTTTTTAATTACAAAATCATTCGATTTAGAAAATTATGGTAATCATCTAATTCTTTTTCAAATAGAACTCCAACAAATCTAGGAGGCGTAAATTATGGTAAAAGGAAATGTAATATTAGAAATTATATAACAATAAACTTGTTTTTCCTTGTCTTTTACACAAAATATATTGGAAAAGAAAATTTATCAGTGAGCATATAACGTTTGAAAAGCTGATTTCGGCCATTACTTCAGAACTTGAAATCGATGAAACAAGGAAAAAAAATTAAAGCTCGATACATTATTGATGAAAACTCATGTCCGTAAAATAAAAAAGAAATTACAATCATTTTTAGGATTAGTAAACCAAGTAAGAGAATATATTCCAAAATTAGCAGAAAACTTAAAACCATTACAGAAAAAATTTAAAAAGGATGTAGAATATAGATATAATGAAGAAGACAAAAAACAGGTACAAAAAATAAAATTACTTCGTAAAGAATTACCAAAATTACAATTTTTAGATGAAAAAATAAAAAATTTACATATATTGTAGAAGATGATGCAAGTGAATATAGTTATGGAGGAGTACTCAAATATAGGTATGAAGAAGAAAAATTAGAACATCATTGTAAATATTATTCAGGAACGTTTAACGAAACAGAAATAAAATGGGAAATAAATAGAAAAGAATTATATTCTTTATATAAATGTTTAATAGCATACACAGGTACAATGGTGGCTAATAAGAAAAATACAAAACTAAGTTACGACAAAGGAAATTCAGAGACTAGTATTAACTATACTGAATTTTACATTTACAATTGAAGTAATCAATACTAACAAAAATATCATTGCAGATTACTTATCAAGACAAAGCTACTCAAATTGATTTACCAATGGAAGAGGCTAATGCCAAAGATACCTAGACTAATTTATTGCTCCAAATGTTTAAAACAAATGGAGTTATTACAAGAACGAGTTATTACACTAACTACCGAAGTTACAAATGTAAAAGTGCAAGTCTAGCACTATAAAAAACAAGATACTATGCAGAAGAGCACATCAGAAACTCTATACTATTTTTTTAATAATTCATAATCTATACTGTTTTTTAATGTGCTCTTCCTGCACAGTATCTTGTTTTTTATAGCTCTCGACTTGCACTTTTACATTTGTAACTTCAGTAGTTAGTGTAATAACTCGTTCTTGTAATAACTTCATTTGTTTAAACACTTGGAGTAATAAATCAGTCTGAGTATCTTTTGCACCAGCCTCTTCCATTGGTAAATCAGTTTGAGTAACTTTGTCTTGATAAGTAATCTGCAATAATATTTTTGTTAGTATTGATTACTTCAATTGTAAATGTAAAATTCATTATATTTAATACTAGTCTCTGAATTTCCTTTGTCGTAACTTAGTTTTGTATTTTTCTTGTTAGCCACGATCGTACCTTTATATTATCTGTTCTAACAATAAACTTGTTATACACGATAGGTGGTTCAAATGCTATTAAACATTTCTATAAAGAACATAATTCTTTTCTATTTATTTGCCATTTTATTTCTGCTTCGTTAAACGTTCCTGAATAATATCTACAATGATGTTCTAATTTTTCTTCTTCATACCTATATTTGAGTACTCCTCCATAACTATATTCACTTGCATCAGCTTCTACTCTATATGTAAATTTTTTATTTTCATCTGAAAATTGTAATTTTGGTAATTCTTTACAAAGTAATTTTATTTTTTGTACCTGTTTTTTGTCTTCTTCATTATATCTATATTCTACATCCTTTTTAAATTTTTTCTGTAATGGTTTTAAGTTTTCTGCTTATTTTGGAATATATTCTCATGCTTGGTTTACTAATCCTAAAAATAATTGTAATTTCTTTTTTGTATCTAATTTTTCTTCTGAATTTATTATTTTTGGACTACATGTTGTTGCATTTTGACTCCACTTTTATCTATTTGTATTCCTAAAAATTCTATCTGATTTTTCATAATTTCTGCTTTCTTCTCACTTAAACTTATTCCTAATTTTTCTATTATATCTGTAAATTATTCTAATAATTTTAAATGTTCTTCTTTAGTTTTTTTTGTATATAATAGTATATCATCTATGTATACTATACAATTAGGTAATTGTTTAAAATAACTATCCATAAAATGTTGATATCTACCTGGTGTATTTTTATATCCAAATGGTAGTACATTCCATTCTTAAAATCCTTGTGGTACCGTAAATGCGGTTAATTTCTTAGATTCTTTTTCTAACTTTAAATGGTAAAATCCTAATTTACAATCAAATTTACTAAAATAATTATATCATTGTATTTGCCTTATTTTTAATATCTTGTTTGGTATTGGGTAATAATAAGTCATTGTTTTTGCATTTAAATTTCTATAATCACTAACCCTCCTACTTTTTTCTCTTTTTTTGTTCACTATGTTTATTTACTATAAATGCTGGGCTATTATGTTTATTATTACTTTTTTGTATATATTTTTTTCTAATAATTCTTTTATATGTATTTTAAATTCTTTTAAATCATCAAAATTATATGTTAATGGTTTCTAGGTTATTATGCTATTTTTATCTATTAATTCAATTTTTATAGTAGTTTTATGTTTTTTCCATCCTTTTAATGGATCTTCACTATATAATTGTTCTAAATTTTTCTTAATTATTTCTATCTTATTTATTGAAAATATAGTTATTTCCTTTTTATTTATTGAAAATACAACCAGTTCTATTGTATCTTCAGTATTTTTTATATTTTCTAATTTTTGTGTAATTTTTTCACTTCCTTTTATCCAATCAGTTTTCTTTCTTATTTTATCAATAACTCTTTTTGCTCTTACTTTCTATTTACACGGCATTGTAAACCACCAATCTGTTCTAGTTATTATATGTGGGTATAATTTATCTAAAAACGGCATTCCTAAAAGTATATCTTTTGATGTTAGCTCATAATTATAGATTTCTTCTATTGTTAATATTTTATCCCATACTTGTGTTTTTGCATTCTTAGCTTTATAAGTAATTAAGCTTCCTTCATTATTAAATCCTTTAACTATTAGTGGTGTTTAAAATTTTTCCCATTTACTTTCTGGTAAACAATTATATCTACATAAATTAGCTTCTGCTCCTATATCTATCATAGGCGTATAATATCTACTGTAATATCCTTCTACTATCTTCATTAATACATATATTTTCATATCATGTTAAAGCTCTAAGAATAATTTTCTGTATTATATGTTATAGATAATTGTGTATTTTCTATATTGTATGGTTTTGCTTTTTCTAGCCATTTAATTCCTAATATTATGTGCTTTTTGCATTTCTTCCTTTATTTCAAATTCTATTTTCATTTTTCTAACTCCCATTGTTATTTCTTTTTCTGCTATATTTTTAGTGTTTATTAAGCTTCTTGGTAGATCTGGGTATATATTATTATCAGATTTTATTTTCTCATTTTTTACTAGATATTTTGCTATAGGATTTTCTTCTTGTCCCGTATTTAAGAGTATTAAATATTCTTTTTCATTTATTGTTCCTGTTATGTAATATTGGTTTAAATTAACTATTGAACTTGTTTCATAACTTGTTCTTTTTGATGAACTTGATGATTTTGGTTTTTCATAAGCTATTCTTTTTGTTGTACTTATTCTATCATTTATTATTTCTAAATCTTCTTCTATGTCTATATTTTTGTAACTATAATGATTATTATCAATTGTTTTTACGAATTGTTTAAAAAGACTTTCTATTTGTGTTTTATTAATTTTATTTTTTCCTGTTATTTTGTGTTTTGTAGTTAATACATATAGATTTTTACATCTTGCTGTAAATATTTTACTTCCT
>NC_061121.1:19943703-20064052 GCF_002878395.1 Capsicum annuum | reverse complement strand
CCATGTGTTTACAGCTACTCCTATTTCATCTGTTAGAGGTAAGGGTTCTACCAAACGTGTGAGAGGTAGAGATGGTAGAGCCCATGGTGGTGGTTGTGGGGCTACTCAACCAGTTGGTAGTCGTGGATAGTGTTATGCTATACCAGCCAGACATGAGGCAGACGCTTCTGATGTTATGATTACAAGTATCGTCCCCATTTGTTTCAGACCTATATCTGTATTAGTTGATCCTGGATGGACTTTATCCTATGTGTTTGTATATTTTTCCTTGGGTTTTGATTCTGTTAGGGAGCCTCTTGCCATGCCTATTAGTATATCTACCCTGGTAGGTGATTCTTTAGTAGTGGATTAGGCATACCGATCTTGTGTTGTGACTTTTACCGGGAATGAGATTTTGGTAGGTTTTTTTGTATTAGATATGGTAGATTTTAATGTTATTTTGGGCATGGATTGGTTGGATCTTTATCATGTTGTCTTAGATTGTTTTGCCAAAACTGTGACTTTAGCTTTGTCGGGTATGCCAAGGATAGCTTGAAAGGGTGCACTTTATTCTGTTCCTAACAGGATTATATCTTATGTACAAGATCATAAATTGTTTGAGAGGGGATATTTACTATTCATGACTCATATTCGTAACACCAATTTTATTTCGCCTCCTTCCTTAGATTCTGTCTGTGTTGTCCCTACGGACATGCTTGGTATGCCTTCGGATTGAGATATTGATTTTATTATTAATGTTGAGTCGAGCACCAAGCCCATTTCTATTCCTCCATATAGGATGGCCCAACAGAGTTGAAAGAATTAAAGGATAGGTTGCAGGAGTTGTTGGATAATGGATTTATCTGACCTAGTGCTTCATCTTAGGGTGCGCCTATCTAATTTGTGAAGAAAAAGGGATGGATCTATGCGGATGTGCATTGATTATCGATAGTTAAATAAGGTGACTGTAAAGAATAAGTATCCTCTTCCTCGTATCAATGATTTATTTGATCAGCTTCAGGGTGCTGCGGTATTTTCAAAGATTGATTTGAGGTCCGGTTATCACCAGTTGAGGATTCGAGCTTTGGATATTCGAAAGACAACTTTTTAGACTCATTATGAGTTCTTGGTCATGTCCTTCGGGTTGACAAATGTCTCTGCCGTGTTCATAGAATTGATGAACCGGGTATTTCAACTGTATCTTGGCTCTTTTATTATTGTATTTATAGATTATATCTTGGTGTATTCCAAGAGTGAGGTTGAGAATGAGGAGCATTTGCGGATAAATTTGCTTCAGAGATTGAGGGATGAGAAGTTGTACATGAAGTTTTCTAAGTGCGAGTTTTGGTGAGGGTGTGTTTCTTTCTTGGGGAATGTGGTGACAAATAAAGGTATTATAGTTGATCCATCCAAGGTTACAACAGTTCGTGATTGGACTAAACTTACTTCGCCCATTGAGATTTGGAGTTTTCTTGGATTAGTAGGTCATTATCGGCATTTTATTGAGGGTTTCTCTTTTATGGCAACTTCTTTAACTAAGTTGACTCAGAAAAATATTTCCGTCTAGCGGTCTGATGCTTGTGAGGCAAGCTTCCAAAAGCTCAAGGAATTATTGACTTTAACTCCGATATTGGCTTTACCCAAGGAGGGCATGGGCTTAACCGTGTTTTGTGATGCTTTCGGTGTTTGATTGGGTGTTTTGTTATTGTCGTATAATACCCTGCATTTCCCTAGCTTAATTTAACTCTCAGTCCATGAGTTATCCAATATAAAATTTCTGAAATACTTTGTATTTTCCAGTTTAGAGCTTACCACTGCGTAGGAAATTCAGTCAGCTTAACAATGATATAAAATTCGCCCAAATCCGATATGTGGGCGAAGAATTATGGCCATTTTGTAAGACAGTGTGCCAATTTGGCCACCAATTTGGCCATTTGCGTGTCGCGGAGGCCAGCCAAATGGAAATGGTCACTTTCCAGTGATCCATCGAGATATTGGTGCATTACGCTAAGCAATATTTTCATAATTGTCCAGTTCCAGTGTACCAACGCAATCCCACAGCATTGCGATGAGTTCAAATTTCAAAATCAAAGGGGCACCGCGATTCCACCGCATTGCGCCAGGCCCTCAGTTCCCAATTGTCATTTTCCAGTAGCCCGACGCGATCATGGCGCATCGCGCCAGGGGCCTAGGTCGGAAATTTTTGACAAAAAATTTAAATGATGTCCAGGGTTAAACTAGTCTTTTCCCATGATTTTTATATGCCCTGACACAAGATTTAATCCCCAAACGACATTTTAGGGTCATTCATTATTAATTTTTCCCCAAATCAAAGCAATCTCTCTCAAGAAGACAAACCCTAGCTTCAAGAATCAAGGTCAAAACTCATGAATTTCTCCAAGAACTCCAAGAATTAACAATCCAAGGTATGTTAGATGTTTATCCATGGACCCTTACCATCCATGGAGCCCAAGAACCTCTTTTCAAAAATACAAAGATTGTGCATTTATGAATTTCCATGATTAAATTGAATTGAATTCATGTTCATGTTATTGTTAAGTTTTAATCCATGATTTAAATTACAAGTTACTGATGTGTGAGCTAATGCTAACATATTTGAGGCTTTTAACTAAGAATAATTACGAAATCTTAAGCAACTTTTGTCGTTTTTGATTGCTTTATGTTTGATTTTGTAGTAGAAGCTAAGATGCTAGAGAACTAACAAGAATGGAAGAAAATGAGCTGAAATCTGAAGTAAATAAAGGCGAAGTGTGGCTGATGACATTTGTGATAAGTTGTCAGCCCTGTGATAAGCTATCAGCTTCATCATCAACAGTACACAGAGAATTGGCCTAAGTTGAAAGATGTGAAGACACTTTGTGTAGGACGTCAAAGAGCTGATAAGTAGTCGAGATTGCCGTCAACCTAAGGCAGAACATGAGAGCTGAGGAAAAGCCTTGACGACATTTGTGATAGGTCATCAAGGAGCTGATAGGGCATCACCGTTTGGTGTTAGCGTTACGCAGCGAGTACCAAAAGCATAAAGGAAGCTGACAACATTTATGATAAATCATCAGCTTCCTGATAGGCTATCACAAATGGCGTCACCTAATCCAAGGAATTTCTGAATTTTATTATTTTGTTTCCATAATTAGGGTGAACTATTTAAAGCCTTGTTTAGGGTTTTCTTAAGAGTTCCAAACCTTGAGTTTTGAGACACTATACTTTGATATTTTTTTTCCCTTTTCTTTTGGCTTGAGAAAACAATTACTTTAAAGAGACTATCATCATTATTGTGGGATTTTCTTTGGTGATTTAATCTGAGAATCTCTAGTTTCTATTCATCCTTTGGTAAGTTCATCTTTCAAAGCATGAATTCATTTAGTTGCTTCGATTATTATGTCATGAGCAGATAAATTCCTTTAACCTAAATTATGGGATCTAGGGGTAGGTTTTGATAAGGTGATAAGGTGCTGAGTGTTCAAGATTCAAAAGGTGGTAGGACTCCTTGATAATTATGATGTTTTAATTATTGTCTGTTGGTTGTAAATGATAGATAACACCTGCTTTGATTTACTTGAGAAAGAAATCAAATATAGTGGGAAGTGAATTATCAACAGGGACTTGGAAACACTCAACTTCTGTTTAATAATCAGCAGCGTAACAAGGTTGGTTAACCTGAGATAAAATCTGGGCAGTGAATATAAATTCCCTAAGTCCTAGAGGATTAGGTAATTAAATGCTTAAGTAGGTCGAGAGACATTTAAGCATAACTTTGCTAAAGATAACTTGTTGTCCTCCCTACCGTGATAATCTTGAACCACTATTAGCATCCGTCAAGTACCAAAACCCCTAGTGAACATAATTCTGGTTTTCATAAACTCTTGATTACAAACATTTAAACTAAAGTGACCAACAATTACTTGTTAACTAAAACCCCACTTTTTTCTGGAAACATCCAATTATCAGTTGATTAAATCGTAAACGACTTACGTTCACACCATATTACCTGTGGGATTCAGCCCTAGCCTAGTTGGGTTTTATATTGACAACAATCGCTTACATTCTCGTTGAGAGGTATAGTTGGAGCGTTATCAAAAATGGTGCCGTTTCCAAGGAATACGGTTGAAAACTGAAGTTTGTGTACGCTAATTAACTGTTAGTCAAGTTTCCTAGTTTTACATTTATTTGTTGTTTTTGTTTATTTGCAAGATCTTTATAGTGTATGCTAAGAACCAGAAGTTCAGGAGAACTATTATTGCCACCTAATTTGGAACCGCAATGAATTGAAAGAATGGAAGAACAACAAAAGGCTGACAGATTAGCAGCCTTAGCTAGAGCTCAGGTGAATGTGCAAAATATCGAGCAACAAGAACGATATCCAAATCTTGAGGACAAAGATTTGGGAGATGAGGAGTTGCTGAATCCTGGTAAACCAAGGCGTGCAGTAGTGAGCTACAAATTGGAGGATAATATCCATCATTACAGCTCTATTTCTACAAGGACCTTGGTGCAGAAGAAGCCAGACCCTGACGCATTCACTATTACCTATACAATTGGGACTATGAAATTCACCAAGGGATTATGTGATCTGAGATTAAACATTAATTTGATGCCGCTGGCTGTATATAGAAAGTTGGGTCTGGGAAATCCCACACCTACCAACATGCGACTCGTGATGGCAGATAGGTCAGTAAAATGACCTGTTGGCATTTTATATAATATGTTGGTGAAGGTATCCAACTTTATATTCCCTGAAGATTTTATCATTCTAGATTGCGAGGTGGACTTCGAGGTACCCATAATCTTGGCTCGACCTTTCCTCGCAACCAGAAGTATATTGATTGATTTGAGAGTGAATGAGCTCTTATTCAGGATGAATGATGAAGTGGTATGGTTTGATGTGTGTAAATCAGTGAAGTAGCAAGATGAAATGAGTGTGTTCTCAGTAGTTGATGTGTATTATGTGGATGAATAAGAGGTGGTTAAGAAGGAGATTATTAAATGGTTGGATGCAGGAGTGGTTTACCCGATTTTTGATAGCAAATAGGTGAGCCCAGTTCAATGCGTGCCCAAAAAGGGGGGGCATAACTATGGTTGCAAATGAAAGGAATGAGTTGATTCCACTTAGTCTTGTGACTGGGTGGAGAGTTTGCATGGACTACCGCAAGCTGAATTCATGGACTCTGAAAGACCACTTCCCAATGCCCTTCCTGGACCAAATGCTTAATCGATTGGCTGGAAGGGGATGGTATTTCTTCTTGGATAGATATTTTGGATACAACCAAATCTGTATTCCTCCTGAAGATTAAGAGAAGATGACATTCACATGTCCATAGGGCACCTTTGTATTTAAGAGGATGTCGTTTGGACTATGCAATGCACCCGTCACTTTTCAATGGTGCATGATGTTTATCTTCTCAGATATGGTGGAGCACACCATAGAGGTATTCATGGAAGATTTCTTTATGGTGGGAGATTCATTTGAGGTGTTCTTGGAAAACCTGAGCATAGCCTTGTAATGATGTGTTGAATTCAATTTGGTGCTTAAATGGGAAAAATGCCATTTTATGGTAAATGAGGGCATCGTTCTTGGCCATAAAATTTTAGAAAAAGGGATAGAAGTTGATCGATCCAAGGTGGAAGTTATTGAGAAACTACCACCTCCCATTTCAGTGAAGGGAGTGCATAGTTTTCTTGGACATGCTGGCTTTTATTGGAGGTTTATAAAAGACTTCTTGAAGGTTGCAAATCCACTTTGCAAACTTTTGGAGAAAGAAGTGAAATTTTTCTTTAATGATGATTTCTTGAAGGCATTTTAATTCCTTAAAAAGAAGCTGGTTGAGGCCCCTATTATTATTGTACCTGTCACACCCCTTTTTCAACTCCCAAAAGATATGATTATAAATTAATGTTCGAAAGGGTTTTAATTATTAAAGTGACAAAAGATGAAAATTTGTTTCAAAAAAGGATTATTTTTAACAATCAAAATTCAGAGTCGCCACTTGGCAAAAATCGGGTGTGCCAAGTCACCCATGGATATCCTTTTTCAAAATGGTTTTGACTCTTTAATACTGGTTTGCGAACAGAGATTTCAGCTAAGGAATTCTGTTGACCGAGGGGAAGGTGTTAGGTACCCCTCGATCCCGTGGTTTGACCACGGTCGCTTGGCAGAGCGTATCGACTATTTTTTGGCACTAAGAAATGGATAAACCACACAAGAGCACGCAAAATAATCAAACAAAACAAAACAATCCAAAATGTAAAGTCCAGTCCAATTATACAGTCCAAAAATAGAAAATTACGAAAATATAAATCCTATTCTAAACTAAATCTAGACTATGCTCCAATGCCTTACCCGATTCCGCGGGCCTTCATCACAATCATTTTCCGCCAACATGATACGTCGGGGCATTCCCCGGTGAATAAATACAAGTGATCTCGGGGTATTCCCCGGCTAAATGAATACATTTGAATTAAAAATGATAAACTAGAAAGAAACATTCACACGCACATTCCAACATCCAACAAAACACTTATTCCTAAATTTTGCCTAACCAAACTTAAACTTCGCCTATTCAATTCAACAAGATTCATGCTTATTCCGAATTAAACAATAAATCAAGATAAATCTAAATTAGCTCATTTTTATCAATTTCTCGATTCCACCCCATTTATCTCAACATGATGAAACCAATTCGATATGTAACCCACAATCAAGTTTTTACGTTCAAATTTGACAAACAAACAACCCACAATAATGATTCAAGCATACCAAACACATGAATTATCCATAATTACGTAAAGATTAAAAAGAAAAAAGATAGAATTGGACCTCAAGAACTTTCGATTAACTTAAGAAGAGGTATAAGAGTCGTTTTGAAACCTCGAAGAATACCCCAACTCAACTACGAGCCAACTCTGATTCAAAAATCTTCGAAATTTTATTCGAACCGCAACCAATGAAGAAATAGATGAATACCCAAAACAATAACTGTGAACAAAGCTGAAATGCTACCAAATCTCGACAGAAACGTCCTAACCAGTCCGATATAATAATGTTGTAACCCGTTAAAAAAAGAACGAACCCCAAAATTTTGGAATTTCATCTATTTAATGCTATTTTCACTGAACCCCGATGGTTTTAAGACTTTTTTGGTGATGGCGCTACGAAGGGCTGACTGACAGTGCCTTTCCTGTAGCGATTCCGATGAGGGTTTCACCAGAAAACACCATGCTAGCCATTTCCTCACTCTTTCAGACCCTCTCACTGGCCGTTCTCTCAATCTCTTTGTATCTCTCGATTGGATATGTGTGTATTAGTGTGTGGACTGTGAGAGTAAAAGAATGGTGAGGTCTGTATGTGTTAAAGGTTTCTCTATGAAGAAGAAAGGGAAGAAAATAGGGCCTCTCCCAGGGTTTATTTTTTTGTGAGCTCCCTTTTGGAGAAGATGAGATGATGATGAAATCAGTGTATTGTGCGTCTATCTAAAAAAGGAAAAGAAAATGGAGATGAATGGCTTTCCTTCCTCTGTTCTGCGTGTATGTTCCCTGAAGAAGAAAAGAAGAGCCCCCTAAAATTGTTTTCCCTCCTTCGTATATATTCCCTGTAGGCCTCCTATTGTAGTGGTCCTATGTGTACAAAATATGAGGGGGGTATATAGGTAGTGGTGAGGTGGGGTAGAGTTTGTTAGGATAGGGTAGGTAGGTGTCGTTTTTTTAATTGGAGGGATAAGGGTTAGGTGTCTATTTTGTTTGGGTGGGTTGCTAGGATAAGACAAAATTAGTTAGGGGATTGTTATTTTTGTCATTTTGTGGAGTGATTATCACACGGGTGGGGGTACACGGTATGATAACATAAAATGGGCAAAAGTTAATTAAATTGAACTTTAAGAGGACGAAATCACGTGTCTACAGTACCAGGCTGGTCAAACCATTTGAGATTATGTGTGATGCAATCGGTGTTGCCTTGGAGCTGTATTGGGACAAAAGAAGGACAAACTATTTCATCCAATATATTATGCCAACAAAGAACTGAATGGAGCGTAAAAGAACTACACCATTACTGAGCAGGAGCTTCTAGCTGTAGTGTATGATTTTGGGAAATTCAGGGCTTATCTACTTGGGACCAAGGTGGTGGTCCACACTTACCATGCAGCCTTGAGGTATTTGATGGCTAAGAAGAATGCAAAACCAAGGCTGATTAGATGGGTGTTGCTTCTACAAGAATTTGACTTCGAAGTTAAGGATAGGAAATGTTGTGAAAACTAGGTTGCAGATCATCTGTCTAGAATGGAAGGTGAGCAAGAAAGTAGTGATGAAATGGAGATAAATCATACATTTCCTAATGAGAAGATATTAACTGTTGTGGTGGAGAAATTTCCTTGGTACGCCGATTTTGCAAATTATATTGTGATTGAAGTCATTCCAGAAAATCACTCTTTTCCTCAAAGGAAGAAATTCCTGCATGATGTGACACATTACTTCTTGAATGAGATGGATGAATGTTGTCTCAGGGCATATGAACGAGCAGACCTATATAAAGACAAGATGAAAAAATACCATGATTGGAGGATAGAGAAATGAGACTTCCAAAAGGGTGACTTGGTGCTCCTATTCAATTCCAGACTCAAACTATTCCCAGGTAAGCTTAAATCTAAGTGGTCAGGCCCTTTTAGAGTTAGTCAAGTCTACTCATCTGAAGTGGTGGAACTTGAAAATGAAGACGGCAGAACCTTCAAGGTAAATGGGCAACAAGTCAAACTTTATATTGGTCAAAAAAAATCAATGAAAAGTATCATTACTATCTATCTCGATGAAGTCTAAAGTAATCCAGATACCTGAGTCATGCCACGATGTTAAATCAGGCACTGCATGGGAGGCAACCCATGACCCCCAGGATTGATCTATTCCAGGTATAGTCTAACCGTTAGTTTAGATTTTCTTTGATTTTAAGTTGAGGGTGTAGGGTAAATGTGTTGTTGTAAAATTTTGTAGTCAACTAGGGGAAATACTTGTACTTGAGGCAGTTGAATTGTTTTTGTGATTTTTGTACACCTCTTCAAGTGGTCTACTACTTTAAACTAAGTGATTTGCATTTAAGTGTGACCACCGTACATCTTTGTATGGCATTAGTTTAGTAACTAATAATCATTGCTAAACAGTTGCACGAACTGAATGAGTAGTCGAGTGTGATATACCTATGCGCCAAGTGTGTGTGAGAGATGTTACTCAGTTCCCTTTGTATGCTGAAGCCAGAACTTGCTCAGTTAGTCTTACCTAGGTTGAAGGATAGGGATTAGGAAAGGATCATAGGCTATTTTAATATTAGCTCACTTTTGCCTAAATGACCTTCCCTATGTGTATCATATCCCTTGATCCCTATTTTGAGACTAATTAGCCTATTTCATTGTATGACACTTGTCACCTTCTTATTTAGATCATAATGAACCTATTTTGGCCCTGGTCTTCCTTGGATACTGTGCACCTTGACTTAGGAAAATGGCCTAAGTTGAGGGTGGCTATCATACGGGTGCATGATATAGAATGAGTATGAAGAAAGGTAGGATAAAAGAAAAGAATAAAAAGCTGGGTGCAAAAGAAAAGAGCAAGAAAAAAAATTATGAAAAAGAATAAGTAATTGAGAAAAGACTGCACCATCCTAAATAATTGTGATCAAGAAAAGAGAAGAGCGGAAAAGGCTAATGAGTGAAAGCCCAAAAATCTAGTGTAGTGTCAAGGAGGCTTAGTCACTTTAAATACCATCGAGTATCATACCAACCCCTAGCCTACATTACAAGCCTAAGAGAAGTCCTATAGTGATCCTAGATGACCTATCTGAAGATCTGGATAATGCAAATAAGGGCAAGCCTATAGTACATGGCATACACTGATTCGAACTTCGTTCTGAGAGTGAGTGTTTTAATTGTCCCCATAGTTACATATATAATTCCTGATATTAGATGAGGGGCATTTCTTTGCTGTGAGGGCACACTGGTTACATTGCTAGTTACTAACTTGTTCGAGTAGTGTAATACTGGTCTATGCATGGTTGTTATAGCTGAATTGATGCCATATCTTAATTCCTGTGTGTTGTATTGGTGTTCTTCATTGTACTTGAATTGACTGACTTTGGAGATGGTGAAAGTGTTTTGAGATGATATGGATGATTGACTACTAAATGTGCTTTGTATTCTCTTAGTTAGGCTGAGTTGCTTAAGGACAAGCAATTATTTTAAGTTGAGGGTGTTGATGTGTGAGCTAATGCTAACACATTTGAGGATCTTAACTAAGAATAATTGTGAAGTCTTAAGCAAATTTTGTCGTTTTTAATTGTTTTATGTTTGATTTTGCATTAGAAGCTAAGATTCTAAAGAACCAACAAGAATGGAAGCAAATGAGCTAAAATCTAAAGTAAATAAAGGCGAAGTGTGGCTGACGACATTTGTGATAAGTCGTCAGCCCAATGATAAGCTATCAACTTCATAATTGGCCTAAGTTGAAAGTTGGGACCACATTTTGTGATAGGACATTAAGGAGATGATAAGTCATCAAGATTGCCGTCAGCCTAAGGCATAACATGAGAGATGAGGAAAAGCCTTGATGACATTTATGATGGGTCATCAAGGAGATGATAGGGCATCACTATTTTTCGTCAGCGTTAGGCAGAGAGTACCAAAAGCATAAAGAAAGCTGACGACATTTGTGATAAGTCATCAGCCTCCTGATAGGCTATCACAAATGGTGTCACCTAATCTAAAGAATTTTTGAATTTTATTATTCTGTTTCCATAATTAGGGTGAACTATTTAAAGCCTTGTTTAGGGTTTTCTTAAGAGTTCTGAACCTTGTGTTTTGAGACACGATACTTTGATATTTTTCTCCTTTTTCTTTTGGCTTGAGAAAGCAATTACTTTAAAGAGACTATCATCATTATTATGGGATTTTCTTTGGTGATTTAATCTGAGAATCTCTAGTTTCTATTCATCCATTGGTAAGTTCATCTTTCAAAGCATGAGTTCATCTAGTTGCTTCAATTATTACGTCATGAGCAGCTAAATTTCTTTAACCTGAATTATGGGATCTAGGGGTAGGGTTTGATAAGGTGCTAACTGTTTAAGATTCAAAAGGTGGTATAACTCTTTGATAATTATGATGTTTTAATTATTGTTTGTTGGTTGGAAATGATAGATAAAACCTACTTTGATTTGCTTGAGAAAGAAATCAAATATAGTGGGAAGTGAATTATCAACAGGGACTTGAAAACACTAAACGTCTGTTTAATAATCAGCGTTGTAACAAGGTTGGTTAACCTGAGGTAAAATCTGGGCAGTGAATATAAATTCCCTAAGTCCAAGAGGATTAGGTAATTAAATGCTTAAGTAGGTCGAGAGACATTTAAGCATAACTATGCTAAAGATAACTTGTTGTCCTACCTACCGTGAGAATCTTGAACCACTAGTAGCATCTGTCAAGTACCAAAACCCCTAGTGAACATAATTCTATATTTTCATAAAATCTTGATTACAAACATTTAAAGTAAAGTGACCAACAATTACTTGTTAACTAAAACCCCTCTTTTTTCTGGAAACATCCAACTATCAGTTGATTAAATCACCAACGACTTACGTTCACACCATATTCCCTATGGGATTTGACCCTAACCTAGTTAAATTTTATATTGACAATGATCGCTTACATTCTCGTTGAGAGGTGTAGTTTAAGCATTATCAGTTACAAGAACCGATCCTAGTATGTGTTTATTTACATGATATTCATGATAAACCCGTCAATTTGCAAGTTGCTTGTTGTAACCATGTTAACCCTAAGTGTTTATGATTTAATGAACCAAGTATGCTTCCCATGTGTTTGATAAATTGTCTATGAGAATGAAATAATGCCATTATAGCATGCTAATATGTATTCCCCATTCATGTACAAGTTGATGCATTACAAGTGTTTGATAAAATATCTCTATGAATGCATTATGGATAAGTGTATATCGTTATGCTTGTCAAGATCATGTTATGTTTTACTTTTCATACTATTGAGTCCTTGGGGTATTTAATACCCGATAATTTAGCTGTTTACCTAGAGCCGGTGTCAGTTACAGAATAGTATCAGTTATGTCACAATTAGTAGAACCTAGTCAGTTATAGAACTCCATAAAACTCAGTCAGTTACAGAACTCGGGAAAATTCATTGAACTCAGTCCAGTTCAGTTTAGTATGACAGTTCAGTGTCTATTCAGTTGGGAGTAGGACTCAGCACTGAGTAAACCCAAGGATGTGGGCTCACCTGTTAGTAGAGGGTGTGATCCTTAGAAGCAATCCTTGTATTCTAAAACTACATAGCCAGCGTAGGTTAAGACATCAAACATGCTAGTTGAGGGTTGATGAGGTGTTTTAACCTGACAGTTGAGGGTTCCACCATTCTAATTAGAGTACCTTCCAGATAAGGGTATCTCTTCAGTTGTCTTTACCCATGGAATGGTCTTGACACCCTTCCAATTGGGGTTATAAATTGGACCCCAACTCAGTTATCTTATCTTATTTGGGGTATGTCGATTAGATAATTACCTCTCACAGTTTTAGTTTTAGCCTTCAGTGTAGAACTCAGTTCAGTTCTATAGAATCAAGACTATTAGATACAATCAATCAATATCAGTAACTCAGTTATTAGAAAATCTCAGATTATCAGTTACTCACTATCAAAACTCAATACTTAGCTTCAGAAAAGCTCAGTTCCATATTGCATACTTAGTATTACAGTATTTTTAGATTACTCATGTACTCTTATGTTCATTCATTCTATATCATTTAGGCAGTTATTTTTCATACATATAAACCCTTGCATTCAGCCTGACCTCAACTAGCGTACCAGTACATTCCACGTACTGACGCGTACTCTTTTTTTGCACTATGATGTCTCATATCATAGGTTTGAATGCTTAGGTTCCTAACCGAGCATAGACAAATTCAGATTTAGATTCAGCCAGCAGTAGATTTAGCAGTGATTTATCATCAATTGAGGATATTCCAATATTTTAGTTTTTCAGTAGATTCAATATTTCAGTAGATGGAGTTAGTTGGGGGATTGTCCTATTAAATCAACTTTCAGACATTTCAGATAGAGGCTTTCTAGACTAGAATTTCAGTCAATATTTTAGATTCAGATGTTGTATTTTTATCAGTGTTTCAGATTTTGAACCTTATGGCATTTCAACCTATTTTTTTGCATTTATATTAGTATTATCATTCAGTGCTTACAGCAGATATCAGTCATGGGTTAGCTTGTGGCTCTTCGGGGTTGTAAGTATCATGTAGCGTCCGGGGTACAGACTCGGGGCATTACAAGCTTTGTATTAGAGCCTAAGGTTCAATAGAGTCTGAGGAAGTCTGAAAGCTACATCAAGTAGAGTCTTGTGCATAGGTGTGTAGCGCGCCACACTTATGGACAGGTGGCTATGATATGTTTTAGGAAAAGTTTCACTTCTTTCATTATTCCTATCGTGCGAATGAGCATGAGCTCAACTTAAAATCCCAGTCAAATCCATTTCTTCCTTTCGTTTATAGAACATGCCTCCCAAAAGGACTAATGAAAGAAGAACCAAAAATTAGTCAGCACCCCAGCCCGTTCAGGCAGATCCCCGGGGTGAGATATCTCCCATGCATAATCCATAGCTGTATTCACTACTCTATCTAATTTTCTAGAAGCTGAGAATAAATAGATAGGTACTATTTAGGCCAAACCAGTGGACAATATTACTGCAACCAGGATTTGGGACTTTACCCGAATGAATCCTCCCCTATTTTTAGGATCTAAGTCAGAAGAGGATCCATAGAAGTTTCTCGATTAGGTTCAAAAAGATACAGATATCATGGAAGTGACTTTCAGTGAGAGTGTCGATTTAGATGCCTATCTGCTACAAGATGTAGCTCATATGCGGTTTAAGCAGTGAAAGGCAGACAGGGGCACAGACACAGAGCCCATAAAATGGGAAGAGTTTGTTACTGCTTTTCAAGATAGATTCTTTACCTTAGAGCTAAGAGAAGCCAAGGTATTAGATTTTATCAATCTCAATCAAGGTAGCATGATCTTGAAAGAGTATTCCCTCAAGTTTACTCAGTTACCCAGATATGTTCCCCATGTAGTAGATCCATAATGAGCAAGTTCATACCTGGGGTTTCAGATAGTGTGGTTAAGAAGTGCAGAACAACAATGTTGATCAAGGAGATGGACATATCCAGGCTCATGGTCTATGCTCAATAGATAGAGGAGGCTAAGAATAGAGAGGGGGAGGGGGGGTAGAACAAGAGAGCTAAACCAGGTTGCTCGAATTCTCCTTGCCTAAGTTAGAGGGTGGTAACCATTTCTAATTTCATCTAATGGCTTTGGTTCTAGCTCCTTCCCTAGCTAATGCTCCAGTACCTAAGTTTAGAAATAGTAACAAAGATAGGGATATAGGCTCTAAATCTCAAGGTAGTGTCAGTAGTGCCTGAACAAATCTTGTTTGTTAGATATATGGCAGAAACCATCAGGGTGGCTGTAGAGTTGGCAATGATATTTATTTTGGGTGTGGAAAGACAGGCCACAGAGTTAGAGATTATCCTTAGTCAGGTTCTTAGGGTCAGTATAATCGTCCTTTAGCTCAGTTCGGTTGCCTAAATCAGCAGGGCGCCACTTTTAGTGCCACTAGTGGGTAACGCCCAAATAGGCTTTATGCACTTTAGTCAAGAAAAGATCAGGAAAGTTCTCCTGATATGGTACTGACATGTTATAGATCTTCCATTTACATGTTTATGCCTTATTATATCTAGGAGGATCTCTATCTTTTTTAACTCCTTACATAACAGTCAACTTCAAATTTAAACTAGAAATCTTAATAGAACCATTATCAGTCTCTACCCTAGAGATAATAGATTTTGATGTCATTCTCGACATGGATTGCTCCATTCATGCTATGCCTCAGTTGATTGTAGAAACAAAATTATTCTTTTTCAATTTCCAAATAAACTAGTCGTTGAATGGAGGGGTAGTACTAAAACGCTTAAAGATCAATTGATTTTATACCTTAGAGAGAGAAAAATAATATCCAAGGGATGTGTCTATCATCTTGTGTAAGTCAAAGACTCTATTTCAGATACTCCTAGTCTTGAGTTAGTTCTAGTAGTAAATGAATTCTCAGATGTGTTTTTTGAAAATATTCCTAGAGTTTCTCCCAAAAGGGAAATTGACTTCGAAATAGACTTTCTTCCAAACACTCAGCATATATCTATTCCACCATATAGAATGGCTCCATCAGAACTTAGAGAGTTAAAAGAATAGTTAAAAGACCATTTAGATAAGGGGTTCATCAGACCCAGTATTTCCTCGTGAGGCGCACCAGTCATATTCGTGCATAAGAAAGATAGTTCCCTCAGAAACAAAGTCACAGTCAAGAATAAATATCCACTTCCTAAAATTGATGACTTGTTTGAAAAACTTAAAGGTGCCAGTTAATTTTCTAAGATAGTCCTTAGATCAGGCTATCATCAGCTCAGAGTTAGAGAAAGTGACATTCCAAAAATAGCTTTCCAAACTCGGTATGGTCACTTTGAGTTTTTAGTCATGTCCTTTGTTCTTACAAATGCCTCAGCAGCTTTCATGGACTTAATGAATCGCGTGTTCAAGCAGTACTTGGATATGTTCCTAATAGTCTTCATCGATGACATTCGTGTCTATTCCTTTAGCGGGAATGATCACGCAGACACCTCAGAATCATACTTCAAACTCTCAGAATTCATCAGTTGTTCGCCAAATTCAGTAACTGTGAATTTTGGTTAAGGTTAGTAGCATTCCTTGGTCATTTCATTTCTAGTGATGGCATTAGGGTTAACCCTCAAAAGACCAAAGCGGTGAGAAACTAGCCTAGACCCATCTCTCTATCAGATATTGAGAGTTTCTTGGGTTTAGCTAGCTATTACCATCGGTTTATTGAAGGGTTTTATCCTATTGCATCCCCTTTGTCCAAATTTACTCCAAATAAAGTCAAGTTTTAGAGGTCAGATTCCTACGTAAAGAGTTTTTAGGAGTTGAAGACTCAGCTCACCTCAGCCCCAATATTGACTCTACCAGATGGTTCAGATGGGTTTGTTCTGTACTGTGATACAACCAGAGTAGGTATGGGTTGTGTCCTCATGCAGAGAGGTAAGGTCATAGCCTATGACTCTAGGCAGCTTAACCCCTATGATAAGAATTACCCAACTCATGATCTTGAGTTAGTACCAGTAGTGTTTTCCTTAAAGATTTAGAGGCACTATTTGTATGGGATGCATGTAGATGTGTTCAAAGATTATAAAATCCTTCAGTATGTACTCTCTCAAAAAGATTTCAATTTGCATCAAAAAAGTGATTAAAATTATTAAAATATTATGATATGAGTGTTCTGTATCATTCGGGCAAGGCCAATATAGTGGTTGATGCTCTCAGTAGACTCTCGATGGGTAGTGTTGCTTATGTTGAGAATGATAAGAAGACGTTGATCAGGAAGTTTATTAGATTGCCCAACTAGGTGTATGCTTAGTCGATATAGTAGAAGGTAGTGTGTGGGTTCAGAGTAGTTTAGAATCATCTCTAGTTTCTGAGGTGAAGGAAAAGAAAGATTGAGATCCCAGTCTAGTTAAGCTAAAAGAGTCAATCAGAGATCAGGAAGTATAAGTTTTATCCCAAGGAGTAGATGGTGTGTTGCATTTCTAGGGTCTTTTATGTATGCCAAGTGTAGACGAATTGAGGCAATGAATTTTTGCCAAAGCGCATGGTGCGTATTACTCTATTCATCCAGGGGCCACTAAGATGTATCACAATTTGAGAAAGATCTATTGGTGGAGTGGGATGAAAAGAAACATTTCACAGTTTATAGCTAAGTGCTCTACATGCCAGCAGGTTAAGATAGGGGACCAAAAGCCTAGTGGTTCTATGTAGGAGTTCAGTATTCCCATATGGAAATGGGAAGAAGTGAACATAGACTTTGTGATGGGTTTACCTCGTACTCATCATCAACATGATTCTATTTCTGTTATCGTAGATAGGATGACAAATCAGCTTATTTCTTTCCAGTTCACACATCTTATTCAGTTAAGGACTACGCCAAACTCTATATCAGGGAGTTGGTCAGTTATACGGAGTCCCAGTATCAATTATCTCAGATAGAGGTACCCAGTTTACCTCTTATTTATGGAAATCATTCCAAAAGGGTCTTTGTAAGATCCCATAAAATCCTATGTCAAATTAATCCCTTAAAGCTCCTTAAGCGATTCAACACTTAGAAATTTCAGCTAAGTATTGGACTTAGTCTTATCTAAGCCTTTCAAATTTTAATGATTTTAATTATGACCTTCCCACCCTCGAAAAGTTGATTTCTAAGTTGAGTCATATTCAGGGATGAAAATGTCATGTCTAGGGTAAGTTTTAGAATTTTTGGACAAGGATTGGATCATATCTAAGTTGCAGAAATAGTAGCTCATTCCGATAAGCCCGCGTCGTAGTGAGTATAGAGATGATCCATCCATCATGTCATGATGAGATACAATTGGGAAATTGTCTAATCAAGTAGCCCATCGCGATTAGGATGCATCGCGGTGGGAATCGCGATGAGCCGGTTACTGCGTTGCAATGAGGCTTAAATTTGCATTATAGTTACGGGATTTTAAATCCCAAGGGCATCTTAGACATTTCCAATGACCTCATGCAGCCCTAAACACGAAATGGATACCTAAATAACCTAAGGATATCATTATTCTCTCAAGTTTCCCCAAAGTTCACCATTCTCTCTCAAAAGAAAGAAAACCCTAGTTTTGAAAGTCAAGTACAAGGCTCAAAAATTTCTCCAAGAACACTTAAGGATTTATGTTGTAAGGTATGTCAAGTGTTCATTCATGGATTCCTTTCATCCATGAAGATCAAGAATCCCTTTCTAAAATACAAAGATTATGTATTTATGAATGTTCAAGATTTAATTGAATTGAAATTCATGTTCATGTAGTTGTTGGATTTTGATTCATGTTTTAAATAACAAGTTACGAGATTTGATCCTTGTATGTGATAATTTACATGATAATCATGATAAACCCTTTAATTTACAAGTTGATTGATGTATGCATAATAATTAAATATGTTGATGATTGTATAACCAAAGCATGCTCCCCATGTGTTTGATAAAATGCTTATGTGAATGACTTAGTGCCATTATAGCATATTAACATGAAATCCCCATCCATGTACAAGTTAACGCATGCTAAGTGTTTGATCAAATGTCTTATTTAATGAATTATGAGTATATTGTCATTGTTGAGTTTTCAAGATTGTGCCATGATTAACCTTTCCATTCTATCGAGTTCTGGGGGTATTTAATACCCGACAATTTAGCTTTATGCCTAGAGCCAGTGTCAGTTTTCAAGATACTCTCAGTCAAGCCATGATCAGTAGAATTCAGTCAGTCACATGACTCAGGAAAACTCAATAAATTCAGTATCAATCCATAATCTCAGTAATCTTATTTAGTTATTAGATCTCATTAGTATTCCATCAGTCAATGGAACTCAGTAAAATCAGTTCATTTCAGTGTCTATTCAGATGAGAGTAGGATTTAGCATTGAGTGAACCCAAGGATGAGGGGCACACATTGACAGTAGAGGGTGTGACCCATAGAAGCAATACTTGCATTCCAGAACTATATAGCCAGCATAGGTTGAGACATCAAATTGACGGTTGAGGGTTGATGAGGTGGATTAACACTGTCAGATAAGGGTCCCACCATTTTCTTTTGGGGACACTGCCAGATGAGGGTCACTCCTTACCAGTGGTGTAGTATTAACACCCTTCCAATTAAGGTTACAGATTGGACCCCAACTCAGCTATAATATCTTATTTAGGGCATATCGGTTAGATGTCTACTTCCCACAGTCACAGTTTCAGTCTGAGTCTCGGTAATAGAATTCAGATAGTTTTGCAGATTCAGGACAGTCAGATATAGTCACCCAGATCAGACTGGAACTCGACTAATTCCATCAAAATTTAGACTGTCAGACACATTCACTCAGTTATTAGTATATTAGCTATCATAAATCCATGTTATCAGTAAATTCAGTAGTCAGTGTTATCATGATCTCAGTAATAGTTCAACTATTCATGCATGTATTCTCAGGAAGTCATGTTTATGTTACTCAATCAAATAGTATTGTTAATGCATATGAACCCATGCATTCAGCCTACCCACTTGCATACCAGTATATTCTCATGGATTGATGCATACTTTTTCCTGCACTATGGTGTTTTCTACCATAGGTTCAGAAGCACGAGCTCCAGAGCATCAGTAGGATTCTATCTTTCAGTAGGTAGAGTCAGCAGTGAGTCCTCATCATTAGAGGATGTTATTATTTGATTATTTCATTCTTTTAGTAATAAGATATTTAAGTAGACGAAGTTAGTTAGGGACATGTCCCATCAACTCCTTCTTTAGACAGTTCAGTTTTAGAGGCTTTCAGACTATAGCATATTCAGATAGTTTATTTTAGTTTTGGGTATTTCTATACCTCATTCAAATATTATTTTATCAGTTATGTTGTAGTTTTGAACCTTACGGCCTTATAGCTTATATTCCGCATATTTCACCGTATATTATTCAATGCTCAATTACAGATATCAGTCATGGGTTAGCTAGTTGTCCTTTAGGATTTTTAGCATCGTGTAGTATTTGGGCTACTAGAATCGGGGCGTTACAAACTTGGTATCAAAGCTTAAGGTTAAACAGTGTCCTAGGAAGTTTGAAAAGCCGCATCTAGTAGAGTCTTGTGCATGGGTGTATTGTATGCCACATTTATGTACAGGAGACTATGAGATGTTTTAGGAATAGTTTCTATTCTTTTAGTATTCATGTCATACCAGTGATCATAAGATCAACTAAAATTCTCAGTCTAATCCTTTTCTCTTCCGTTTACAGAATATGCCTCCCAAGAAGAGAAGTAAAAATCAGTCAACCTCTCAGCCCGTCTAGGCAGATCCTTTAGATGAGCACATCTCTGATGCAGAGTTTAGAGTTGCATTCACTACTCTTGCTAATTTATTTGTCGCTCAAAATGAACGACCATCTATCATTTCGGCCAACCCAATGAATAATTCAGCTGCAGCTAAGATTCTGGACTTCACCCGAATGAACCCTCCATCTTTTATGGGGTCTAAGTCAGATGAGGACCCTTAGAAATTTCTTGATCAGGATTTAGAAAGTTATTGATATTATGGGGGTGAAATCTAGTGAGAGCACTGATCTAGCTGCATATTAGTTGCAGGATATGGCTCACACTTGGTTTAAGCAGTGGAAGTCTGAGAGGGCCGCAGATGCAAGGCCCATTGAATAGGAGGAGTTTCCCACTGCCTTTTTAGATAGATTCTTTCCCTAAGAGTTGAGAGAAGATAAGGTGTTAGAATTTATCAACCTCAGGTAGGGCAACATGACGGTGAAAGAGTATTCTCTCAAGTTTACTCAATTAGCTTGATATGCACCGTATGTAGTGGCAGACAACAGGTCTAAGATGAGTAAGTTTGTTTCTGGGGTAAATGATAGTATGGTCAAGGAGTGCAGGACTGCGATGTTGAATAGTGACATGAACATAGCCAAGCTTATGATCCATGCTCAGCAGATAGAAGAGCAAAAGATTAAGAAGAAAAAGAAGCAAAATAAGAGGGCTAGAATAGGTAGCTTCAATTTTAATCAGCCTAAGTCAGAGGGTGGTAACTGTTCTGAATTCTACCTAAAGTCTTCAGTTGCAGCTACTTCATTAACCAGTGCTCTAGACCCTAAATTCAGAGATAGGGCACCAGGCCCAAAACCTCAGGGCAGTTTTAATAGTGCTCAAACGAATCCCCTTTGTCAAATTTATGGTAAGAACCACAAGGATATTTGTAGAGCTGGTATCTACTTTGGATGTGCCAAGACAAGCCACAGAGTTAGAGATTGTCCCTAGTCAAGCTTTTAGGGTTAGCATAACTATTTCTCAGCTCAGTCTGATCGCCTGAATTAGCAGAGTGCCACTTCTAGTGCTACCAGTGGGTAATGCCCAAACAGACTCTATGTTCTTTAGTCCCGACAAGATCAGGAAAATTCTCTAGATGTAGTCACTGGTATGTTATAGATCTTTCACTTGCATGTTTATACTTTACTAGATCCAGGAGCTTCCTCATCTTTTTTTACTCCTTTAATAATAGTTGATTTCAGAGTCAGTCCTGAAATCCTATTAGAGCTCTTCTCAGTCTCTACCCCAATGGGTAAAACTATCATAGCCCGAAGGATATACAGGAATTGCATAGTTATGGTATCTCAGAGTCACTTTAGTAGACTTAGTCAAATTAGAGATGACTAATTTTGATATTATTCTTAGCATGGATTGGATTCATTCCTGCTATGCCACAATCGACTGCATAAATAGAATTATCTAGTTTCAGTTTCCAAATGAACCCGTCCTTGAGTGGAGGGATAGTACTTCAACATTTAGAGGTTAGCTTATTTCTTACTTATGGGCTAGAAAAATAATATCTAAGGGGTGTATTTATCATCTTATTCGAGTCAAGGACTCTAGTTCCATAACTCACACTCTTGAATTAGTCCCAGTAGTGTATGAATACTCAGATGTCCTTCCCAAAGATCTTCTAGGAATTTCTTTCGAAAGGGAAATAGACTTTAGCATTGATCTTCTTCCAGATACTCAGCCCATATCTATTTCTCCATACAAAATGGCACCAGCAGAACTTAAAGAATTGAAAGAATAGTTGAAGGAAATCCTAGATAAGTGATTCATCAAATCCAGTATGTCCTTTTGGGGTTCACCAGTCTTATTCGTGCGAAAGAAAGATGGTTATCTCATAATATGTATAGACTACCGTCAGCTCAATGAAGTCATGATCAAGAACAAGTATCTACTTTCCAGAATTGATGACTTGTTTGACCAACTTCAGGGTGCTAGATATTTCTCTAAGGTTGACCTCAGATCAGGCTATCATCAACTCAGAGTCAAAGAATGTGACATTTTGAAGACTGCTTTCTGAACTTGGTAAGGTCACTTTGAATTCTTAGTCATGTCCTTTGGTCTTACCAATGCCCCAGCAGCCTTCATGGATTTGATGAACTGTGTGTTCAAGCAGTACTTGGACATGTTCGTCATAGTCTTCATAGATGACATTCTTGTTTATTCCTGCAGTAAGCATGATCATGCAGACCATCTCCTAATAGTATTACTGACTCTAAAAAATCATTAGTTGTTCGCCAAGTTTAGAAAGTGCAAATTTTTGCTAAGGAGTAGCATTCCTTGGTTATATCATTTTCGATGATGGCATTAGAGTTGATCCTCAAAATATCGAAGAAGTGAGAAACTGGCCAAGACCTATTTCTCCATCAGATATCAGAAGTTTCTTGGGTTTGGATGGCTATTGCAGATGTTTTGTTAAAGTATTTTATTCTATTACATCCCCTATGTCCAAATTGACTCAGAAGAAAGTCCAATTTCAGTGATCAGATTCATGTGAGAAAAATTTTTAGGAGTTGAAGACTTGACTCACCTAAGCCCTAACTTTGACTCTTCTAGATGGTTCAGATGGGTTTGTCGTGTATTGTGATACATCCAGAGTAGGTTTATGTTGTGTCCTCATGCTACATAGTAAGGTCATATCTTACACCTCCAGACAACTTAAGCCCCATGAAAAGAATTATCCGACTCATGATCTTGAGTTAGCACCTCTGGTATTTTCCATAAAGATTTGGAGGCATTACTTTATGTGGTGCATGTACATGTGTTCACAAATCACAAGATCCTTTAGTACGTATTCTCTCAAAAATACCTCAACCTCTGTCATAGAAAGTGGTTAGAGCTCTTGAAAGATTACGACATAAATGTCATCTATCATCCAGGAAAAACCAATGTAGTGGTTGATGCTCTCAGTAGACTGTCTATGGGTAGTGTTGCTCATATCGAGAAAGATAAGAAGAAGTAAGCTCAGGAAGTTCATCATCTTTCCATACTAGGTGTCCTCCTAGTTGATTTAGCAGAAGGTAGTATATGGGTTCAGAACAGTTTAGAATCATCTCTAGTTTTCATGGTGAAAGAAAAGTAGGATAGAGATCCTAGTTTAGTCAAGTTGAAAAAAGTCAGTCAAAGATTAGAAAGTAGAGGTTTTCTCCCAAAGGGGAGATGGTGTGTTATGTTGTCAGGGTCGTCAGTGTGTTCCAGGTGTAGATGACTTAAGGCAGTGAATTCTTGCAGAAACATATGGTGTGCATTACTCTATTTATCCAGGGGCCACTAAGATGTACCATGACTTGCGGGAGATCTATTGGTGGAGTGGGATGAAGAGAGATATTGTAGAGTTTGTGGCTAAGTTCTCTACGTGTCAGAAGGTTAAGATAGAGCATTTAAACCCTAGTGAGTCCATAAGGAGTTCATTATTCCCACCTGGAAGTAGGAATAAGTGAACATGGACTTTGTAACGGCCTTTCCCTGTACTCATCATCAGCATGATTCAGTATGGGTCATTATAGACAGGATGGCCAAATCAACTCATTTCCTTCTAGTTCATACCTCTTATTCAGTCGAGGATTACGCCAAACTCTATATCAGAGAGTTGTTGCACGGTGTTCTGTAATCTATTATCTCACATAGAGGTATCCAGTTCACCTTTTATTTCTGGAAAGCATTCCAAAAGAGTCTTGGTACCTAAATCCATCTACATTCTTTCATCCTCAGATAGATGGTCAAGTAGAAAGGACCATTCAGACCTTAGAAGATATGTTGCGGGTATGTGCAATTGATTTCAAGGGAAGTTGGGATGACCACTTGCCTTTGATTGAGTTTGCATACAACAACTATCATTCTAGTATTTAGATGGCTCTATTCGAAGCTCTCTACAGTAGGAGATGTGGATCTCCAATCGGTTTGTTAGAAGTCGGTGAAGCCACAGTCGTAGGGCCTGAATTAGTATTTGATACCTTAGAAAAAGTTTAGTTGATCAGAGAAAGACTTCAAGATGCTTAGAGCCGACAGAAATCTTATGCAGATGTATGCAGAAAGGATCTCGAGTTTGAGGTTGATAACTATGTGTATCTAAAGATCTCTCCCATGAAGGGAGTGAAGAGATTCAGTAAGAAGGGAAAGATCAGTCCCCAATATTTTGGTCCCTTCAAAATTCTGAGTCGCTTTGGTAAATTAGCTTATGACCTCGATATACCTTCAGATCTAGCCCCAGTTTATCCAGTGTTCTATGTCTCCTTGCTCAATAAGTTCATAGGTGGCCCATCAGTTGTAGTCCCTTTAGAGGCGTAGATGTTCAGAACAATCTCTCTTATAAAGAGATTCCAGTCAAAAACCTTGACTACCAGATTCGTAGATTGAGGAACAAAGAAGTCCCTCTAGTTAAAGTTCTTTGGCGAAATTAGTTCGTTAAGGGAACTACTTGGGAAGCAAAAACAGATATGCAGACCAAGTACCCTCACCTCTTCTCCGCAAACTCAGATCTAGCTCAAATTAATAGTCCTCCTTAAGCTCATTCAGCTTTATGTTTAGATTTCCATTACAAACTTGGTATCCATTACCATTGCATATTCAGTCATATGCTCATGTGTTAGTTAAGACATGAATTCATATGTCAGCTCAGTCATGTATCCATGCAGCAGATATGCATGAATTCAGCTTATCAGTCATGCATTAGATATGCATGAATTGAGCTTAACAGTAATGTATCAGATATGTATTTCTTTATAAGAAAACTCAGCTTATCTGTAATACCAATTATTCATTCATGAGTCAGTTATTCATGCATCAAATATGCATGTTCAGTATGATAGAAATCAACTTATTAGTTATGTCAGTCATGAAATCTTGTTTTAGTTGTGCATGTCCTATATGTACTTCAATTTATTATTCTCCCCTTCTCAGTCAGTCTCAATCGAGGACAAATGTTTTCAAGGGGGAGATATTGTAAGATCCCACAAAATCCTATGTCAAATTCAGACCTTAAAGCTCCTTAAGGGATTCAACACTTAGAAATTTTAGCAAAGTATTGGACTTAGTCTTCTCTAAGCCTTTTGAACTTCAATGAATTTAATTATAACCTTCCCGACATCGGAAAGTTGATTTCTAAGTTGATTCATATTCAGGGATGAAAATTTCATGTCTCGGATAAGTTACAAAATTTTTGAACATGGATCATATGAATGTTGCAAAAATAGTAGCTCACCACGATAATCCCGCGTCATGGTGAGTATAGTGATGATCTATCCATCGCGTCACAATGAGAGCCAATTTGGAAATTGTCCAATCTAGTAGCCCTTAACTATTAGGCTACGTCGCGGTGGGAATCGCGATGAGCCAGTTGCCGCATCGCAGTGAGGATTAAATTCACATTATAGTTATGGGATTTTAAATCCCGAGGGCATCTTAGAAATTTCCCATGACCTCATTCTGCCCTAAACATGAAACTGATACCTAAATAACCTAAGGATATCATTATTCTCTCAAGTTTCTCCAAAGTTCATCATTTTCTCTCAAAACCAAGAAAACCCTAGTTTTGAAATTCAAGTACAAGGCTCAAGAATTTCTCCAAGAACCCTTAAGAATTTATGTTCTAAGGTATGTCAAGTGTTCATTCATGGATTCCTTTCATCCATGAAGCTCAAGAATCCCTTTCTAAAATACAAAGATTATGTATTTATGAATGTTCATGATTTAATTGAATTGAAATTCATGTTCATGTAGTTGTTGGGTTTTGATTCATGTTTTAAATAACAAGTTAAGAGATTTGATCCTTGTATGTGATAATTTACATGATAATCATGATAAACCTTGCAATTTACAAGTTGATTGATGTATGCATGATAATTAAATATGTTGATAATTGTATAACCAAAGCGTGCTCCCCATGTGTTTGATAAAATGCTTATGTGAATGACTTAGTGCCATTATAGCATATTAACATGAAATCCCCATCCATTTACAAGTTAACACATGCTAAGTGTTTGATGAATGTCTTAGTTAATGAATTATGAGTATATAGTTATTGTTGAGTTTTCAAGCTTGTACCATGATTAACTTTTCTATGCTATCAAGTTCTAGGGGTATTTAATACCCAACAATTTAGCTGTGTGCCTAGATCCAGTGTTAGTTTTCAAGATACTCTCAGTCAAGCCATGATCAGTAGAATTCAATCAGTCATACGACTCAAGAAAACTCAGTAAATTAAGTATCAGTCCAGTACTCTCAGTAATCTCAGCAATCTCATTTAGTTATTAGATCTCAGTAGTATTCCGTCAGTCAACAAAACTATGTGAAATTAGTTCAGTTCAGTGTCTATTAAGATGGGAGTAGGAATCAGCACCGAGTGAACCCAAGGATGAGGGCACACACTGACAGTAGAGGGTGTGACCCTTAGAAGCAATCCTTGCATTCTAGAACTATGTAGCCAGCATAGGTTGAGACATCAACACCGCCAGATGAAGGTTGATTAGGTGGATTAACACTATCATATGAGGTTCCCACCCTTCTTTTTTAGAAGCACTGCCAGATGAGGGTCACTCACAGCTTGTCCTTACCAATGGCGTGGTATGATACCCTTCTAATTGCGGTTACAGATTGGACCCCAACTCAGCAATAATATCTTATTTGGGACATTTCGGTTAGATAACTACTTCCCACAGTCACAATCACAATCTCAGCCTCAGTAAAAAAACTCAGATAGTTCTTCAGATTCAGGACTGTCAGATATAGTCACCCAGCTCAGAATAAAACTCAGCTAGTTCCATCAGAATCTAAATTGTTAGACACAGTCACTCAGTTATTAGTATATCAGTTATCAGAAATCCATATTATCAGTAAACTCAGTAGTCAGTGTTATCATGATCTCAGTTATAGTTTACGTATTCATGTATGTATTGTCATGCAGTCATGTTCATGTTACTCAGTTAGATAGTATTGTTCATGCATATGAACCCATGCATTCAGCCTACCCCACTTTTATACCAGTACATTCTCACGTACTGATGCATACGTTTCCTGCGCTATGGTGTTTTATACCATAGGTTTAGAAGCATGAGCTCCAGAGCATCAGTACCATTCCAGCTTTCAGTAGGCAGAGTCAGCAGTGATTCCTCATCATTCGAGGATGTTATTATTTGATTATTTCATTCTTTCAGTACTTAGCTATTTAAATAGATAGAGTTAGTTGGGGACATGTCCCATCAACTCCTTATTCAAATAGTTTAGTTTTAGAGGCTTTCAGACTATAGGAAGCTAAGATAGTTTATTTCAATTTTGGGTATTTCTATACCTCTTTCAAATATTATTTTATCGGTTATGTTGTAGTTGTCAACCTTACAGCCTTACGGCTTATATTCCACATATTTCACCGTATATTATTCAATGCTCAATTACAAATATCAGTCATGGGTTAGCTAGTGGTACTTTGAGATTGTTAGCACCATATAACATCTGGGGTACCAGACTCGGGGCATTACGGTATTGGTACCCAAGTTTACCTTAGTACAACCTTTCACCCTCAGAAAGATGGTCAAGCAGAAAGGACCATTTAAACTCTAGAAGACATACTAAGAGCATGCATTATTTATTTTAAAGGTAGTTGGGATGAACACTTGTCTTTGATTGAATTTTCATATGATAACAGCTATCATTCCAGTATTCAGATAGCCCTGTTTGAGGCTCTCTACGATAGGAGATATAGATCTTCAATCAGGTGGTTTGTGGTAGGTAAGGCTACATTAGTAGGGCCTGACCTAGTATTTGATGCCTTAGGGAAGGTTTAGTTGATTAGAGCTTAGGTAACCCTAAAGACAACAAAAATCTTATGAAGATGTAAGGAGAAAGGGTCTCGAGTTTGAGGTCGGTGATTTTATGTTTCTAAAAATCTCTCCGATGAAAAAAGTAAAGATGTTCATCAAGAAGAGAAAGCTCAGTCCTCGATATGTCAGTCCTTATAGAATTCTCAGTCGCTTCAAAAAGGTAGCTTATGAGTTTGAGTTGCCTTTAGATCTAGCTTCAGCACACCCAGTATTCCATGTCGCCTTGCTAAAGAAATGTATTGGTGAACCAACAATCATAATTTCTTTAGAGGACATAAATATTCAGAATGATCTCTTTTTTGAAGAGGTTCCATTCCAGATCCTTGATCATCAAATTCGCAGACTAAGAAATAAAGAAGTTCCCTTAGTCAAAGTTCTTTGGCGGAATCAGTCTATTGAGGGAGCTACTTGGGAAGCAGAAGCAGATATGCGGACCAAGTATCCTCACCTCTTCTCCACAAACTCAGACTCAGATTAAGGTAACAGTCTTCCTTAGCTTTACTCAGTTCTATGTTCAGATATAATTATAAACTTGGTATCTATTACCGTTGCATATTCAGTTATGCATTCATGAATCAATTCATACATGCAATCATGCATCAGATATGCATGTTCGATATGAAAATTCAGCTTAGCAGTAGCTTCAGTCATGTGTTCCATGCATTAGATATGCATGTTCAGTATAAGAACTCAGCTTATCAATAGTTCAGTCATGTATTCATGCATTAGATATACATATTCAGTGTGTAAGCTCAGTATATCAGTGTTCCAAGCTTAATTAGTCTCATTCGAGGATGAATGTTTCCAAGGGGGAGAAATTGTAATACCCCGTATTTCTCTAGCTTAATTTAACTCTCATTCCATGAGTTATCCAATATAAAATTTTTGAAATAATCAGTATTTTCCATCTTAGAGCTTACCAAGGCGTAGGAAATTCAATCAATTTTGTAACGATATAACATTTGTCCAAATCCGACACCCGGGCAAAGAGTTATGGAAATTTTTGTAAGATAGTGTGCTAATTTGGCCATCAACATATCGTGGAGCCCAACCAAATGGAAATGGTCACTTTCTAGTGATCCATTGAGATATTGGCATGTCACGCCAATCAACATTTTCATAATTGTCCAGTTCCAGTGCACCAATGCGATCCAACCACATCGCGATGAGTCTAAATTTCAGAATCAAAGGGGCACCGTGATTCCACCGTGTCGCGCCAGGCCCTTAGTTCCCAATTGTCTTTTTCTAGTGGACCAACACGATCATGGTGCATCGCGCTAGGGGCCAGTTTGGAAATTTTTGATAAAAAATTTAAATAATGTCCAAGGTTAAACTAGTCTTTTCCCATGATTTTTATATGCCCATACACGGGATTTAATCTCTAAAAAACATTTTAGGGTCATTCATTATTAATTTTCCCTAAATTAAAACATTCTCTCTCAAACAACAAACCCTAGCTTCAAGAATCAAGGTAAAAACTCAAGAACTTCTCCAAGAACTCCAAGAATTAACAATCCTAGGTATGTTAGATGTTCATCCATGGACCCTTACCATCCATGTAGCCCAAGAACATCTTTTCAAAAATACAACGATTGTGTATTTAGGAATTTCCATGATTAAATTGAATTGAATTCATCTTCATGTTATTGTTGGGTTTTAATCCATGATTTAAATTACAAGTTCCAAGAACCGATCCTAGTATGTGTTGATTTACATGTTATTCATGATAAACCCTTCAATTTGCAAGTTGCTTACTGCAACCATGTTAATCCTAAGTGTTTATGATTTAATGAACCAAGTATGCTTCCCATCTGTTTGATAAATTGTCTATGAGAATTAAATAATGACATTATACCATGGTAACATATATAGAGTTAGTATTTCAGTAGATGGCGTTAGTTGGGGGATTGTCCCGTCAACTTCGCTTTCAGACAATTTAAAAAGAGATTTTCTAGACTAGACTTTCAGATAGCATTTCAGATTCAGATGTTGTATTTTTTCAGTGTTTTAGATTTTGAACCTTATGGCATTTTAGCCTACTTTTTCATTTATTTTAGTATTTTTATTCAGTGCTCACAATAGACATTACGTATGGGTTAGCTTATGGTCCTTTGGGGTCGTAAGCACCATGTAGCATTCAAGGTAAAGACTCGAGGCATTATATGTAGGAAGGCAAGGTTATTATGTACGATCTCGTCAATATTAAAGCCTCATGAGAGGAATTATCCTACCCATGATATGGATTTGTGCGCAGTTATGATTGCTTTGAAGTTGTGGAGGTAGTACTTTTATGGATTCTGTTGTTAGATCTTGTCATATCATCATAGGCTTCAGTACTTTCTTTCCCAGAGAGATCTTTATATGAGGCAACACCTTTAGCTTGAGTTGCTTAAGGATTATGACTTGACTATTCTCTACCATCTAGGAAAGGCGAATGTGGTTGTGAATGCCTTAAGCCAAAAGTCAACTAGCATGGGTATCTTGGAATATCTTTTGACCCAAGAGAGGCCTTTGGCCTTAGAGGTTTAGTCTTTATCTCACCAGATGGTTAGAATTGATATTTTGACACCTGGACGTATTTTGTCATTTTTAGAGGCTAGATTTTCTTTGATGGAGTAGATTCGAGCTTATTAGTTTGACGATATTGGATTGAGGTTTATTTAAGATAAAGTGTTGAGTGGGGAGGCTAAGGAAGGCTCCCTTGATTCAAATAAAGTTTTAAGGATTGGGGGCTGAGTTTGTGTGCCGAGAATGGGTGATTGAATTAGGTTATTCTTGGAAGAGGCCCATTGTTCTAGATATTTTATCCATCTAGATGTGACTAAGATGTATCGTTATTTGAGACAACACTATGGGTGGGGTGGTATGAGGCAAGATATATTGGATTTTGTAGCTCATTGCCTATGTTTTCAACATATGAAGGCTGAGCATATGAGACCTAGTGAATTGCTGTGGTGGTTACTCATTCCCGAGATGAAGTGGGAATGCATCACCATGGATTTTGTAACTGGTTTGCCTCATACAACTCATAGTTCTAATAGTGTTTGGGTCATCGTGGATCGATTGACCAACTCAGCTTATTTTATTCTTATTCAAGTCTCGTTCAATGCTGAGAGGTTGGCTCATATCTATATTCATAAGATTATTCGTCTACATGGTGTACCAATATCTATTATTTCAGATCGAGGTTCTGTTTTCACATCTCAATTTTGGAAGACTTTTCAGGATAAATTAGGTATTTGGGTTGATCTTAGCATAATGTTTCAGCCCCAGACTGATGGCCAGTCAGAGAATACTATCCTGGTTTTGGAGGACATTCTCCACGCATGCGTGATGGATTTTGATGGCCAGTGGGAGCAACATTTGGCTTTAGCAGAGTTTTCATATAATAATAGCTACCATTCCAATATTGATATTGGCTCCTTTTTAGGCATGTATGGTTGGCATTGTCGCAACCAAATGCATCAATTCGATGTTTCATAGGTGAGACGATGAGGTACGAACTTACTTCGTGAGTCTTTGGATCAGGTCTAGGTTATTCAGGATAGACTTAGATCGACTCAAATTAGGCAAAAGTTCTATGCTGACCGAAGACTTTGTTCCCTAAGATTTGGTGTTGGTGATCGTATTTTCCTTTGATTTTTACCCATGAAGGGTGTGATAAGGTTTGGGAAGAGGGGAAAGCTTTGCCCCAGGTATATTGGTCTATTTGAGATTCTTCGGGCTGTTGGTGATATGGCTTATGAGTTGGCCTTTCCCCCTGATCTACTAGTTGTTCATCGAACTTTCCATGTTTCTATGCTTCATCATAATATTCCTTATGAGTCTCATGTCATTCTTTGGGAGTCGGTTCAGTTATATGAGCGGTTCTCCTTTATTGAGGAGTCAGTTTCCATTTTGGCTAGGGATATTAGGCGGTTGCACTCTAGAGTGATCCCTATGGTTAAGGTCCAGTGGTGATATCGACATGAAGATGAGGCTACTTGGGAGGTTGATTCTAATATGCATAGTTTTTATCTCCAACTCTTTGTTGATTCAGGTATTTCTTTTGCCTTAGTTCAAGGATGAACTAGATTTTTAGGGAGGGGGTGATGTTACCACCTAAAATTTTTTATGAAATATGTAAAATTTATGATTTTGTGTGATTTGACTATTTTAGAACTCCCTGTAGTTGCATTATCGTATTTCTGGGGTGTTGGAGTGATTGGCATATTTTTTTATGCATTTTGGTTTTATTTCTGGGATATTGTGGTTTTGGATGTTTTCAAGAGCCTTATTTTAGACTTATGGGTATATCTTTTCATCTGTGCGATGGATTACCGAATAGACTACATCAACAACTCTGGAATATCTATTTTAGGCTAGGTAGACCTTTGGTTCGAATCCTGGTGCACCCGAGCTCATTTCACCTATTGATCGGAAAGTTGAAAAATTGAAAATATGGATGTGGGACCTACATTTGATTGAAATGACCTTGAATGAAAAATACAACTTCGCCATCATATCCAAAATGTTAATTTTAGGGTGTTAGCAAGTTTGGTATGATTTTACGGCTTTTAAATCTCATTTCAACCCTCGGTTTGAAAAATTATAATTTTGAATTTTGGGGGTTAGCTTTGTGAAAATAATGTTTTTATGAAAATCTGATGTCTCCATCATGTTCAAAACATCGAATTTAGTATGGTTGTATATTTCGTTTACATGTATCATACTCCGAACGAATCTCAGGCACCCCGTCGAAGTTCGATCGACCAAAAAATTGATATTGCAGAAAAATTTGCTAAAATAGCAGATTTTTCACCTCTTTTTGGCCCATTTTGTTCATTTTAATCTTGCCTCGTGTAAGTTAAACCCTAAAATAGTTTGGGAACTTAAAAATAATATTTATGACAGCTTGGAAGTTAGATTAACACCTATTTCTTGATTTTATTACGGATTTAAGGTAAGAATTTACCCTTTTCTTTGTAATTTCTTGGTTAATTTCTCAAAATTCCAAAACTCGTAGGGCTTTATTTTAAACCCCAATTTTACTTCTTTTCACTTGAATAATATCTTTATCTTATAATTACTAGTTTTTCATCAATTTATCCCTCAACTCTGATTCTTGATTTTAACCCGGATTTCAGAGATTTTTACCCAATAAAGCTTAAAATGGTTTTTTCTTCAATTTGAACCTTGTTTTTGACTTGATTTGACTTGGGTTTTCATCTGTATATTCCTAAAAACATGGGGACATGTTTTTGAAGTAAAGTTCTGATTTTGCCCTTATTTTTCAAAAACCCATTTCGGGGGTCCGTTTTGATCCCGAATCAAAAGTAGTTAATATGTGTGTTGTTAGTTTTAGTTTGACACGTAGATTACATATTTGATGTTTTTAGTGAAGTTTGAGATCATTCGTGGAAAGTAAGGTCGGGGGTTCGAAGTGTAGTGGACCGATTTCGACTTCTGAGATAGGTTATGGCTTAACTCTTTTAGATTGGGTTGGGTAGTAATGATAATACAAAATGCATGTTAAGGGTGGGAAATAATCATGAAAAATGTCTATTTATGTGCTGTTCCTGTGTGGGGGGCAGTATGTGATGTAATTATCAAAATTGAGATATTATGTGATATGTGTAACCGTGTGGGATCCTATGGGATATTGATAGACTTGAATACATGTTAATAATTGTATTGTGTTATTAAGATTCTTAATATGGTACCATTGGTATATTGTGATTATATTCATACTTTATTGGCATATGTGAAATGTGGAAATTCATAGATGAAACTAAAATAATGAGTGGATATTTGCTCAAGTGGTTGTGGAAATATATCAGTATGGTTGATTGTGAAAATATATCATGTGGTTGGTTATGAAAATATATCATGTGGTTGGTTTTGAAAATACTTATTATGATTGTTTGTAAGCATTACATCCTCATATCATACTCATTCAGGATATATTGGTACCACCGTGGCAATATCTGAGAAACACTTGCAACACCTTCTTAAAACCCTTCCCGAGGGAAGTGCCTGGGAGGATACATTGTAACATCTTATAAAACCCTTTCCGAGGGATGTGCTAGAAAGGAGATATGACATATGTCGATTGTATACGGATTGATGAACCCCCCATTGGTCCTATGTCGAGAAGGTTTAGCTCCGTAGGTGTATACGGGGATTGTGAGATGATCCCGAAGGTTGTGAGACGACCTCGGGAATCATTATCATATACATTACATTTTATTGTGTTTATATTGGGTTGTATTATCGTATTGACTTGCCATCTATGTAATTGTCTTATCTTCTTTTAACTGTATTCGATGATCTTGTATATACATGTTCCCCCTTATTCTACTTATATGCGATATAATGCATACTCGGGTTCTATCTTGGCGTGTATGTGATTTATTAGTACTGTTAGTGCAAGTGGTGTGGGCTACCGTTGTGGGACATTTTCTGATTACAGGTGATGTGCCCTTAATGTATATTTTGTATACTTTATTTACCACTTTGCTTGGTCGGCCTGTGATACCTACTGAGTACAAGTGGATCGTACTCATGCTAATTGTGCCCTTTTGGTGCAGGTCCTAGATTGAGTGCACCTCAACTTTCTTGTCTCGGGCAATTGTTGGAGTTTCCAATGTAGCGGTTGGACATTAAGGTGTCCAAAGTTCACCTCTATCTTTATATATTATTATGTCTTTATTAGTATTCAAAGACAAATATTATTCCTTTGTGGTTATTTTTCTAATATATCTGACTTCTGGATTGTATTAGTATTTTTTGCACTATTGACACCTGGTTATGGGCATGATTGGTATTTTAAATAAGTTCTTTCCGCATTGTTATGATTACTTATATGGTTCGGCTTTGTTCTAGGAGCCTAACCTTGGAATATTTTGGTCTTTTGTCTTTTCATATTGATTTGGATGATAGGCTTACTTGTCAAGGTATGTTGCGACAAGTGCCATCATAACCTTCATTTTTGGGTCTTGACAACTGAGTTTTCGTTCTTATTCATGACATAATTGGTGAGCCAGCAATAATTAGTGAATGATGTCAAATCCTTTAGATGCTTTAATGAAAGTTACATATATGCCCCTCAAACTAACTTTGATTCCATAGATACATTCATTTTTTTCTAGATGAGTGAGTTTTCATTCATATCCATCACATAATTGGTGAGCTGGCAATAATTGGTAAATGATGCCAAATTCTTTAGATTCTTCTTTTGGGGATAACCGTGGCATCCGAGTCATATTACACATATTTAGACAAACTCTACGGATACCTTCTCCTTTCCAACTCTATCCAACATAGGACTAGAAATCACCTGATATTTTTGTCTCCGGTGGAATTGAACTTGAACCCTCATGTTCTCAACCACTTCATTGACCATTGGGTCACACCCTTCATGCACCTTTTTCCCTTTTTTTATAACCATGTTTTCTGAGCAAAATTTGCATGCACCTCAGCTAATTCCATAAGATGTCCCTCGCGCACTAGAAATAGGTACCAGATAACGCTTTCTACCAAGGCTGAAATTTAAATTTGAGAGCTCTTGGTTCTTAATCCATAGTAGATCACCCCTTTGAGTGCATCTTTTTTGAGCTAAAATTTTATAGTTTGGTAGATAAGACAAGGTGAAAGAACAAATAAGAAAAAATCTTTTATGATTTAGTGTATAGTTTTAGTTTATTTTGTAATTTTAAGTATTTGCTGATGAATTAAAAGTTCCCCTTGTTGGCATCAAGGAGAAGAATAATAGTCGCAAAAGAGTAGTAGCAAAGTAACTAAGAAGCTCCATTACAAAATTAAACTAAAGATGTGGAACTAACAAAGTTTATTAAAGTGTCTGGGAATATATAGGTGAGGGATTTAGCTTTTTAAGATTGGTAGGTAGTTGATGTTCCATCAAAGAAGATTCTATTTCTCATTATATACTCCAAAAATAATTACTGGTATCGTCTTCCATACTATCTTAATGGGGCTATCAACTTTCTAGTTGCTCCAACTTTCATAAGCATCCTTGATGTTAAGTGGCATGGCCCATCTGATCCGAAAAACTGATATAAACATGCTCTGTTAGCAATCTGGAACTTCCTCCTAGCTAGGTTATCTTGTGCCAAACATGCTTTGTGCAGGCTGTCCAGCTAAAGCAACTCATCTTGGGGGGTAATTTGATCATCTAACATAAGCTTCCATGGCTAACTCTCTGTGATTGTATTATTTGGACCTAGAAATTTGTAGGTTTTCTTCACTGAGAATTCTTTTTTATCGACAACTCCGTATTTGAAGTGGTTTAGGGCTAGGTAGTTGATGTTTGCATTGTGAAGTATTGCTGGCAAACTAATCATTTTCCCCAAATCTTGGTTTTGTAGATTCGTTTTGAGGATTATATTTCCAAGAATTCCCTTCCCTACTTGGACTATTGAGTTAGAGTTACTAGAGACTTTAGATACCTAAATATGTTGTGATAGTCGATCAGATATTAGAGGAGAACTCCCAAGCTATTTTTATATTGAAAATCTTGATCAATGGCCACCTCCTACAACAAGATGATGGATCTGTACTCTTCCCATAGATTGCAAATATACTTTCATACTCCAATCCCTTGTGGTTCTCCTTGAGTCCTGAGAGATTTGATGTTCAATGACTTAAGTTTCCCATGGTTCAAAATTGTAAATGTCCTCTATAAAATTTGCTCCTCCTGCATGTATCTCCATAGCCACTTTATCAGGAAACACTTGTTGTTCAATGCTAAGTTCTTGAAGCCCAAACCACCCAATATGACTTTGTCCCTCTTGAAAGGGTGAAATTTTTGCCATTTCTGTTTCCTTCCCTGAGGAAATTCCTTCTAATTTTGTTAAGTTTTTTGAAGACCTTGCTTGGAATGGGGTGCAGAGACATTATAAGTGGGAATTCAGAGTAAGTATGCCTCCCATAGATTAATACTGCATCTGCCTAGAAGCTAGTCTCTTTTCAAATTTTACTGTGACTCCACTCAAAGTGTATTACTGGTATTTTAAAGTTATCCTTCAATTTGGTTCACTATAATAGTACAATTTAGCTGTGATTTTTAGTTAAATTTTTTTTTGGTTGTTTAATTTTGACCTTATTATTGTTTTAAGGTTACGAGATTCAATAAGTTCACTCTTATAAACAAAAGACATAGAGATTTGAAGAAGAAAAATGAATAAGAAAACAATAAAGAACAAAAAAAAAATAAGAAATAAAAAAATAATGTAAAATGTCACATGGATTTGGCTAATCTTATGTCTCCCAAACCGTATAAAGAGAAGAGTGCAAGAACACTCTCCATGTAGGGGTTTTTAGATAGGAAATGATATAGTTCGGGCCTTCAGGGCTAACAATAACACCCCACGATCTAAGTATTAATCTAACAAAACATGGCTAGTTTAGTAGGGTTTTGAATTATGTTTCTCGAAGTCTTTAAAAAATACCTTCGGGTGCATGTCTAAATTTATGGTCGCTTCATGTTGAGCAGAGTCAAAGTTAACAAGTTGATGTGCTTAAAGAATCAATTCTAGTGCAGCTTCTGGAACATTTGGCATATTGGTTTCAGCCAATGCTTTGTCATGAATGCCACCATTCTTGATATATTATTTTACTGATATGATTTAACTATTGCTTGGTAGATGCAATCACGAGGCCATTTTTATTTTCACCGATAATAGAGGTATGTATCTGTCATTGCTTTTCTCCACCAACTCTCTTTTAAAGTTTAAATCCAGCTTTCTAATGACAGTGAATTTTTTGATAGGCAACATCAATTGCTAGGGATGGTGGAGGCTCAACTTTATCCCGATCTGACAATAGTGATTGTGATTCAATCACCAAGTCCCATTCATCTAATCGTAGCTTCCCAAGTCATCGATTCTTTATGTCAAATCCCATACATCCTCTGCCATTTCCAACTAAAACAACAGCTAGAAGAAAAGTTATTAAGATCTCCTCAGCTGGATTTTTAGAAATTGACCCCTCAACACCACAAAGAGGTAAACACCGCTTAAGTAGTGCTAATGGAAGTCTTGAATTGATAGAGGATTCTGAGTCTTTCCAATCCAGCTTCCTAAGAAAACCTTATAACCCTTCAAATGGTTTTTGGTATGGATTATGTGAGAGGTTTCTTTTGTAAAGATTGCCTTGGAGTTCCCGACAAATTGTGAGAAGTAGAGATATGCCAGTTTCTAGGGTTCTTTTATGCCGCCATGTATTTCATGCTGAATGTTTGGAGCAAGCTACACAAAAATCATGTAAAAGTGATCCTCCTTGTCCAATCTGTGCCAAGCTTGAAGAGGGTAGTTCTCCAGAGCAGCGAGTTTTCTCCAAGTTATTTCCTAGGCTTAAAACATTCAGTAAAAAAGGACCATCCAAGCCTTGGGGATGTGCTCATTTTGGAGATTGTGTCAAAGGGGCTTTGCACACACCATCTTGTGGCACTATGCTCTCACTAAATAACAACCAAATAAGGAAAAATCTTTCTTTGAAGGGTACTTCGGGCAAGGAATTTTTGGGGAAATTAAGAAAAGCTCATACATTTTCATCATAGCTATTTATTGGATTGGTTGATTATGCAATGGTGGGATCTTCAAAAGTATTAGCAGGTTTCGGGTTGAAATAACAACTGAATTTTGTATATAATTTCAAGGATAATATCTGTGGCCTTCGGTGGTTGATCTCCTAATCATTTTAACTATTCCTGTTTATTGTCTTGGAATCTTTGGTGGCTTAGGTCTCATTTGTTTACACTTAATGGTGGTCTGAATCTGAATAATTCAAACTTCAGACCATTAAGTGCAATTGTTTTTTGTTAAGATTTTAGCTTTTAATAGGTATGAATAGGTCTTAATCATTCATATCTCGAACTAAGTCTTGATAGTTCTGAAGAGATATTCTGGTGTTGGATAATATTCACCACTCTATTCATAATCAGCAGTCACCATGTAACTACCTAAAAATTTGATAAAATATGTGAAATTTGTGGTTTTGTGTGATTTGACTATTTTACCCTTCCCGTGGTTGCATTATGGTATTTCTAATTTGTGGGAGTGTTTGCCATGATTTTTTATGCATTGTGGTATCATTTATGCAATATTGTGGTTTTTTTATGGCTTTAAGAGCCTTATTTTGGACTTATGTGGATATCTTTTGATCTGTGTGATGGATAGCCAAACGAACTGCGCCACTAATTCTAGAGTATCAATTTTAGGCTAGTTAAACCTTTGGTTTGGGTTTCGGTGCACCCAAGATCATTATGACCTACTGGTCTAATACGAGCCAAATGGCCAACACAGCTTTTGTGACATCTTTGGAGGCCAACACATAGGGACTCAAGACTTGGTCAGCTCGAGTGTACAAGAACAAGCATGGAGGATCTATTTTTAGCTTGCCATTAAGCAAGGCCGTGTGTAGAAGATTACTTAGAGCATTAAAAACTTGAGGACTCATGGTTTTGGACCACACTTGATTGGTAAAGATTTTTAAAGCGTTGAAGAGCCTTAAAACACTCCAAAACCGCCACTCTACTTAAGGGTGTTTGGTCATATTGTTCCCTTTCCTTACACTCTATAGGAGCTCCTTTCATTAAGGGCATTAGGGTTATTTTGTCTTTATTTTGTACTAACTATAAGTAGGCTCTTTAGGGTTCACTTCATACTTGGTTGTTTATTGATGTAAAACTTTGAAACATTGTAACACCTAATTCTCTCTAGGTTTTGAGAGTGAAACACCTTAGTTGTATGGCTTGGAAAATTCAAAACTGAAATGAGGGCTAATTCAAGTGTGGATTCACTTGAGTTGCAACTTGGCTATAAACGTTAGTGCTTGAGGAGGTAACGTCCCTCTTGTGTCACCATAAGGGTTTTGGTGATTGTTTATGTAGGTGTTATAGGTCCTTAGATTTGATATATCTTAGGGTTTCTAGTGTTTATGTAAGCATTTCTCTAACCATCTATCCTTTAATATATTGCAAATCGTTTGTGTTTTGTGTTTCTCTTCTTGTTGCTGTTTTGTGTCTTGTTCTTTGTGGACTATTTTGTGTCCTTTATTGGCTTCCTTGTATCATTTGGTATCATATCATGGCTTGATCTTGTTCCCACAGGATCAATCTTGGGCTCGAAAACTTGAAAATAAAAAAAAATTGTTGAAAATTAAAAATTCAAGAAAAATAACAATCTGCCCGTGTTTGTTTCTTGGATGACATTATGTTGTTGTTGTAGTCTTTGCCAAAATTTGAGTCTAGATCTAGGTGTATTTTACTTTTTTTGAGTGTTTCTTGTCTTAGCTTTCTTCTTCACTAACACCTTTAGTCTAGATCCAAGTGAGCTTGAACAATTGTTGTTGGTATTGTTGTTGTGGTTTCAAAACTTGAACATTGTTCGTGTTGTTGTTGTGGATTTGAAATCTGGAAGGTGTTGTCTTGAACTTGTGTTGATGATATTGTGTTGTGGGTTATAAGCTTGAAAAAGGTGTGTTTGATTCTTGGAGTTTCACATGAAGTTTGGTCTTCAAACTTCTATTGAAGGTTCTTGTTATTCTAGACCAATCTTCATGTCTAGTTGCAAGAAGACTCTTCAATAGTGTTGTTTTTGATCCAAAAGCCAAGTAGAAAGAAGTGAAGTCTTTGGTAGTCTTGAAAACAAGTCCCAAATACCCACCAAAATGAAGGGGGACAAAAATATCTACCAAAAGACTTGTTTCCAAAAGGGAGAAAGAACACTATCTTAACTGTACAAAAGAAGAAAAGTCCACCAACCCCTCAAAAAGGTGTGTTGCCCAAAAGGTGTAAGACAAGTCAAACCTTTTTGAAAGGTTAAAAGGGCTCCAATCTTGTTGTTTTATTCTCCTAGGGTGAATTATACACTTCAAGAATTGAAAATTGAACCAAAATCTTAAAGTTGGGAAAAATAAGAACCTTTCAAAAACCGCAACCAATCCTAGACTGCTACATCACCAAATTTCGTACAATATCAAAACTTCTGGCTAGAAATCTTGGATTCTTAGTTTCTTGTTGTTGATTCTTCATTTTTGTTGATTCTTATACTAATTGAAAACTAGTAAATACCTACTAAGTTGTAAATTAATTTTTGAATACGTTTCTTCGTGTTAGCGTTATTTTATGCTTTTCTTATTTTTTTGAATCGTAGTATTTCTTGGTTCAAGTTCGGACATTATTTTCTTGAGTCTTCAAACACAAAATCCACTCTGACCAAGGAGTATACTCACCCCTCGAATCATCATGAACTACAAGCCAACTTGCAATACTTGTTAATCCAAGTGTGAGATGATCAAGTGTGTGAGAGTGTGAGGTTGTTTTGAACTAACTTGTGTCTTTTTGTAGGATTTTTTTTCTTTTAGGTATAATTACAATGGAACCCGTGGCTTCAACCTCTCAACCCATCGACAACAATGTCACCAATGTCATTTTGGCCTACCTTGACACTTTTTCCCGAGTCATAGATATGATAAATGAAAGGTTGGATCGAATGGTAGGTCAAAGGGAGCAAGTGGGCTTCCTGAACATATGTCAAGAGAAACTACAAGGTAAAAACACTATCCCCTACACTCCTATGAACTTAGAATGTGGTATTGTGGCTAGCAGTAACCAAGTGGGTGTAGTTGCGGTTTTGCCTAGGGTAGAGGTGCTTGAATCTTTCTTTTGTGATACTCTTGGTATTGATCCTTTAGATGACAAAATTGATTCTTCTCGTGAGAATGTTTTGTGTCCATGTAGTGCTATCATTTATAACTTGACTAAGGTTCCATTATCAAGTGACGAGAGTATTCAAACACTAGTTGACCCTTATGAAAACCAAGGTGAGTCTACATTGTATGTGAGTTGCCAAGAACTAGTAAGGGTGAGCAAAATGATCAACCGGGTGAAGATGATCTTGATTTTCTTGAATGCTTAGAAAATCCAAGTTGTGATTGTCCTTGTGAAGATGGTTTTGATTGTTGTCATTTGGCTGCCCGTGATGGCTTGTATGTATGTGAGGACTACTCTTGTGAAAGATAAGGTGATTCATTTTTAGAAATTCCATCGACTTCTTCTCTATGTGTTTCTTATGTTGGGCATACTCCTAGTGGAGATTTTGAAACTAGTAGTAAGTGCATGCATGAGAATCCTATATTTAAATATGACTTGTGGAACACCTTTGTTAACCCTCTTTTTGTTCATGATATTTCCAATGGTGATAAAAAGGGTATGCTTAACTTTGAGATGGCATCGTAGGGGAGAGTGAGAGTGTCTGAGACCTAAGTCCTTGGTTACATCTTCCATTTGACCCCGGTAACTTCTTAGGGTGTTAAGGATGGATAGATGTTGGTCGGTCCACTTGTTTGAGTGACATTCTTATATGTGTTATGTGGACTTTACTTTCAATTAAGGCACCCCCCTGATGGTGATTTCTTTCGCCAACTACTTTGTAATATTTTTACTAAGTTCCTCATGATTAAAAAAAGGATGTGTGGTTATATCTCAAGTGTGTACCTCCTTGGCATGTTTATGTTGTCTATTGTGGTAACTCTAACCCTCATGTCATAAGGATGTTGTGCTTTTTTGTCTTCTCTTTGTTCTTGCAAGGTTTAGATTTGAGGTTCAATCCTTTTAAAGAAGGGAAGGATGATATGAGCCAAATGGCCAACTTAGCATTTGATGAAATATTTGGAGGCAAACACATAGAGACACAAGACTTGGTCAACTCGAGTATACAAGGACAAGCATGGAGGACCAGTTTTGAGCATGCGATTAATCAAGGCCGTGTGTTGACGATTGGTTAGAGTATTAAAGAATTAAGGACTCACGGTTTTGAACCACACTTAATGGCTCACAGTTTTTGGATCATTAAGGAGCCTTAAAACACTCTAAAACCGCCATTCTACTTAAGGGTATTTTAGTCATTTTGTGACCTTTCCTTACACTCCATAGGAGCTTCTTTCATTAAGGGCATTATGGTTATTTTGTCTTTATTTTGTAATAACTATAAGTAGGCTCTTTAGGGTCCACTTCATACTTGGTTGTTTATTGATGGAAGACTTTGAAATATTGTAACACCTAATTGTAACACCCTGAGACTGTACCCCAGACGCTATATGGTACTAATAATCCCAAAGGACCACAAGCTATTCCATGACTGGTATCTACTGTAATTATTTAATAATAATATTGTATAATGCAGAATTTAAGCGAAAATAGCCATAAGGTTCAATACTAAAATCAAATATAGTATACAGAAAAACAATACTATAAACTGAACGTCTGTCTGAAAATACTCTAATATGAAAAGCCTCTAAATTGTCTAAATCATAGATTTGATGGGACAATTCCCAACTACCTCTGACTACTGAAAATAAACTAAAATACTGACATAAAAACTATGTCCTCAAACTATGAGGACTCACCACTAAGTCTGCTACTGATAATCTGGGCTGCTAAGATTGGTCAGGATCCCATGCATCTGAACCTATGATATAAAACATCATAACGCAAAATAAGAGTATGCGCCAGTACTTTAAATGTACTGGTATGCTAAGTGAGATAGGCTGATATACATTGGTTCATATGCATGAACAATAACTAACTGGATAACATGAACATGACTGAATAAGAATGTATGCATGAATACATAAAATATAACTGATAACGCGTTAAAACTAGTTACTGAGTTCTGAATACAAATTAAATGATATTTGAGTTTATTGATATTGTAAGACTGATAACTGAGTGACTATTTCTGATAGTCCTGATTGATAACTGGGTAACTATTTTTGATAGTCCTGATTCTACATAGCTAAACTGAGTTCTATACTGAGCTGGGTGACTGTGTCTGACCGTCCTGAATCTATAGAACTGAACTAAGTTCTATATTGAGACTGAAACTAAAACTGTGGGAGGTAATCATCTAACTGACATACCCCCTTTTTAATAGATTGGGGTACAATCTGTTACCCTATTTAGAAGGGTGTCAGTACAATGCCACGGGTAAAGACAAGCTGTGAGTTAACCCTCTCTGATAGAAAGCTCTTTTGTCAACCCTCGTTGATAGGAAAACTCGTACGAGATGTATCAACCCTAGTCCGATAGGAAGATATCTCAACCTGTGCTTTCTACATAGTTCTGTAATGTAGGAATTGCTATTGAGGGTCAAACCCTCTTCTGGAAAGAATGCCCCTATCCCTGGTTCACTCGGTGCTGAATCCTACTCCCAGTTGAATAGGCATTGGACTAATTTCTAGACTGTACTAGGCTTGACTAAACTATTACTGATCGTATTGTCTAACTGGGCTGAACAGAGTTCACTGAGTTCCACTAACTGGCGGATTACTACTGAATTCTATTATCCGACTAAATACAACGGAGTTCTGTTAACTGATTGAATCTATTAAGGTCTGAATCGAATTCTAAACTAAAACCGTGACTGATTACTGAGTACTACTATTTGTGACACTACTGATACTATTTTTCTACAACTGTAGCTCTAGGTAAACAACTATGTTTTTGAGTATTGAATAACCCCAGGACTCGATAGCATGAAAAGCAAAACATAGTATAAACTTGTCAAGCATAACAATATGCCATTATTCATAGCTCATTAATAGAGACATTTATCAAAAACTTGCAAGATATAAGTTTGCACATAAGCTAGTATGACATGATTTTCCCTTTTTTGTTCAGATAGTAATTTATCAAGCACTTGGGGAACACAACTATGCATATGATACTAAACAACATGTAGGCATTACAACATAAATTCCCAAATTCATAATTTGAAGGGGCTTTAACATGAATTCACATGATACTACACACATGATAATCAATTCCACATGAAACTTGTAATAAACCATGGATTAGAACCCAATTAACATTAAAATCGTGAATACACTTAAATTAAATCATGGAAATCATGAATAAATTTAGTTAAAGTTTAAAAGAGTTTCTTGGACTCCAAGGGTGGAAGGAAACCCTTAGTAGAACACCCAACATACCTTGGTACTTGAATTAGTGAAGGTTTTTTGTGAGTTCTTGAATCTTGAATCTTGAATTAGAAGCCATTAGGTTTTGTTCTTGAGCAATTTTGAGAATAATGAATGAAATTTGCCTCTAAAGTGGCTAAATCTTGTGTTTTGAGGGATAATAGATGCGAGAAAATGACCCAAATACCCCTAAGAATGCAATTTTTTAATGACTGAAAACTGGCCTAGACACATAGACCGACAGGCCGCGTCATTGGCATTGATGAGATGGCCAACGCGTTGCATCGATTCTACATCAGTTCGCTAGAATTATACTGGAAGTTGGGGAAAAATATTTGTCGACACGATGGAGGATGCGACGTATAGAGATTGGATCAACCCACTATTTTGGTCACTCAAACATGTTTCAAATGAGGTCTAAAAAATACGAAACTCGCCGGAGAATACCTACTAACATTCCGGATCATGAATCAACCTAAAGATCGATATTTTATGGTCATAAGGTCATGAAATAGGATTGCGAACTTACGAAGGCTAAAATAACACTAAGTATGAATACTTAGCTAAAATTTTCTAAGTTTGGGACCCCTTGGCAAGCTTTAAAAGACTAAATTAAGCATAGGATTTTGCGGGGTCTTACAATATCTTCCCCTTTGGAACATTCATCCTAGAGTGAGACTGACTGAGATGGGAGAACTGATAGACTGAAAGTACATACTGGGCATGTATGAATGAAGCATGATTTCATAACTGAAACTACTCATATACTGAGTTTTCATACTGAATACGCATATCTAATGCATAGGTACATGACTGAGCTGATTTATTAATGCATTTCTGGGATTACTGATAAGCTGAGTTTCTCACATTGAATATGCATATCTGATGCATGAATACACAATTGAACTGACTCATGAATGCATGACTAAATATACAATGGTAACTGATATTAAGTTCATAATGGAAATCTAAGCATGGAACTGAGAAAGTTCAAGGAAAAAGTATTACCTTAGGCTGAATCTGTGTTTACGGAGAAGAGGTAAGTATACTTGGTTCGCATATCTACTTTTTCTTCCCAAGTAGCTCCCTCAACAGACTGATTCCGCAAAACAACTTTGACTAGAGGGACTTCTTTGCTCCTCAGTCTGCGAATCTAAAAATCAAGGATTTCGACAGGAATTTCCTTATAAGAGAGGTTGTTCTAAATATCTATACCCTCTACAGGGATTACAACTGCTGGGTCGCATATGTATTTCTTTAGAAAGGAGACATGAAACACCAGGTGGACTGAAGCTAAGTTTGAAGGAAACTCAAGCTCGTAAGCTACCTTTTGGAAATGGCTAATAATTAGATAAAGACCGACATATCGGGGACTGATATTCCCCTTCTTGCCAAACCTTTTCACTCCCTTCATAGGAGAGATTTTTAAGTATACATAATTGCTAATTTCAAACTCGAGATCTTTTCTTCGCACATCTGCATACGATTTTTGTCGGCTCTGAACTGTCTTAAGCTTTCCCTTGATCAACTAAACTTTTTCTAAGGTATCAAATACCAGATCAGGCCCTACCACTGCGGCCTCACCCACTTCAAACCAACTAATGAGAGATCTACATCTTCTCCCATAGAATGCCTCAAATAGGACCGTCTGAATGTTGGAATGATAACTGTTGTTATACGTAAATTCAATCAAATGCAAGTGGTAATCCCAACTACCTTTAAATTCAATGGCACACGATTTTAACATATCTACTAAAGTTTGGATGGTCCTTTCTGCTTGTCCATCTATCTGAGGGTGGAAGGATATATTGAGGTAAACTCGAGTACCGAGACCCTTTTGGAATGCTTTCCAAAAGTGAGAAGTAATTTGGGTACCTCTATCTAAGATAATGGATAACGGGACTCCATGCAATCTGACCAACTCCCTAATATAGAGTTTGGCATAATCCTCAGCTAAATAAGAGGTATGGACTGGTAGAAAATAAGCTGATTAGGTCATTCTGACTATAATGACACAAACTGAATCATGCTAGCGATGGATAAGGGGCAAACCCATCATGTAATTTATGTTCACCTCCTTCCACTTCTAAGTGGGAATATTAAACTCCTACATGGATCCACTAGGCTTCTGATGCTCAATCTTAACCTGCTGACATATTGAGAACTTAGCTACAAACTATGAAATATCTCTCTTCATCCCACTCCTCTAATAGACTTCCCACAGACCGCGGTACATCTTAGTGGCCACTGGATTAATAGAGTAACGTCCACCATGCTCTTTTGAAAGAATTCATTGCCTCAAGTCATCTACACCTGGTACACATAGCCGAATCTAGCAATGCAATACACCACAAACCCGTCTGAACCATCTGGTAAAGTCAAAACTAGAGATGTAGTGAGTCGAGTCTTTAACTCCTAAAAACTTTTCTCACAAGAATCTGACCACTAGAATTTACTTTTTTTTGGGTTAATCTGGACATGGGGGATGCAATAGATGAAAATACCTCTACAAACCATCGGTAATAGCTAGCCAAACCTAAGAAACTACTGATATCTAATGGAGAGATGGGTCTAGGACAAATTCTCACTACTTCGGTCTTTTGGAGATCAAATCTAGTGCCATCACCGGAAATGATATGGCTGAGGAAAGCTACTTACCTTAGCCAAAATTCACACTTACTAAATTTAGCAAATAGCTGATGGTTTTTGAGAGACTGTAACACTATTCTAAGATGGTATTCATAATCATGCTCACTGCGAGAGTAGACAAGAATGTCATCTATAAAGACTATGACGAACATGTCCAGGTACTACTTGAACACATGGTTCATCAAGTCCATGACACTTTTGGGGGAATTGGTAAAACCAAATGACATGACTAAAGATTCAAAGTGACCATATCGAGTTCTGAAAGTTGTCTTTGGAATATCACATACTCTGAATCTGAGCTGATGATAGCCTGATCTGAGGTCTATCTTAGAAAAATAAATAGCCCCCTAAATTTGGTCAAATTAGTCATCGTTTTTGGGAAGTGGATACTTGTTCTTGACCATGACTTTATTCAACTAACGGTAATCAATACACACTCTGAGGAAACCATCTTTCTTTTGCACGAATAGAACTAGCGCACCCACAGGGATACGGTGGGTCTGATGAATCCCTTGTCTAGGAGATCCTTCAACTGTTCTTTTAATTCTCTGAGTTATGCTGGAGCCATTCTCTATGGAGGGATAGAGATGGGCTGAGTATCCAAAAGAAGGACTATTTTGAAGTTAATTTTCCATTCAACGAGGACTCCAGGAAGATCTTCGGGAAATATGTCTGGAAATTCACATACTACTGACACTGATTCAATATTAAGGGCTTCTAAACTAGAGTCTTGGAATCGTACAAGGTGACAGATACACCCCTTGGATATCATTTTTCTTGCCCTTAGGTAGGAAACAAGCTGACCCCTAAGTGCTGAAGTACTACCCCTCCACTCTAGGACAGGTTCATTTGAAAACTGAAATTGGACAATTCTATTTCTACAGTCGACTGAGGCATAGACATAATGAAGCTAATCTATACCTAGAATGACATCAAAATTGGTCATCTCTAATTCGACTAAGTCTACTGATGTGACTTTTTGAGATACCATAGATGGATAGTTATTGTATACCTGTTGGGCTATGATAGATTTACCTACTGGGGTAGATATTGAGAAGGGCTCTGCTAGGATTTTGGTACTGACTCCGAAGTTAACAACTATATAAAGAGTTATAAAAAACAAAGAAGCTCTTGGATCTATCAAAGCATAAATATGCAAATGATAAACTTGAAACGTACTAGTGACCACATCAGGAAAACTCTCTTGATCCTGTCGGGACTAAAGTGCATAGAGTCTGTTTGGCCATTGCCCACTGGTGGCGCTGCAAGTGGCACCCTGCTAATTTAGGCGATCGGACAAAGCTGAGGGACGATTATGCTGACTTTGGGAACCCATCTAAGGAAACTGTCTGACTCTATGGCCTGGCTTTCCATATTCAAAACATACATCACTGCAAGCCCTTTAGACACCCTAATGGTTTTTGCCACACTTCTACCAGAGAGAATTTGTTCGGGTACTGCTAACACTACCTTGAGATTTAGGGCCTGGCTCCCTATCCCAATTGCTATCTCTGAATCTCGACACTGGAGCACTGGATAAGGATGGAGTTGGAACTGAAGATTTTGGGAAGAACTGAGAATGATTCCCACCCTCTGACTTAGACTGAGTGAAGTTGAAGCTGCCGGTACTAGCTCTCTTATTCACCCTCTTATTCTCCTTATTTTTAGTCTCCTCTATCTGCTAAGCATGGACCATAAGCTTGTATATGTCCATATCCTTGATCATCATTAATGTTTTATACTTCTTGACCAAACTATTAGACACATCTGGCATAAACTTACAATCTTGGATTTGCTATCTGCCACCACATGAGAAGCATATCTCGCTAACTGAGTAAACTTAAGAGAATACTCCTAGAATATTATGTTGCCCTATCTCAAATTAATAAACTCCAAAACCTTATCTTCTCTCAACTTAAGTGGGAAGAACCTATCCAGAAAAATAATAGCAAGCTCCTCCCATTCTATGGGCTCTTCATCTGTGGCCTTCTTTTATTTCCACTATTTAAACCATTAGTAATCCACATCTTGTAACTGATATGTATCCAACTTAGCTCTCTCACTAGCAGTTACCCCATAATATTTGTAACCTTCTGCACCTGATCAACAAATTCATATGGGTCCTCATCTGACTTAGACCTTGTAAAAGATGGAGGGTTCATTCGGGTGAAGTCCTGAATCCTGGATGCTGCAGTATTGGCTACTGGATTGGCTAGAATGGTAGCTGGGCATTCATTTTGGGCTGCCACAGAATGAGATAGGGTAGTGAAAGCTGCTCTGAATTTCACGTGGAAAACATACTCATCCAGGGAATCTGGCTGGATGGACAGGGGTATTGCTGGTCTCCTGTTTCGTTTCCCTTAGTCCTTTTTGGAGGCATGTTCTGTAAATTGAAAGGGAAAAGATTATATAGATAGTTTAACTGGAGATCATGCTCACATGCACGAGATGAATACTAAAAGAAGGGAAACTTTTTCTAAAACATCTATTAGCCTCCTATCCATAAGTGTGGCGCACTACACACCTATCCACAAGGCTCTACTAGATGCGGCTTTTAGACTTTCTAGGACTCTGTTGAACCTTAAGTTATGATACCAAGTTTGTAACGCTCCGAGTCTATGCCTTGAATGCTACACTGTGCTTATAAACCCGAAGGACCATAAGCTAACCCATGACTGGTATCTGCTACAATTACTGAATAATAATATTGTATAATGCAAATTTTAGGATAAAATAGCCATAAGGTTCAATACTGAAATCAAATATTGTATATAGAAAAATAAAATTGTAAACTGAACATCTGTCTAAAAATACTCTAATATGAAAAGTTTCTAAATTGTTTGAATCATGGAGTTGATCGGATAATTCCCCAGCTAACTCTGACTACTGAAAATAAACTAAAATGCTTAGATAACAACTCTATCCTCGAACTATGAGGACTCACCACTAAGTCTGTTGTTGATAATCTTGGCTGCTAAGATTGTTCAGGATCCCTTGCATCTAAACCTATGATATAAAATATCATAGCACAAAATAAAAGTATGCATCAGTACTTTGAATATACGGGTATGCTCAGTGAGGTAGGCTGATATGCATGGGTTCATATGCATGAATAATAACTGACTGAGTAACATGAACATGACTGAATGAGAATATATACATGAATACATAAAATGTAATTGAGATCGTGTTAACACAGGTTACTGAGTTCTAACTACTAATTAACTAATATCTGAGTTTATTGATATTGTAAGACTGATAATTGAGTGATAGTTTTTGACAGTCCTGATTGATAATTGGGTGACTATTTTTGACAGTCCTGATTCTGCATAACTGAACTGAATTCTATACTAAGATGGGTGATTGTGTCTGACAGTCTTGAATCTGTAGAACTGATCTGAGTTTTTTATCGAGAATGAAACTGAAACTGTGGGAGGTAATCATCTAATCGATATGCCCCTTTATGAATAGATTAGGATCCAACCTATAACCCTAGTTGGAAGGGTGTCAGTACTGTACCAAGGGTAAAGATAAGATATGAGTTAACCATCTCTGACAGGAAGCTCTTTCATCAGCCCTCGCTAGCAGAAAAACTCATATGAGATGTATAAACCCTAGTCTACAAGAAGATATCTCCACCTACGTTGGCTACATAGTTTTGTAATGCAGGGATTGCTATTAAGGGGCAAACCCCTTTGCTGGAAGGAATGTCCCCATCCCTAGGTTCGCTCGGGTTTAATCCTACTCCCAATTGAATAGACACTGGATTGATTTCTAGACTGTACTAGATTTGACTGAACTATTACTGACCGTATTGTCTAACTGGGCTGAACTAAGTTTATTGAGTTTCGGTAACTCGTGGAGTACTACTGAATTCTTTTATCCAACTGAATACTATGGAGTTTTGTTAATTGACATAATTTACTGAGGTTTGAACTGAATTCTGAACTGAAACCTTGACTGATTATTGAGTACTACTGTTCGTGACACTACTGAGACTATTTCTGTACTACTGTAGCTCTAGGTAAACAACTAAGTTTTCTGGTATTGAATACCCCTAGGACTCAATAGCATGAAAAGTAAAACATAGTATAAACTTTCCAAGCATAACAATATGCCTTTATTCATAGCTCATTCAAAGAGACATTTTATCAAACACTTGCAAGATATAAGTTTGCATATAAGCTAGTATGACATGATTTCCCCCTTTTTGTTCACATGAGTAATTTATCAAGCACTTGTGGAGCACAATTATGCACATGATACAAAACAACATATAGGCATCACAACATAAATTCCCAAATTCACAATTGGAAGGGGCTTTAACATGAATTCACATGATACTACACACATGATAATCAATTCCACATGAAACTTGTAATAAACCATGGATTAGAACCCAATTAACATTAATATCATGAAAACACTTAAATTCAATCATAGAAATCATGAATAAATTTACTTAAAGTTTAAAAGAGTTTCTTGGACTCCAAGGGTGGAAGGAAACCCTTAGAAGAGCACCCAACATACCTCGATACTTTAATTAGTTAAGGTTGATGGTGAGTTCTTGAATATTGAATCTTGAATTAGAAGCCCTAGGGTTTTATTCTTGAGCAATTTTCTGAAGAATGAATGAAATTTTCCTCTAAAGTGGCTGAATCTCATATTTTAAAGGCTGATAAATACGGGAAAATGACCCAAATACCCCTGAGAACATGGCTTTTTAATGACTAAAAACTGGCCTAGAGACACGTAGGCCAACAAACCTTATCATTGGCATCGATGTAATGGCCAACACGCCGCATTGATTCCAAATCGGTTCACTGGAATTGCACTGGAAGTTGGGAAAAAATAACTGTCGATGTTATGGACGAACACGTCGAGATTACGTTGACCCACTATTTTGGTCACTCAAACATGTTTCAAACGAGGTCCAAAAAGTTTAAAACTTGCTCGAGAACACCTACTGACAATCCTAATTATGAATTAACCTAAATATTGATATTTTACGGTCATAAGGGACTTAAAATAGGAATGCCAACTTATGAAGGCTAAAATAACACTAAGTGTGAATACTTAGCTAAAATTTTCTAAGTCACGGACCCCTTGGCAAGCTTTAAAAGATTAAATTAAGCCTAGGATTTTTCGGGGTCTTACACTAATTCTCTCTAGGTTTTGAGAGTGAAACACCTTAGTTGTCGGGCATAGAAAAGCCAAAACTGAAATGAGGGCTAATTCAAGTGTGGATTCACTTTGTTGCAACTTGGCTTGAAACGTTGGTGCTTGAGGAGGTAAGATCCCTCTTGTGTCACCGTAAGGGTTTTGGTGATTATTTATTTAGGTGCTAGAGGTCCTTCGATTTGATACATCTTAGGGTTTCTAGTGTTTATGTAAGCATTTGTCTAACCATCTATCCTTTAATATATTGCAAATTATTTATGTTTTGTGCTTATCTTCTTGTGTTTGTTTTGTGTCTTGTTCTTTGTGGATTGTTTTGTGACGTTTGTGGACTATTTTGTGTCCTTTGTGGGCTGCCTTGTAATATTGTTGAAAAGTTGAAAAATTAAAAATATGGGTGTAGGACCCTCATTTGGTCTAAATGACCTTGGATGGAAAATCTGACTTTGCCAGTAGATTCAAAATATTGATATTAGGGTGTTAGCGTATTTGGTGTAATTTTACAACTTTTAAATCTCATTTCAATCCTTGGTTTGGTAAGTTGTAATTTCGTCGGGGGTCAACTTTTTGAAAATGATGTTTTTTATAAAAATCTGACTTCGCCAACGCATTCAAAACGTCAAATTTAGTGTGGTTACATAATTGTTTTGCATATACCAGACTCTAAAAGAATCCCGAGCACCCCGTTGAGGTCCAAATTGGACTTAAAATAAGAAAAACAACATCTTTTTCCTTACCAGTGCAGATTTTTTGCACTATTAAAATAGTTTTTGGGTCCATTTTACTCATTTTTCATCTTGTCTCTAGATAGTTAAACCCTAAAATAGTATGGGATCTTAAAATTGATGCTTGTGGGAGCTATATTAACACCTATTTCGTGATTTTATTACGGATTTAAGGTAAGAATTCACCATTTTTTTAGTAATTTCTTGATAAATTTCTCGAAACTCCGAAAATCATAGGCTTGATTTTAAACTCCAATTTCACTCCTTTTCACTTGTTTAATATTTTATATTATAATTACTAGTTTTTCATCAATTTAACCTTCGTAAATATGCTGCTAATTTGTGAGTGCTAACCAGAAATATCTTATTAAGAGAACTGAGTTTCAAAAAAACTTCGATTGTTGATGTTAACCCTGATTTCAAAGAATTTACCTAGTAAAACTCAAAAATGATTTTTCTTTGATTTGAACCTCATTTTTTACTCGATTTAACTTATGTTTTTAGCTGTAGGTTCCTTCAAACATGGGAAACATATTTTTTAAGTAAAATTCCAACTTTGCCCTTCTTTTTCGAAACTCATTCTGGGGGTCCTTTTTTACCCCAAATTAAAAGTAGTCAATATGGGTGTCGTTGGTTTTATTTTGACCCTTAATTTCATATTTGATATTTTTAGTGGAGTTCAAGATTGATCGTGAAAAGTAAGATCATGGGTTTGAAGTGTAATGGGCCGATTTTGGCTTTTGAGGTAGCTATGGCTTAACTCTTTCAAACTATGTTGGATAGTAAATGATGATACAAAATACATGTTAATGGTGGGAATTAATCATGAAAAATGGCTATCTATGTGTTGTGCCTGTGTGGGGGCCTATATGTGATATAATTGTTGAAATTGAGATACTATGTGATATGTGTGACCGTGCGGGATCCTATATAATATTGATAGCCTTGAATATATCTGACTAATTATATTGTGTTGTTAAAATTCTTAATATGGTACCATTGGTGTATTGTGATTATATTCATACTTTATTGGCATATGAGACATGTGGAAATTCATGGATGAAACGAAAAAAAATGAGTGGATATTGTCTCATATGGTTGTGGAAATATATCATTTTGGTTGGTTGTGAAAATATATCATGTGGTTGGTTGTAGAAATACTCATTGTGATTGGTTGTGAGCATTACATCTTCATAATACTCATTCATGAACCATTGGTACCACTATAGTAACATCTAAGAAACACTAGGAACACCTGATAACACCTTTTTGAGGGATGTGCCAGAAAGATGATATGATATATTTGGATTGTATACAGGTAGACAAACTCCCCATGGGTCTTGCATTGTGATACAAAACAAATGTCCTTCTAATATTTAAAGAGGATGCTTATGGGTCAAGTGACACCTGATGACTTCTTGAGAGCTATCAAAAGGCATTCATTGGATGATTATGATGACCAAAGAGACTCAAAGGACACTAGAGAGGCTGATGAAAGAACAAACGAGGGTAGAAAGCCCCGAAAGAGGAGATGTGCCCCATCTTCTTTGAAGGTGTACCCAACCCACTCTAGACCTACTAGAGTGAATCAAAATAGCCCACTCCACATTAGAATATGCCCCATGTGTTCCCCATATGCTCAAGCAAGTGCCTAAAGGGGTTTTATGTGTTTGTCTTTCTTAAATGGGTCACTTTTAGGCCCATATGATGTAATAACCTAGCCTAGACTACAAATAGGACTTTTTTCATTTTAGTAAGTAGTTTATGTTCAATTATGAATTTGAACACTTGTGAGAGTGTGAGGCAAGTGTGGATTCGCTTGTGTTGTTCTTTTATTTAGAAATGTGGGTTGATTGGGAATTGATTCCCTTAAGGTATAAATAAGATTTAGGTGCATTTTTTAGTTTAATTGATTGAGGGTTTAGGGTTTGATACACCATTTATTTGCTTTCAATTCCTTGCATTGTGTCTATCTTATTGCTTCTCTATCTATCTTTAGCTTTTATATTCGTATCGCAATTTAGTTTTCAATTTAGTAGTTTATTCATGTATCATTTGGTATTAGATCCGAGGTTAGAATCGTTTCCACGATTCTAGTCTTGGGTTTTGCTATCTTGAAAATCAACCAAAAAAAAGAGTTAAAAAATGAAAATCGCAAAAAGAGTACTATTCATGTTTTAGTCCTAGGTCAAAATTTTAGTTTTTGATTTTGTGTTTTCTTATGTTTCTAGTGTTAGATTTGTTTTCTCTAGCACTATAGGAGCCTTGGGTTCAAATTTGAGCTTAATCGGAGTCCATTTAAGTGTTCTATCCTTGTTGGAAGCTTGGGTTGAAGAAGTTTAATGTGAATTGAAAATCTAGAATATTTTGTTGTAAATTTGAACAAAATGATGTTTGGAATGTGTTTATAAGGTTGAAAAGAGCCTCGGGTCAAAATTTCATCGCATTTCGATCATTGGTTCAAGAGTTAGACAATTTTGAAGTTTTGGTGTTCTTAAGTGTTCTTTCAGAAGATTCATATCTTCATCATGAATTCTTAGCAAAAGGTGGTGTTTGGTTAAAAAATAAGGAATAAAAGTGTGGAAAAAGTGTTTGTACAAAATCAAAAAAGAAGATTCCACAAGAGAGTACAAAGAGAGGATCATTTGGAGGGAAATTTTGTCCAAACACAAAGGGATAGGCCGCCAATCTGCCTTACATCTACTCCCAAGGTGCGCCTGGTCTGCCCTAGACCTGTGGCTGCACCTCAAGGCAGTAGACAAGGACCCAACCTGTGTCCAAGGTGACTTTCCCCTATGTCTTGACTGCTGGAGTAGGCTGCCGAACACAGATCAGCCATACCCAATGCAAATTACCTCCTTTTGACGTGAATAAACTTCCGCAACACCAATCCAAGTTTATCAACACTTTCCAACATCAATTCAAGTCTTAAAACACATATCAACATCTTTAAAACTCCATTTCTCAAGTTTTGATTCTTAGTTTCCATTTTTTGATTCTTAAATCTCTTCTTTGATTATTAACTACTCATCAACTAGTAACTTATCTACTAAGTTGATTGATAGTTCTTGAGTCCTTTTCTTTCATCGTCCTACTTTTCTTTAAAGCTTTTATTTTTTGAATTCTTTGTTAATTCTTGACTCAGGTTCGTACATATTTTCTTTGAGGCATTTTAAACAAGGATCTATTCCGACCTCAAGCCATAATTGGTACCAAGCTTTCCCATTGGAGTATAAACGATCTATCAACACTTACGACGCCAATTGAGGGATGAACTAAAGGTGGAAACTTTGATAGATTGTGAGGTTGATTTATTAACCTATAATGTGTTTGTTGTTTTTGTTTTGTTTTAGTATTCCTTTTATATAGGTACCATGGTATCGGGAGAAGGTAGCCCAAGAGCTTTGGGAGAGATAAACATGGAAAGTTTAATGGTAGACATAATGAGTGTGAAACTAGATGTAAATCAAAGAATGGAAAGCATGGAAAGTTCACTCTCAATAAGGATGGACACCTTGGAAGTCCATCAAAACTCCACCACATCCACTCCTCAAAATCATGCTTCTTCTAGCGGACATGCTCTCAACACCTCCACTACTATAAATCTGGAAATACTTCACCAAATGTTCAATCCACCTAGGTAAGTATATGAACCCATCATCCAAGCCACTACTTACCCAAATAACCATAATCCCGTTTGTCCCCTACAACCCCAATTCAATCAAGCCCATCAAGAAGCTCCACAAAACCCAAACCAGCTACCTTAATTCTCCGCTAACCTAAATCAACCAATATAAATTGAGGATGATGGACGCGAGGAACCTTATGGAAGAGGTGAATAGTTTGATGAAGTGGCTCTCTTTGTTGAATTTTTAAGAACTATAAGAGGACCTCACGAGGGAGGACATAGAGGGCTAGGAATAAGATTTGGTCTGGTTCCACATGGAAGAGAAAACTTGGGAAACCGTCCCCAAGTATAAAAAGATTATCAATGGGATCAAGGAGGTAACATGGGTTGATAAATGGGTCTTAACTCAATCAATATCACTCTTCCTACCTTTAAAGGAACTAGTGATTCATCTATCTACCTTGATCTGGAGATACAATGCAATATGATCTTCCAACTCAATGAGTTAACCAGACACAAGAAAGCCGCCCACGCAATTGCTCAACTTGAAGGGTATGCTTCTACTTGATGGGAGAAAAAAAATGCAAAGAGAAATAAATATTAATCCCAACCTTCCGAATTGGGATGAATTAAAGAAACTCATAAGAGAGAGGTATGTTATGAAAAAGTTTAAGCAAGCGCAATTAACAAGGCTCTACAATTTGAGACAAGGAGGTAGAGGTGTGGAAGACTATTATGAGGAGTTTCAAAAATTGATCCTTCATCTTGAGATTATTAAACCCCCAAACTATTGTATGGCTCAGTTCAAAGGTGGTTTAGATTATGAAGTTGCTTCTCAACTAGTTGTCCATAAGTTTGATCGAATAAAAAATCTTGTTGAAGCGACCATTGAGGTTGAAAGGAACAATGATGCCTATAAGTCCTTTAATAAATGTTATAATTCTTCTACTTCCTCCAGATGGAACAAGAACAAAGATTTCAACAAGCCCGTTGATAAGTCAATCCAAAGGCATCCATCAAGGAATAAAGTTAATCAATCTTCTAATCCTAATTCTAAAGGTATTACTTGTTTTAAATGTCAAGGTTGGGGTCATAAGGCTAGTGAATGTCCCAAATAAAGGAACATAGTATTGGTGGATGGTAATACTTACTTTGTTGGAGATATTCTGACCAAAAATAATGGTGGTGAGGAAAGCCCTCAAGAGGATAATGACCTTAGAAGTGAAGGGGAATTAGCAGAAGTTGAAGGGGACTTTAATTTACCTTTTTTATTGATGATGAAAGTTCCCAATGAAGATGTTTGGCCCAAAGAAGGAGAGGTCTTGAATATTAGACTCATGATGAGGATAGACATGAATGGTAAAGATGGGGAGCTTTGGGATCATGAAGGAGAACTTAGAGACAAACCCAAGCCCTTGTTATTCACTATATTTGGCACTAGCATTGTGCCAACTTATAAGTTGATGCATAAGATAATAAGTCCACAAAGTGCAAGTTTAGAAAGCAAGAGAGCAAGCTCAATTCTTTGCTCCAAAGGTATGTACCTACCCCCTCTTATTTCTAAATTTCCTTGGAATTTTGATATAATTTTACAAAGATATTTGACTTAAAATCCTACCTAGATAGTATAGATGTCTCTTGTAATAACTTGAATATGCATAAAATGTGTGGCTATTTCTTGGAAGGTTGTTCGAGTGAAAGGAATGTGAGGTGCTTAAGTTGTTTGTTCTTACCGTCATATGATCTTGTTCTTAGTAGCAATTAATTAATCATAACTCTTGTCATTCCATTTTCTTTATTTGTGAGCATAACCATGTTGTTGCTAAGTATATCTTGTATGTAAACATAGTTTCTTGCGAATGGAAGAATAATCTAAACCCTAATGATCCCTTAATTCTACCCTTAGTGGTTCCAATATGTGATGATTTGCTTGGTAACATTGTTAATGGAACCAACTTAGGATAATTTGTTGATACTTATCGTAGCCAACTCCTTCACACTTTAAATGTTGACTTCTCTTCTATTGTCTTGAAGGATGTTTGGTTATATATGAAATGGGTGTCTCCTTCGTATGGATGTTTTAATTTTAAAACATGTGAGAACCCTCGTGCCTCAAGGAAATATTGGTTGTGTTTTCTTCTCTTGTGTTTAAAGGATGTAGATTAAAGGACGAATCTTCTTCAAGAAGGTGAGGATAATACAATCCAAATAGCCTATGAATTTCTAAAGAGGATGCTTATGAGTCAAGTGAAACTTGATGACTTCTTGAGAGCTTTCAAAAGGCATTCATTTGATGATTATAATGACCAAGGAGACTCAAAGGACATTAGAGAGGCCGATGGAAGACCAAATGAAGCTAGAAAGCCTCGAAAAAGGAGATATGCCCCATCTACTTTTGAGGTATGCCTAACTCACTGTAGATCCACTAGAGCAGATCAAAATATCCCACTATACCTTGGAATGTGCCCCATGTGCGCCCCATATGCTCAGGCAAGTGCCTAATGGGATTTTATGTGTTTGTCTTTCCTAAATAGGTCATTTTTAGGCCCATATGATGTAATAACCTAGCCTATACTATATAAATAGGACTTCTTTTCATTTTAATAAGTAGTTTATGTTGAATTATGAATTTGAAAAATTGTGAGAGTGTGAGGCAAGCATGGATTCACTTGTGTTGATATTTTTTATAGAAACGTGAATTGCTTGGAAATCGATTTCCTTGAGGTCTACGTAAGATTTAGGTGCTTTGTTTGGTTTAATTGATTGAGGGTTTAGGGTTTGATACATCCTTTATTTTATTTCAATTCCTTGTATTGTGTCTGTCTTATTGTTTCTCTATCTATCTTTACCTTTCATATTCGTATCACAGTTTAGTTTTCGATTCCATAATTTGCTCGTGTATCACGTTGGGAGGCTTGCCTCCATAGGTGTATATGTAATTGTCTTATCTTCTTTTACTTGTATTTGATGATCTTGTATATGCATGTTTCATCTTCTTCTACTTATATATGATATAATGTATACTTGTGTTCTATCTTGTTGTGATGTATCAATATATTTGATATATTAGAAATGTTAGTGAAAGCGGTGTGGGCTACCGTTGTGGGATATTTTCTGATTGCAGGTGACGTGCCCTTAGTGTATATTTTGTTTGCTTTATTTACTACTTTTCTTGGTCGTCCTAAGTTACCTACTGAGTGCAAGTGGACCGTACTTATTCCTACTGCACCCTTTCGGTGCAGGTCCTAGCTCGAGTGCACCTTAGCTTGTTTGACTCGAGCGATTATTGGAGCTTCCAAGGTAGTAATTGGACATTTATGCGTCCGAAGTTCACCTCTATCTTTCTATAGTAGTTATATCTTTATTAGTATTTAGAGACAAATAATATTACATTGTAGTTATTTTTCTAATGTATTTGACTCTTGGATTTTTTTAGTAGTTCTTACACTATGGACACCTTGTTTTGGGCATGATTGGTATTTTGGGTAGTCCTTTCTGCATTGTTATGATTACTTGTATGGTCCGGCTTCATTCTAGAAGCCTTACCTTGGGATATTTCTGTCTTTTCCTCTTTTTTATCCATTTGGGTGATAGGCATACTTGTCAAGGTACGCCACAACAAGTGCCATCACGACCTTCATTTTTGGGTCGTGACACACCACCACTAACCACCTCTATCATCACCAGTATTGTCAGCCACCACCCACCACCTCCACCATCACATCCGCCATCGATAATAAATATCTCTACCAACCACTATTATTAACCGCTACCATATCTACTACCTCTATTATTCTAATTATATGCACCACTACCACCACCGTCAATAGCACTACCATCATTAACTACTACCGGCCAATTCCTACTACCGACTAACTCATCTATCACAACTAGCACTACCACTAATACATCACAACCTCCACACATTCTTCAGCTGCCACCACTATTGTCACTAGTAATGCCACCTCTACCACCACTTCAACCACTACCATCACTACAATTTATCTCTACTAATAACCATCTCTACCATTACAACAAACATTATCTCCAAATTGCACCAATACAACGTCAACCATCATGCATCTATGTTTCAGCCATCACAATCAACACCTCAAACTACTAACTTCAAGTAACGTTACATCACAACCACTACCACCATTATTAATCGCAACCTCCATAAAAGTCACTACAATGCCAACCATCACAACTATCAACACCAATATTATTAATCACTAACATCAATCATTGTCACCGCAACCACCATTATAAACCATCTCAACTATCACTAACAAACATAATATTTTTTATCAATCAAATAATAATTTTGTTATGTTAAATTACATACTTTGCTAATATATAATTAATTTTTTATTTTAATTGTATTTTTTATTTTATTATATATACAAATAAAAAAATTTGTAGATTCAGATGTTGAAAAACAAATAGTCTTAATCATTCAGTTTTCTGATCTAGAGAATACACTTAATCATTCAGATGTGTATTCAGATTCTGACATCTACATTTTAGAAAAAAAATGCAACCTTAATCATGTTGTAAAATGTAATGTACTGGAAATTTTGTTTGTTTGTACTTTAAAAGCCTCAAACAAATTGCATCTTTTGTGTAAGTTTAAAATTGATCTTGATCATTGAACCGGTATATGTATTCCTAGTATCGTGGAAATTGTGATTTGCAAATTGTAGGCATCCAATAAAGTGTCTTTGTTAAAGTCTTTGACTTTTATGTAATGTGGTATGCATAATTTCTTCACAAAGTGTCTTTTGTTAAAGTCTTTTACTTTTATATGATTATAGATAGTTTCATAAGAGATAAAGGTAGGTCGAAAAAGTATTGATGAGAGGTGATTAGACAGAATATGATATATTTTTAACTTACCGAGGACATGATCTTAGATTAGTAGGTAATAAGACACTAATTAGGGTAGAAGATTAGTAGTCAGTAGTGCGTTGTCTCACTTACCCTTGCATTGTAGTATTTGTAGTATTTCTCTTATAGTTTCTGCTCTTTGAGTTCTGTAACTATCCATTGTCTTTTGTACTTTGATTATCGCACTATTTTGTTGTAGCTAATGCTTTCTATAGTACTATTTCCCCTAGTTTTTCACTTTCACTATTTTTTTTATCTGCTTTGATATGCTTTTTCCTGAACCGGGGGTCTATTGGAAACAACTAGGGGTAATTTCAATGTATATTCTATACTTTTTAGACCCATAACCGACTCAATAAAATTGGGGGCCTAAAGGCAAACTTCATAGGAGGGCACATATATAATTTATATAACAATAACAACAATCCCATTTCTAATGCAATCTTACAAGTGGATTCGGGGAGGGTCAGATGTACGCCAGACTTATGGAGTAAGAATGTAAACTGTTGGTGACATTATAATAAAAATTACAAATGAAAATTACAAGTGAAGAAAATAAAATACAATCTTCTTTTTCTTCGGCTGAGACGCGGATATCTCGCTCTCTTTAAGGAGATTCAAGCCCACTGCAACAAATATTTTCACCGTTCCAGCAGTAATCTTCTTGCCTTATCCCCTCTAGGATACAACAACCTTCTCAAAGAACAACTCAACAACTCTAGACAAGAGTTGAGTTCAAAGCTCCATAAAAAGAACACCTTCCTTCAACTAATAAACTCTCTTTTTTACTAACTTTTTTGTGAACTCTATATTATCTTATGTATCCCAAAATCATGCAAGACCACCTCTATTTATAAGTGAGAAATCTTTCATGCAATGAATAGAAAGAATAAATGGAAAAATAAAAGTGGAGGAGGTTACAAAAGTTACATGAGTTAAACCATATAAAGAATAGGATATTGGAGGAATAAAGAGTGGAAGTTACATGAAACTTATATCCACTTTCTACCATCACTAACTATTGATTTTGAGGCACAAATAAATGGGAGTTAGAGATTGTAAAGTAACATCCATGCAACATGATATTGATGCCTTATTGTGGAATTAAAATTGAGGAAAGAAGCAGCCAAAATATTTTTCTGTGATGGCTTTTCAATAAAAAAATGTAACAGAGGGAATAACTAGCTAGCATGAAGGATCCATAACGTTCAAAAAGCCATGCATAATAATATTGATATACACTATCAATCCCCCACTCATTTTAATATTAATAAGAGAGTTTATTAGCCAAAGGAAGACTACCATGCATAATGAAGGTGTTCTCTGCATTGAACCTCCACTCAGTAAAAATAGTAATTTCTACTTCAGAGTCGTAGTGGTATCAGACTTGAACTATGACTGCTTAGGGGGAATAAAAGTGTTACTGCTTACACATAATAGTCAAGGTGTTGACATTAGCTTTATAGCCAGCACATTATGGCCTTGTGCTATCCCGATTTTATGAGCGCCTTTGAGAATGAGCCTAGTTCTCATAGGAAGCAACCTACCTCCATACTCACATAGGTGAAATCTGTCGAGAGTGCTTCTGTAATTTAGCACCCCACTTATAAAAGCTAGATATTTTCATTAATAGCTTTTAAAACTCAACCTCACAATCATTACAGGTAAATGCACTCACACCATAGGGAGGGATTAAAAAGATAGTGCATTTTCACAAGATGTCATCATGTGATTCATTTTTCCCATTGAACCTGGTTATAGGATCTCTAGTCCCTAGGTTGGGTTTCCTCACATATAACTCAAGATTCAATATGCTTCAATCTCATCCCCCTCGATGTATTCCAGACCTTTTCTCTTGCTAAGTCCTTAGTCAATGGATCTGTAAGATTATAACAAGATTTGACATAATCAACATTAATGGTACCATTTGTTAAATATGATCTCACATTATTGTGTTTTCTCCTTGTAGGTCTGGATTTACCCTTGTAATAATGGTTTTGAACTCTACCAATTGCAGCGGCGCTGTCACAATAAATTAAAATAGGAGGAATTAGGTTTTTCAAAATAAGGTATTTGAAATAACAAATCTCTCAACCAATTCGCTTCCTCACTAGCTGAAGGCAAAGCAATTAATTCAACCTCCATGGTAGAGTTTGCAATTATAGTTTACTTTTTAGACTTCCAACAAATAACACCACCACCCAAAGTATATACATAACCAATAGTAGAAAAGGAATCACCTGATAAAGTGTACCAATCCGCATTACAAAAGCCTTCAAGTACATCAGGATATTTTTTGTAGAATAAACCATAATTTTTTGTTCCAATTAAATATCTCATTACTCTCGTTGTAGCATGTCAATGTTCATTTCCTGGCTTGATAGTAAACTGCTAAGTATTCCTACCGTATATGCAATATCAGGCCTAGTACAATCATTTATATATCACAAACTTCCAATTATGCTAAAATATTTATTTTGATTTATTATATCATTTTCACTTTCAACAGAAAACAAGTGAACACTAGAATCAAATGGAGTTACAATATGCTTGCAATCAAGGAAATTATATTTTTTTCAATATTTTCTCAACATAATGAGACTGATCAAGGAATATTTCATCATATGTTCTAGTAATTTTTATTCCTAGAATAAAATTTATCTCACCATGATCTTTCATATCAAATAGCTTCTAAGAATATTTTTAGTTTCAGCAATAACATTTATTTTAGAGCCAAAGATCAATAAATCATCAATATATAGGCAAATAATTACATGCGAAATATTCCAAGACTTATGATATATGCACTTATCACACTCATTTGTTTTAAACCCATTATCAATCATGCAGGAATTAAAATTTTCATGTCATTGCTTTGGTGCCTGGTTTAAGTCATATAGGGATTTATTAAGTTTACACACCTTGCTTTCTTAGCCAGCCCTAACAAAACATTTGGGTTGTTCCATGTAAATCTCCTCATTTAGGTCTCAATTTAAAAAAGCAGTTTTTACATCCATTTGATGAATTTGTAAATCAAAAATTACCACAATAGGAACTAAAAGTCTAATGGATGTAATTCTAGTTACCAAAGAAAAAGTATCAAAACCTTATAGGCCTTCTAGTTGTTTATAACCTTTAGCCACTAGCCTAGCTTTGTATTTATCAACAGATCCATTCAGTTTTAACGTAAGACCCATTTACATTCAATTGTTTTGCAACCCGGTGGTAAATCAATTAGTTTTAAAGTTTTATTGGAGATTAGTTATTCCATTTCATCATTTACAACATATTTTCAAAAAATAGCATCATGCGAAGACAAATCTTCTTTTAAAGTGAGTGGGTCATCTCCAACGTTAAAAACATAATAATCAGGATCAAAATCTTTTTCTACTCTAGCTCGTTTACTTCGTTTTAACTCAAAATCATTATTTTCTTTATTTTTTTAAAGTAGAAGTAGAAGAACTAGGTAGTGACAAAATATTTTCTTTTGTCCATAGACCCCCCACTATTTTTAGAATTAAAAGGGAATTTATTTTCATGAAAAATAGCATTACTAGATTCTATTATCATACTATCTTCAAGATTAAAAACTATAAGTTTTACTATTTGAAGCATAACCAAGAAAAGCACAAGTAGTAACTTTTTTACCCAACTTAGAGATTTTAGGATCCATTAACCTTACATAGGCTGAGCAACCCCAAACTCTTAGATATTCCAAATTTGGCTTATGACCTTTCCACAACTCAAAAGGTGTTAGTTTGGTGTTTTTATGAGGCACACGATTCAACACATAACAAGCAGTCAAAAGAACTGCAACCCAAAAACTTAAAGGTGCACAAGACTCAATTAACATGACATTAAGTAATTCAACGAAAGTTCTATTCTTCTTTTCTGCTATAATGTTAGATGCAGGAGAATACGGAGAAGTAGTTTCATGAACTATACCCAATGATCTAACAAAAGAATTGAATTCATGTGACTCATATTCACGACCGCTATCACTTCTAATTCTTTTTATTTTTCTATTAAATTGATTTTCAACTTCATGGAGAAAAAGTTTTAAAGTTCTCAAAAGCATCACATTTATTTTTCATTAAATAAACATATGTAAACTTAGAAAAATCATCAGTGAAAAAAGTGATAAAATATCTATTTCCTCCATGAGTTAAAATTCCTCCAAGTTCACAAATATCAGTATGAACTAATTCTAGTAAATTAGTTTTTTTTTCAACTTGAAAATGATGGTTTTTTGTGATTCTGGCTTTACTACAAGACTCACATTTTAAAAAAAAATTGATTATTGAAATTAATCCTAACTACTCATGATTCCCACATAACGTTCCTTTATATAACACAGACAAGCATGCCAAAAAGTAGTAGAAGAAAGCATGTAAACAGAAGTAGATGTTTTATTCATTTCAACATTCAACTTGAACATCCCATCACATGCATACCCTTTTCCCACAAAAATATTTTTTTTACAATTACATGTTGATCAGATTCAATAATCTGTTTGAAGCCTACTTTATTTAGAAAAAAACTAGACATCGAATTTTTTCTCATGGAAGGAGTATAAAGTACATTATTTAATATTAATACCCTTTCAAAAGTGAAACTCAACTCGACATCTCTCATTACAAGCACTTGAGTGGTATGTGAATCTCCAAGAATGATGGTTTAGGGCTACTCTAAATTAGTATATTTTTTAAAGAACTCTTTGTCATAATAGACATGACGATTTGCACCAGAGTTAGCGCACCATCCATCAACATTCCCCAACATGTTAATGGTTGTTATCACTGCCACAAATGGTTCTTTGGTAACATTTACCTGAGGTGTCGGCCCACATTTTTTAAATTTACATAATCGAGCAATATGCCCACTCTTGCCACAGTCAAAGCACGGAACTTTTTCTTGTACATGTTGATTTTTTGGTTGTTTTTTTCCACCATTATATTTTTTTTGGTAAAAAAATGGTGGAAACAACCAACAAAAAATCAACATGTACAAGAAAAAGGACTGTGCTTTGTTTCCACCATTATTGTCCTTGGGATGTCTATCATCATTTTTCTTGAATTTTTTCTTCTTAGGCTTCAAAGTAGTGTTTTGTTAGTTTCATAGGCAGCATTATTTGAAGAATTTAAATTTACCTTCGGTGTGATGTTATTCTCTTCTATTTAAAAAAGTGCATCTTGGCCTCTTGCCTCTTCTTTCATGTGGATTCTCATTATCAAAGTCTCAAGAGAAGTTTTCTTTTGCTTATGGCGCTTATTTTTTTGAAATTCCTTCTACGAAGGTGGAAGTTTATCAATTATGCCACAAACAATAAGGTTATCTCCAATTTTGAATTTCTCGAACCTTAGCTCTCCAATAATCATTATGAAATTTTGAGCATGGTCTACCACTGATTTGTTGTCCACCATTTGGAAACGGAAAAATCTGCTAGTAGCATATTTTTTCGCTCCCGCCTCCTCAATGTCATACGTACTTTGCAAAGCTTTCCAAATTTTCTTTGAACTAGAGTAAGTTCTATCATAATAATCATAAAGATTATCAGATAGACAATTAAGTAAAAAGTACTGACACTTGTAGGAGTCACCATCATATTTTCCAACTTTCTCTTAAAGAGAGATAAGTTCATCGTCGGTCATGGAGATTTATCTACTTTATTTGGATTCTTCTCAGTTAACAAATAAGAGACATTAAGAAGACTTAAGTAGAAAAGCACTTTACCCTTCCACCTTTTTAAATGAGTACCGTTGAACTGGAATGGCTTGTTGAGATCTTCCATCTTGACCTCCATGGATTTTTCAGTTGTTGTGTGTGAATCTCCTTAAATTGTTGGTGACATTACAACTGAAAATTACAAGTGAAAAAAATAAAAGACTATCTTTTTGTTCTTCGGCTGGGACGCAGATATCTCGCTCTCTTTAAGGAGATTCAATCCCACTGCAACAAATATTTTCACCGGTCCAGTAGCAATCTTATTGACTTGTCCCCTCCAGGATACAACAACCTTCTTAAAGAACAACTCAACAACTCTGGACAAGAGTTGAGTTCAAAGCTCCACAAAAAGAACACCTCCCTTCAACTAATAAACTCTCTTTTTTACCAACTTTTTATGAACTCTATATTATCTCATTTATCCCAAAACCATGCAAGACCACCTCTATTTATAGGTGAGAAATATTTCATACAATGAATAGAAAGAATAAATGGAAAAATAAAAGTGGAGGAGGTTACAAGAGTTTACATGAGTTACACCACATAAAGAATAGTATAATGGAGGAATAAAGAATGGAAGTTACATGAAACTTATATCCACTTTCTACCATCACTAACTATTGATTTTGAGGCACAAATGAATGGGAGCTAGAGACTGTAAAGTAACAGCCATGCAACGTAATATTGATGCCTTATTGTGGAATTAGAGTTGAGGAAAGAAGCTGACAAAATATTTTCCTGTGATGGCTTTTCAATTAAAAAAAAATGTAACAGAAGGAATAACTAGCTAGCATGAATGCTCCATAACGTCTAAAAAGTCATGCATAATAATATTTAAATGCTTAAATACACTATCATAAACAATATAAAATTTTAATGCAAGAACATAATATAAAGTTAGAAAAAAACAGTCACAAGAATTTGAGAAGTTGATATAGTGATATCGAAATAGTGTTGCATTAAATTTGATAAATTGATTGTTTGGGAGACTACATCATGTTAAAAAATAAAAGGCAGTCTGGTGCATTAAAGCTATCGCTATGCGCGGTGTCTGGGGAAGGGTCCCACCACAAGGGTGTATTGTACGCAGTTTTACCTTACATTTCTGCCAGAGGCTGTTTCCAAGAAGGAGACTTCATAATGTTCAAGAGAAAAAAAAAATAGGTGAAGAGGGAATGGAACGGGTAAATGTAAGAATAGTATGGGGGAGCATGTTAGTTGTCAGGACTTTTGAAATGTTTTTGCCACTAAATATAGCAACAATCAGCTTTTTGGACATAGGAAAAATTCAATTTTGTGGAACTTTTCTGTTTTTTTTTTTGGACATACAATGTTATTGTGTTATTGTAGGTATATATTTTTAGAATTATTCTAAATTTAATTTGATGTTATGATCTCAATCGAGATCTAAAGTAAATCACAAGGATTAAATGCACAAGAATATTTTGAATTCTTTTTATTTTCTCATAAATGGAAAAATGAACAGTAGAACGCGATTACAAGGAAACGGAAGCTACAATTAATGGGAACTAATTAAATGATTCACCATAGCCCCGATAACCTGTAGAATTATATGAGGAAAGAATTTAGAAGGAGATCGAAGAGAGGAAAAAGTTAGATTTTCGATGACGAGAGAAATGAAATGGGAGGGAAAAGAAGAACACGAGGAAGGAATTGATTTACCAGATTTTAGTTATGCCCTTCTCTCTCCTATGATGTGTATATATAACCACCTTGCCACGCGACATCATCACGAACCTTGCAATTCATTTAAACTTGAGTAATCTAAACCCTTTATTTTCAATCTGGTGTGTTTTTATTTGCTTTCGATTCCCCACATCAAATTCAAACAACTACATTTAATCAACTATTATTGAGATCATAACACACCCTCCTCCTTCAGATGATCCTTGCCCTCAAGGATCAAAACCAATACCTGAGAATTTTGAAGTCATTTTAAAGTGCAGAACTGAAGCGACCAGGATCAATAGGAAAATGTAAACATTGTTCTCTGAGATGAGCACACCTAAGTTGATTATTTCTGAAAATATCTTGTGGCAAGTAGGATCAACTATATGTTTCCTAGATAAAAACTTTTCCCCATTCTCCATTTTGTAATAGCTATCTCAACAAAAACGTACATCTTTTGTTGACACGAATGTACCCCTGTTCAACCCTATAATCGCTTGACGTAGAAACATTAAAGTCTCACTAGAATCATGCAAGCGACAAAATTTCTTCATGAATTCGCTCCCTTTCTCCAGGCCAATCTATACACCACCTGGATTAAAAGTGAATTATGAATTATTTGCCACTTTGCTGACCTTTGCAGCTCCACTTCTTAGAATAAAAGAACGTGTGATGTTTGACAGAAAAATATGTAGTCCAACTACAACCTGAATTGTTGTTATGAAGCTCCTTGTAAATTCAACTAAACCAAATGTTTCTAGATCAAAAAACCCTAATTTGACTCGACTGTTAGTTGACCAGTTCACTAACGACTTTTATAGAGTACCTTGGAACTAAGTAATTGGCCATTTGCAAGTCTAGCATAGAAGTTAAGACAACTAGAACACATTGTCCTGCAGATGTAGCAGTCCAACAGACACCCACTTTACATAGCTTGCAAACAAGTTGATAAACAACCTTTTCCCCAACGATATGATACTTTAGAATGGACCTGGATTAAAAGTCAATGGTAAGAAATTATAGTTGACTTTGGTCAATATTTATTGATGTGCGCATCAGATGGCAAAAGGGACTGTGCTAGTAAATCAGAAATATCGATTTTAGATTGGTAACATGATTGGTGTAGTTTTATGGCTTTTAAATCTCATTTCAACACTCGGTTTGAAATGTTGTGAAATTGGATTTTGGGGGGGTCAACTTTGTGAAAACGATGTTTTTTTTTAAATTTGATATCGACAATGAGTCTGGCGCATCGAATTTGATAGGATAGAATATTTTATTTGCACTCACGAGATTCCAAATGAACCAAGAGGGGTCCGTGGAGACTTGGACCCTATATATATGTACATGTTTCACCTTTTTCCCCATTTTTGAGACTTAGAGCTTAGGGTTTCACACTTTTTAGTAATTTTTTCCATTTCTAAACTTGGGTAAGCTTCTAAACACTTATTTTAACTACTTTATTTTAAGTTTATCATCTAATTCTTGTTTTAACATGGATTAAAATGAGAAATTAGAAATTTTGATTCGGAAGGCCAAAAATTAGTATTTCTTCAATTCAAATCCCGTTTTAAATCTGTTTTCCCTTGGTAAGTTTCTTATCTTATAACTATCAGTTTTCTCTTAATTTTATCTCAAAACAACTTCAGATTCTTGATTTTAAAATGAATTTTCAGGAATTTTGCCAGTAAAGCTTAAACATGACTTTTCTTCAATTTGAACCTCATTTTAAGCTCCTTTTTGCTTGATTTTTCAGTTGTAGACTAGTATGAGGAACATTTTTGAAAGATAAAATTTTAATTTTTTCCTTCTTTTTCAAAATCTATTCGGGAGTTCATTTTGATCTCGACTTAAAAATAGACAATATGAGTATCGTTGGCTTTCTTTTGACTTATAGATTCTATAATGTCATGTTTTAGTTAATTTTGAGTCCATTCGGGAGGAGTAAATATTCATAGTGAAGGCTTACACGTTGATTTTCGGCATTCAAGGTAGGTTATGACTTAACTTTCTTCAGACTGGGTGGGTAGTGAATGTTGATACAAAATCATGTTAAGTGTGTGGGAACTAATCATTAAAATTAATTTATTATCATGTTGTGCTCGTGGGGGGATATATAATGATGTTATTTGATAGTCTTGGTATACTATTTGCTATGTGTGATCGTCTGGAGTCCTATATGATATTGTTGGCCTTGTGCACATGAAATTAGTTGTGTCTTGATTGATGAAAAATCCTAATGTGGTATCAATGGTGTATTTTTATATTTTTCATTCTGTTGGCATCGTTTATGTTTAAATTCATGGATGGTTGGAAACATTAAGTGGGTTGTTGGCTCGCTTGGTTGATATATTAGTTGGACATGAAAATACTTATTTTGACTGGTTGTAAGCATTAAATCCTCATATCATATGCATTCATGAAACATTGATACCATCGTGAAAATGCCAGAAACATTTACTTTTTCTAACAAAAAATATGACATCTTTAAAACCCTCTACCGAAGAATGTGCTGGAGAAGAGAAATAGATATCGATTGTATACGGGTTGACGAACCCCCATGTGTCCTACGTCAGAAAGCTTTAGCTCCATAGGTGTATATGGAGGTTGTGCAACAACATGTATCACATCATCATTATCATCATCATCATCATTTTCATTGCATTGTGTTGTGTTGTACCTTTATTTGTAATTTATTATCTCTCTTGATGTATACTTTTCTATGTGTAATCCATTCCCTAATACTTGTATGTGTGATATTGGTTTACTTGTATTCCTTCCTTGTATTTGCTATAATGTATGCAAATATTATAGAATTGTTAGTGGAAACGGTGTGGACTATCGCTATGGGACATTTTCTCATTACAAGTGATGTGCCCTTAGTATACATTTTGTATGTTTTAATTTTTACTTTGCTCAGTCGTCTTATGATACCTATGAAGTACCAGTGGATCGAACTCACCCCTATTGCACCCTTTCAGTGTAGATCCTGGTTTGAGTATGCCTCGCAATAGTTAATTTGGGATACCTTTGGAGCTATTCGAGGTAGCGATTGGATTTTTGCTTCTGGAGTTGACTACTACCTTTCTTTATTTAGACTATGTCTTTATTCGTATTCAAAGATAGAGTATTTCTATTTTGAATATCGAATGTATTTAATCTCAAGTTGTACTAGTGATGTTCTCACAATGTAACACCAGATTTTGGGATTATAGTATTGTTGGTTATGTCTTTCTGCTTTACTATATTATGTGATTCGGCTTCATTCTAGAAGCCTTACTTGGGTTATTGCTACTATTTTTCCTTTTGTATTAGTTTGTGTGATGGACTTACTCGTCAAGGTTCATCGCAACAAGTGTCATCATGACTATTGAATTTTTGGGTCATAACATCTATCCACAAAGGGATCACTGCGGATACTCGAAATACTCAACTTTATGTCGAACCAGGTAGTATAACCTTCATTTCCATACATGCCACAACTCTTATTTAATGCCATAAAATAGAACTTTTTCCTCCTCATCGACAAATATGACAAATAACTCTTTAGATAAAATCATCGCATCATCCATCATATTGTTACTTACGTAATATGCCCAAATTAATACTCTCAGAGCAACAACAGTAGGTAGAGGCTCCATGTATTGTCCAAAGGATATTAGTATGTAATCTATATTCCTTTCGAGTATTTCTTGAAACAAGACGGATATAACATAATAGTTATAATAAAGGAGAACAATTCCACATCTTTATATTATACCAATTTCTCTACCTAATTTGATTTTGTACCGGGGTCTCTGAGGCCAATATTAATAACGTACAGTAGCTTTGAAGTCTAATTAACCACAACACTGAAAGTTTATCCATAAACTTTCGATAGAGTATTCACTATTTTGACTCTAAAGAAACATCCTTAAGCATTATCTAGTTTCATTTCATTCATTTTCTTTTTCACTAATACCTCTATGAAGATTCGTTCACCGGGAAAAAGAATTTCATCAATAATTTGTGAATTCAACTCATTACCAAGCAAGTAAACATATGTTTTACGCTCTACTTCAACATTCATGAGGAAAGCGATGTTATACCTCATCTCTGCCATTCTGCGTATATGTAAAGGTGTTAGGAACCTTGGCGATGCTTTCATATCTATATTTTTCTCCTATTTCTAATTGTTTAGCTGTTCTAGTATGGCTTCAATATAAACAATTTTGGTTGTTTTCTTCTATTCCTCAATTATGATACTATCAATCCATTCATTGCATATTTTGGTGAGACATACATACTCACTCGATTTATCCACTAGTTCAGAAATCTCAGCACCTTCGACAATTAGTGTTGATGCATACTTTTCGCTATCCTCTAAGTTCACAACAACTGGTGTTGGTAGCTTTACTTCAGTATTTAAAATATTCAAAAATAGAAAACCACTGAGAAAACTGAAAAGCAGAACTCAACTAAATAAATACACACCCAATTTTTTCCCTATCAAGGAAATCCCAGAAAACCTATAAGTATCAACCCAATTACAAATGTATTGTAACGACCAAAAAATTTTATGAAATATCTGAAATTTGTGATTTTGTGTGATTTAATTATTTTACTCTTCTCCATAGTTTCATTGTAGTAGTTTTGGGGTATGAGAGTGATTGGCATATTTTTCGATGCATTTTGGTATCATTTATGTGATATCGTGGTTTTTGATGGCTCCGAGAGCCTTATTTTAGACTTATGAGGATATCTTGTGATCCGTGTGATGGATCGCTGAACGGACTATTCCAACATCTCTGAAATATTGATTTTAGACTAGGAACACCTTTGGTTCAGGTCCTGGTGCACCCGAGCTCATTTCGACCTATTGATCAAAAAGTTGGAAAATTGAAAATATGGGTATAGGACCCATATTTAATTGAAATGACCTCGGATGGAAAATCCAACTTTGCCAGCAGATCCAGAATATCGATTTTAGGATGTTAGCATGATTGGTATGATTTTATGGCTTTTAAATCTCATTTTGACCCTAGGTTTGAAAAATTATAATTTCAGATTTTGGGGGTCAACGTTGTGAAAAATGATATTTTTTTCGAATATCTGACTTTGCCAATAAGTCTAGAACATTGAATTTAGTATGGTTGCATATTTTATTTATGTATATCAGACTCCAAACGAATCCTGGATTCCCCATCGAAGTCCGTTTAGACTTGGGAAAAAAAATTTGCACTGTTGTTGCAGATTTTCTGCTATATAATAGGGCTTTTTACCCATTTTTGGCTCATTTTGCTCATTTTTTATCTTGCCTCTTGAGAGTTAAACCTTAAAATAGTATGAGATCTTAAAGTGAAGTTTGTGGGAGATTAGGAAGCTAGATTAACATATATTTCTTAATTTTATTACGGATTTAAGATAAAAATTCACATTTTTCTTAGTAATTTCTTGATTAATTTCTCAAAACACCAAAAATCTTACAGCTTGATTTTTTAAACCCCAATTTTACTTGAATAATATTTTTATCTTATAATTACTATTTTTTCATCAATTCAAACTTCAAAACAACTCTAATTCCTGATTTTAACCCGAATTTCAAAGATTTTACCCGGTAAAGCTTTAAAATAGTTTTTCTTCAATTTGAACCTCATTTTTTACTCGATTTGACTTGGGTTTTCAGCTGTAGATTCCTAAAATTATTAAAAACATGTTTTTGAAGTAAATTTTCAATTTTATCCTTCTTTTTCAAAAACCCATCCATTTTGACCCCGAACAAAAAGTAGTCAATATGGGTATCGTTGATTTTGTTTTGACGCGTAGATTTAATGTTTGATAATTTTAGTGGAGTTCAATATTATTTGTAAAAATTAAGGACATGGGTTCAAAGTATAGCGGACCTGTTTTGGCTTTTGAGGTAGGTTATCGCTTAACTCTTTCAGACTGGGCTGGGTAGTAAATGATGATACAAAGTGCATATTAAGGGTGGGAACTAATCATGAAAATGGCTATTTATGTATTGTTCCCATGTGGAGGCTTATATATGATGTAATTCTCGAAATTGAGTTATTATGTGATATGTGTGACCGTGTGGGGTCCTATGTGATATTAATAACATTGAATACATGTGAATAATTATATTGTGCTGTTAAGATGCTTAATATGGTCCCATTGGTGTATTGATATTACATTCATACTTTATTTGGCATATGAGACATGTGAAAATTCGTGGATGAAACTAGAATAATAATAACTGGATATTGGCTCACATGGTTGTGGAAATATATCATTGTGGTTGGTTGTGAAAATACTCATTGTGATTGGTTGTGAGCATTACATCCTCATATCATACTTATTCATGAAACATTGGTACCTTCATGGCAACATCAGTGAAACGCTGGCAACACCTTTTTAAAACCCTCCACGAGGGATGTACCAAGGAGGAGATATTGTAACACCTTATAAAACTTATTTTAAAGAATGTATCAAAAAGGAGATATGTGGATTATATATAGGTTGACGAACACCCCATAGGTCCTGCGTTGGGAGGCTTGCCTCCATAGGTGTATACGGGGATTATGTGATGATCCCGAAGTTGTGTAACAACCTCATGTATCATCATCATCATCATCATAATTATCATATATATTGCACTTACTTTATTGTGTTATTTTGTATTGTAGTGCCATATTGAATTTTCATCTTTGTTTATCGTATCTTCTTTTACGTGTATTTGATGATCCTGTATATGCATGTTCCCCATTCTTCTTCTTATATGTGATATAATAAATACTTTTGTTCTATCTTGGTGTGATGGTACAATATATGTGAAATTTATTAAAACTGTTAGTGCAAGCGGAGTGGGCTACCATTGTGGGATATTTTTAGATTATAGGTGACGTGCCCTTAGTGTATATTTTGTATCCTTTATTCACTAATTTTCTTGGTTTGCCTATGATACCTACTGAATACAAGTGAACTGTACTCATGCCTAATGTACCCTTTTGGTGTAGGTCCTAGCTCGAGTGCGCCTCAACTTGATTGACTCCGACGATTATTGAAGCATCCAAGGTAGCGGTTGGACATTCATGCGTCCAAAGTTCACCTTTATCTTTCTATAGTAGCTATGTTGTTATTAGTGTTCGGAGATAGATATTACTTTTTATGGTTATTTTTCTTATGTATTTGACTCTTGGATTGTTTTAGTAGTTCTTACACTATTGACACTTGATTTTGGGCATGATTGGTATTTTGGATAAGTTCTTTCCGCATTGTTATGATTACTTATATGGTTTGGATTCTTTCTGGAAGCCTTACCTTGGGATATTTTTATTTTTTTCTTTTTTTTGTATTGATTTGGGTGATAGTCTTACTTGTCAAGGTACGCCGCGACAAGTGTCATCATGACCTTCATTTTTGGGTCGTGTACCAGAGCATTCAGGTTTCATTGGGCTCAACGATGTAAGAACAAGATGTCTAATAAAGTCTCATGGATCAGTATGTAGACATCTGTATCTATGTTCGAAAGGCTATAGGACATCTTTAGAAAACTTTTCTTATTTTATTCTTTATCGTGCGAAGTTCTTTCATACCTTGTATTCTGAGTTGTGTTTTACTACTATTAGTTGAGAGATGCTATGAGAGATTAATGGATATTATTTGTCGATTGTAGGCCTATTGATGCTCCTGAGTTGTCATGGGATTAGTTTATTGATGCCTTTCTAGAGAGATTTGTGCCTTTCAGTTTGAGAGATCATATATGGGACGAGTTTGATTATTTAGAGTAGGGCTCTATGACAGTTGTTGAGTGTGAGGCACATTTCCATACCCTATCCAGATATTTCTACAATAGCATTTCCATCGAGTCTGAGAAGATTCAGAAGTTCGTGAAGGGTTTGGTTGTCTCCCTTCAGTTGGCTACGTCTCAGATGGTTGTGTTTGGGGATTCTCTTTAGAGTATTATGGATCGCGCTAAGATGACCGAGGGTATTATTAGTACATCTCCAAGAGGATGTGCTGTTTTAGTAAGTTCAAGAGTCCGAACTCTCGAGGCAGATATTTTAGAGGTTCTCATGGATACCATGGTAGGCCAGTGCAGGTGACTTTATAGAGTTTAGGTGGTGGATATTCTAGTTCAGTAATTTAGGGTGGCCGTTCAAGCTCATTTATACTTTCTCCTATTGAGACTGGTCATAGAGGTTGTAATATGTGTGATGAGATTATCCATATGGCGAAGGACTATCCTCGTTGAATGGTTCGAGCTGCTTCTATTCCAGCTATGATGAGTAGGGGTGCTACTTGAGGTGCGAGGGGTAGAGGTAGTGGAGTTTTGGGGGTGCCATGGGATAACCCAGGCAGTGGGTGGTCGTGAGACCACCCAAGCAGTTGGTGGTCGTGGTCAATGTTATGCTATACCAGCTAGACCTGAGGTAGATACTTCTGATGTTGTGATTACAAGTATCATCCCTATTTTTTTCAGACCTGCATATGTATTATTTGATCCTGGATCGACTTTCTCCTATTTGTTTGTATATTTTACTTTAGGTTTTGATTTTGTTAAAGAGCCCCTTGCCATGCCTATTTGTGTATCTACCTTGGTAGGTGATTGTTTAGTAGTGGATCAGGCGCATCAATCTTGCGTTGTGACTTTTGTCGGGCTTGAGACTTTGATAGATTTGTTTGTATTAGATATTGTTCATTTTGATATTATTTTGGGTATGGATTGGTTGGCTCCTTATCATGCTGTCTTAGACTATGGATGTATTCCCTACAAACTTACCTAGTATGCCTCGGGATCAAGATACTGATTTTAGTATTGATGTTGAGCCAGACACTAAGCCTATTTCTATTCCTCCTTATAGGATGGACCCAGTAGAGTTGAAGAAACTGAAGGATTAATTACAGGAGTTGTTGGATAAGGGATTTATCCGACCTAGCATTTCACCTTGGGGTACGCCTATCTTATTTGTGAAGAAAAAAGATGCTTCTATGTGGGTGTGTATTAATTATCGACAGTTGAATAAGGTGATGGTTAAGAATAAGTATCCTCTTTCTCGCATCGATGATTTATTTGATCAGCTTCAGGGTGTTATGGTGTTTTTGAAGATTGATTGGAGGTTTGGTTATCACCAATTGAGGATTAGAGCCTCGAATATTCTGAAGATAGCATTTCAGACTTGATATTGTCATTATAAGTTCTTAGTCATGTCCTTCGGGTTGACCAATGCCCCTACCGCATTCATAGAGTTGATGAATCAGGTGTTTCAATTGTATCTTAACTCTTTTATTATCATTTTTATAGATGATATCTTGGTGTATTCCAAGAGTGAGGTTGAGCATGGGGAGCATTTGCGTATTGTGCTTCAGAGATTAAGAGATGAGAAGTTGTATGCTAAGTTTTCTAAGTGCAAGTTTTGGATGGAGTCCATTTCTTTCTTAGGTCATGTGGTGACTAAAGAAGGTATTATGGTTGATCCATCCAAGGTTGCAGCGGTTTCTGTTAGGGCTAGACCTACTTTGCCCACCGAGATTCAAAGTTTTGTTGGCTTGACCGGGTATTATAGGCGTTTTGTTGAGGGTTTTTCATCCATTGCAACTCAATTGACTAAGTTGACCCAGAAGAAGATTTCTTTTCAATGGTCTGATACTTTTGAGGCGAGCTTTCAAAAGCTTAAGGATTTGTTGACTTTATCTCCTATATTGGCTTTGCCCAAGAATGGCGTGGGCTTTATCATTTTTTTTATACTTCAGGTAATGGGTTTGGTGCTATGTTGAAGAAGGAGGGCAAGGTAATTGCATATCTATCTCGTTAGTTGAAGCCTTATGAGAGAATTATCCTACCCATAATCTAGAAGTGTGCGTAGTTGTGTTTGCCTTGGAGTTTTGGAGGCACTACTTGTATGAAGTCCATTGTGAGATCTTCTCAGATCATCATAGCCTTAAGTACTTTTTTACCCAGCGAGATCTTAATCTGAGGCAGCAGCATTGGCTTGAGCTGCTTATGGATTATGACTTGACTATTCACTACCATCCAGGCAAGGCTAATATGGTTGCGGATGCCTTGAGCCAAAAGTCAACTAGCATGGGTAAATTGGCGCATCTTTTCACCCATGAGAGGCCTTTGGCCTTAGAGGTTCAGTCTTTGGCTAACCAGATAGTTAGTCTTGATATTTCGACACCGGGGTGTGTTTTGGCATTTGTGGATGCTAGATATTCTTTGATAGAGCAAATTTGAGCTCATCAGTTTGATGATGTTAGATTGAGGTTGATTCGAGATAACGTATTGAATGGGCAGGCTAAGGATGCCTCACTTAATTCAGATGAAATTTTGCAGATTGAAGACCGAGTTTGTATGCCGAGAATAGGTGACTGGATTAGACTGATCTTGGATGAATCCCATTGTTCTAGATATTCTATCCATCCAGGTTTGACTAAGATATATCGTGATTTGAGATAACATTACTGGTGGGGTGGTATGAGGCGAGATGTAGCAATTTTAAGGCTCGTTTCCTATGTTTTCAGTAGGTGAAGGCCGAGCATATGAGTCCTGGTGGGTTGCTTCAGAGGTAACCTATTCCCAAGTAAAAGTGAGAACGGATCACCATGGACTTTGAGACTAGTTTTCCTCGTACATCTCATAGTTCTAACAGTGTTTGGTTCATCGTGGATCGATTGATCAAGTTAGCTCATTTTATTTTGGTTCAGGTCTCATTCAGTGTTGAGAGGTTGGCCCATATCTACATTCGTGAGATTGTGCATCTGCATAGTATGTCGGTGTTCATTATTTCAAATCGAGGTCCTGTGTTCACATCTCACTTTTAAAAGACTTTTCAAGATAAGTTGAGTACTCGAATGGATCTTAGTACAATGTTTCACCCCCAGGCTGATGGCCAGTCAGTGCGAACTATAAAGGTTTTGGAGGATATGCTTCGTGCATGCGTGATAGATTTTGGCGGCCAGTGGGAGCAGCATTTGGCTTTTACAGAGTTTGCATATAATAATAGCTACTATTCCAGTATTGATATGGCTCCTTTTGAGATATTGTATGGTAGGCGTTGTCACTCCCCAGTAGGCAGGTTCGATGTTTTAAAGGTGAGACCTCGAGATACAAACTTGCTTCGTGAGTCTTTAGATAGAGTCTGGGTCATTCATGATACACTTAGAGTGGCTCAGAGTAGGCAAAAGTGCTATGTTGTTAGTAGACTTTGTGCCTTGAGATTTGGTGTTGGTGATCGTGTTTTCCTTTGAGTTTCACCCATGAAGGGTGTGATGAGGTTTGGGAAAAAGGGTAAGCTTAGCCCCAAGTATATTGGTCTATTTGAGATTCTTCGGACTGTTGGTGATGTGGCTTATGAGTTGGCTTTGCCCTATGACCTATCAGCTATTCATCCAGTTTTTCATGTTTCTATGCTTAGTCTCTATATTTCGGATGATTCTCATATTATTTATTGAGAGTCAGTTCAGCTAGATGATTGGTTGTCGTTTGTTGAGGAGCCGATCTCTATTTTGGCCAAGGATGTTGGCGGTTGCGCTCTAGAGTGATCTTTGTGGTTAAGGTCCAGTGGCGACATCGACCTGTAGATGAGGCTACTTGGGAGTTTGAGTCTGATATGCATAGTTCTTATCCTCAGCTCTTTATTGATTCAAGTATTTCTTTGCCTTAGTTCGAGGACGAACTAGATTTTTAGTGGTGGATGATGTAACGACCTAAAAACTTGATGAAATATATGAAATTTATGATTTTGTGTGATTTGATTTTTTTACCCTCTCCGTAGTTGCATTGTGGTATTTGTGGGGTGTGAGAGTGATTGGCATATTTTTCGATGCATTTTGGTATCATTTATAGGATATTGTGGTTTTTTATGGCTTCGAGAGCCTTATTTTAGATTTATGGGAATATCATTTGATCCGTGCGATGGATGGCTGAACGGATTGTGTCGGCAGCTTTGAAATATCGATTTTAGGCTGAGTAGACCATTGGTTCGGGTCCCGGTGCACCCGGGCTCATTTTGACCTATGAATCGAAAAGTTGGAAAATTGAAAATATGGGTGTGGGACCCACCTTTGATCGAAATGATTCGGATGGAAAATATGACTTAGCCAGCAGATCCGTAATGCCGATTTTAGGGTGTTGTCATGTTTGGTATGGTTTTACGGCTTTTAAATCTCATTTCGACCCTTGGTTTAAAAAATTGTGATTTCGGATTTTGGGGGTCAACTTTGTGAAAATGAAAGTTTTTCAAAAATCTGACTTCTCCAACACATCCAAAATATCAAATTTAGTATGGTTGCATAGTTTGTTTGTGTATATCGGACTCCGAACGAATCTCGGGCTCTCCGTCGAAGTCCGTTTGGACTTGTGGAAAAAAAATCTGCACTATTGTAGCAGATTTTCTGCTATATGACCATTTTTTTAACCTATTTTTGGCCCATTTTGCTCATTTTTCATCTTGGTTCTTGAGAGTTAAACCCTAAAATAGTATGGGAGCTTAAAAGTGCAGTTTGTGAGAACTTGGGAAGCTAGATTAACATATATTTCTTGGTTTTATTACGGATTTAAGGTAAGAATTAACCCTTTTCTTAGTAATTTCTTGATTAATTTCTCAAAACCTCAAAAATTTTAGGGCTTGATTTTAAACCCCAATTTCACTTGAATAATATTTTTATCTTATAATTACTATTTTTCATCAATTCAACCTTCAAAACAATTCTGATTCTTGATTTTAACCTGAATTTCAAAGATTTTTTACCCGGTAAAGCTTAAAAATGGTTTTTCTTTAATTTGAACCTCATTTTTTACTCGATTTGACTTGGGTTTTCAGGTGTATATTTGTAAAAATATTAAAAATATATTTTTTAAGTAACGTTTCGATTTCGCTCTTCTTTTTCGAAAACCCATTCTGGGGGTCCATTTTGACCCTGAATCAAAAGTAGTCAATATGGGTGTCATTTGTTTTGTTTTGATGCGTAGATTTTATATTTGATAATTTTGGTGGAGTTTGAGATTAGTAGTGAAAAGTAAGTTCATGGGTTCGAAGTGTAGCGAACCAGTTTTGGCTTTTGAGATAGGTTATCGCTTAACTCTTTCAGACTAGGTTGGGTAGTAAATGATGATACAAAATGCATGTTACGGGTGAGAACTAATCATGAAAAATGTCTATTTATGTGTTGTGTCCATGTGGAGGCCTATATGTGATGTAATTGTCGAAATTGAGTTATTGTGTGATATGTGTAACTGTATGGGGTCCTATGTGATATTAATAGCCTTGAATACAAGTGAATAATTATATTGTGTTGTTAAGATACTTTGATGCTTAATATGGTACCATTAGTGTATTATGATTATATTCATACTTTATTTGGCATATGAGATATGTGGAAATTCGTAGATGAAACTGGAATAATGAGTGGATATTAGCTCACATGATTGTGGAAATATATCATTGTGGTTGGTTGTGAAAATACTCATTGTTATTGGTTGTGAGAATTACATCCACATATCATACTCATTCATGAAACCTTAGTACTACTGTGGCAACATCTGAAAAACACTGGCACACCTTTTTAAAACCCTCCCTGAGGAATATGCCGGGGAGAAGATATTGTAACACCTTATAAAACCCTTTTTCGAGGAATGTGCCAGAAAATATATATGAGATATCTGGATTGTATATGGGTTAACGAACCCTCATAGGTCCTGCGTTAAGAGGCTTGCCTCCGTAAGTGCATACAGGGATTGTGCGACAATCTCGGAGGTTGTGCGATGACCTCGTGCATCATCATCATCATCATCATCATTATCATATACATGGAGCTTACTTTATTGTGTTATGTTGTGTTATATTTCCATATTGACTTTTCATCTATGTATTTATCGTATCTTCTTTTACTTGTGTTTGATGATCTTGTATATGCATGTTCTCCCTTGTTCTTCCTATATGTGATATAATATGTACTTTTGTTCTATCTTGGTGTAATATTGCAATATATGTGAGATATATTAGAACTATTAGTGCAAGCGGTGTAGTCTACCATTGTGGGACATTTTCTGATTATAGGTGATGTGCCCTTAGTGTATATTTTGTATCTTTTATTTACTACTTTGCTTGGTCGGCCTATGATACCTACTGAGTACAGGTGGACCGTACTCATGCCTAATGCACCCTTTTGTTGTAGGTCCTAGCTCAAGTGTTCCTTAGTTTGATTAACTCTAGCGATTGTTGGAGCTTCAAAGGTAGCGGTTGGACATTCATGCTTCCGAAATTCACCTCTATCTTTCTACAGTAGTTATGTTTTTATTAGTGTTTGGAGACAGATATTATTTTTTTGTGGTTATTTTTCGATGTATTTGACTCTTGAATTGTATTAGTAGTTCTTAAACTATTGACACCTGGTTTTAGGCATGATTGGTATTTTGGATACGTTATGTTCGCATTGTTATGATTACTTATATGGTTCGGCTTTGTTCTAAAAGTCTTACCTTGGGATATTTCAGTTTTTTTTCTTTTCTTTTTTTGTATCGGCTTGGGTGATAAACTTACTTGTCAAGGTACGACCACAACAAGTGTCATCATGACCTTCATTTTTGGGTCATGACATGTAAAACCCAAAACATGTGGGAGCAAACCAATAGTTGCATGAGGAACCCAAAATGTTTCCTAAATATCCCCCTTCGTCTTTATATCAAATAGCGTGGCACCAATCTTCATGTCAAGTAGTACTTTATTGAAATTGATGAAGGTGCATACTCAAGGTGTTTTATGACATTATAATTACAGGACATATTGTTGAGACCTATCAATTTCAGTATTGGATCCTCAATAGCAAGAACATAAAGTCGTGAATCCAGATATGACTTCAGGATCTCAATTTTTGTAGTGTTTGCTTTTTAGAAGGAGTGAACAACTAGAACTGCAAATTTGACTCGTTGAGGACATTCGTCGAACATCTGGTCCTCATTGTATTCTGAATCAATCTTACTTCTACTTTTACTTCAACAGTTCAGCCATAGTATAGTCATCTGAAACCACCTCATCTTGGGTTTTCCCTTCATTCATTTCCCTTAAAGAGACACTAAGACAAAAATAACATTGGCAATCAACACTACGTAAACATCCATAAGGCTAAGAGTTGCATTGATAGTCAACACTGGATATGCAATTCTCATACTACCTCTGAAATTTTTTTAAATCCATAATTATTTCTGAAATTCCATGCATAGAAGCCCTTCTATTGACATTGTTTCATTCAACCAATTTAGCCAAAGTCGATGATTCGGCAAATATCTTCTTTGAATTACTGCCTACAGCCGAGACAAGTTCTTTCTATGATGCTACTTGTTATGATCTCAATCGATATCTAAAGTAAATCGCAAGGATTAAACGCACAAGAATATTTTGGAAAAATTTTAATTTTCTCATAAACGAAAAAATGGACAATGAAACTCGATTACAAGGAAATGAAAACTACAATAAATAAAAACTAACTAAATGATTCATCATAGCTACGATAACCTGTAGAATAGATGAGGAAAGAATTTAGATGGAGATCGAAGGGAAGAGAAAGTTAGATTCTAGATTACGAGAGAAATGAATTAGGAGGGAAAAGAAGAACACGAGGGAGGAATTGATTTAACAGATTTTAGTTATGCCCTTCTCTCTCCTATGTTGTGTATATACAACCACCTTGCCACATGGCATCGTCACGACCCTTTCGATTCATTTAAACTTGAGTAATCTCGACTTTTTATTTCCAATCTCACTTGTTTCTATTTGCTTTGTATTCCCGACGTCGAATCCAAACAACTATATTTGATCGAGTATTATTGAGATCATAACATTTAAATATAATTTTTTATTAAACATGTTTATTGGCTTGAATATTGTTATTAGATTTAAGTATGACTATCGGTTGAATAGTGCTATTAGTTTTTTTATAAAAACTTGAAATGTAAATTATTAGTTAAATATGTTTCTTGTTTGAATATTGTAGTCGCGTCTATAAAAAAGGACTAGTAAGAGCATAGATTCTTAAAAACCTTCCATCAAAATATGGTATAATTTATTTATTGAATTAAAAGGTTTAAATATTAGAAAAATCTGAATACTAATAAAATATTTTAACATAACTTTGTTTGAGAAGAAATAAAATTAACTTTTTAAAAGGTATAAAAGTGAATTCTAGCTTCATATAATAACCCCATAAACCTTTCAAAATACTTAAGTGACATTTATTTCTAGAGATTTCTACTTATTTTCCTTACTTTTCAAAATACTTATTTTCATAACTATCATATAATAATATTCAAATAGGTAATTTCAAAATCAGTTATTCCATATCACGCTAATTAATATTTCCAAAGTCAAAATCCGCACTGTTTCCATTATTATTCTTATATATAAACCAACAAGGATTGTACAAACACTGCAATTATTTGTTGTATCAAAAGTTATGTAAATGCAACTACTCCTGTTAACGCGTGTATTACTTTCTTATCAAACCACACATAGTACTGCTCCTGTTCGTCTACTTTTTTTCTACTTTTCCCTTACTTTTGTTTTTTTACTCATTCAATTTGAAGAACAACATCATGTTGCTCTATCGTGTTCATTCAAAATGACGCTGTGTCGAAAACGATATCGGCATCTCAGAATTCTTGACGTAGAAAATAAAAGTGTATTTTCTTTCAATCTTTTTGGGTATGTCATCCTCCATAGATAATCTTCAGCCATGTCACAGGCTAACTACTCTAGAAGATACCTTCTATTGTAGATCTACATGTTTTTCTGATTTTGTCCTTAATTGGTGATGTGCATGCATACTTTTATTTTTGGTAATGGAAAAGTTCAAAGATGAACTGTAAGATTTTTAACAGATTGGTATTGATTGTTGTAACTTCTTCAATTACATCAGCTACAAATTGCTTGTGTATTATTCAATTCTTCGTATTTTTTAGTTTTTAAAGCTTTAATTAAGGTACAAAAACGAATATGTTGAGAAGAACATTGTTTAATTTAGCATAAACATGTTTGACGAAATTTTTCAGTGAAAACAAGACTTGTGTGTCGTCGAGAGAGATTAGTCCCAAAAGTTGGTCATTTTGAAAGATGTTACAGGCTGATAAAACTAATGTATGGGCTTACCTCCGGTGACTGTAATCATGTATGTGCTTTTTGTCTAAATGTTTTGTCCCAATGTAACCATTGTCCCGGTCTCTTGTAAAATCTTTTCATCTTTCCTATTCTAGCTCTTTATATAGTTGGTGTAAGTGAATTATGACTCACGAGATGAGTAGTATCAATTCTTGATGTGTTTGAAAGTTTTGGGTATTTTAATGTCACGATCCAGAATAGGATCATGACCGGCGCTAAGGAGTTTAGGACTCCAAAGCAAGCCTCGTCAGAATTCTACAGAAAATCGGGTAGAGTTTTCCCTGTTTTGGGGCCTAACAAGAAAATTTCCTGTCTCAATTCTATCAATAAAACAACCCAACATCACAACCACCATAGGAGCACAAACACAACTCACCATAGATCATCAACAATTTACCAATACCACCAACTAATAATACGAAAATCATCTCCAAAGATGAGAGAAAATCCAATATTCCACAAATTCAAAATAACGAAAGACTCAAAACTCTAAAGACATGACTATGGAGCAAACTAAGAGTTTTCAAGAAAAAGAAACATAATGAATAAATAAACTATAGCCCACGTGAACAATTGTGGGGCTCACCGGAAATATGCTATTCGAATTCTCTAGCCAATGAGATTCTCACCGTCACCTGCATTCTCTGAAAAATAATAGCGAGGAGTGAGACGCTAGTTCAGTGAGTAATAACACTTAACGACAACCATTTTAATGGGGACAAGTCAGAAAACATCATGAAATAAATGTTTTTTCAGAAAACAGTAACAATAAATAATATCATTGTTTCATGTAAGCCAAGTGAACCAATAGTGCAGTAATAAACTTCAAAAAGCATCGTATCATATGAAATATTACATATTTAGGAGGTTTTCAAGAATGAATCATGTAATCGGTATGACATTCTTCTTCATCAAGAATAACCCATAAAAGTGGACCCCTCATAAAGGAGTCAAATATCATATCAGTATCAGTATGCTAGTTCTACCTTCCCACTAGCAAAGGTTGTAACATTCATCAGTAAATACAAGGTACACCAGATCTAACGATCCCTCCGTTAGCTACGGGATTCAATAAAGGTCAACTCCCATTCATAAATTCTTTGTAGACAATAGGATATCCATATAAAAGCATCTTTCGGGATAGTACATATCATTTAAAGTTCATATCGAATCATGTTACATGTAAACTTGAATAAAAACATATGTCAAAATACATACTTCTCATGTAAGTGAAGAATTTTCACAATAATAATATCTTGTCTCAATTAACCATTTCAATATAATATCAAGTAAAGAACTTTTCCCACATGCAACTTTTCAAAGCATTCAACAACTCTTGTTTTCATCAAAATATGTATAAATATGCAATTTAAGAAACATAAATTGTGGCAAGATTACTACTCACAGTACTCTTGTCGAAATACCGAATTTGTCACCCCGAATGATTCGTATCACTTTCTTGGATCAAACCTATAATCATGTCATATTAATATCGTGTTAATTTTCTTGGTCTAAGCTAAAACATAACCACTACAAATTATCCCACTCTAGAATCTTAGGCTAAATTCCAAATGATTGAATTTCATCCTCAAAATTACACCTAATTGTGCAAATTTCTTATCTTGATGCCTAAATTTTTACTACCCAAATCAAATTAACTTGACTAAAATTTACAATAAAGATTGAATTTACCTTGAACCCAAAAAAATTTTCGATCAACCCTTAAGGTTCCCCTTTTTTTTCCCACTGAACGAGCAATTTAGTTTGGTATTCTTTTTCCTGTTTTGGTGTGAGTGCAGGCAGAAGTACTGCCTTGCTAATCTTGGCTATTTCCTTCAGGCCAAAGCCCTTATAATATATATATATATATATATTTGGGCAAAAAGACATTTTTCCTTTTCCCTTTTAAATTGAGCTTTAGCCCAATAGCCCAATTCTTTTTTTCCCCCTTAGATAATTATAATTACTCACTAATTATAATTTGGGGTATTACATTGTCCCCACCTTAAGAAATTCGATTCCCGAACTAAGAGTAAGTGCATACCTGAAGACTGAAACAAGTGAGGGTACTTGACTCTCATATCTTTTTCTGACTCCCACGTAGCTTCTTCAATGGTATGGTTCTTCCATCAGACTTTTATGGACACAAACTCTTTTGAAAGTAACCTTCTTACTTGTCGATCAATGATAGCCATTGGTTCCTCCTCATAGGTTAAGTTCTCATCAAGTTGCAAGTTCAGCGCTTCGAGCACGAGAGAAGAATCTGATATACACTTCCTTAGCAAAGAGACATGAAACACTAGATGGATGAAAGACATCTCGGAGAGAGTGCCACACGATACTCCACTCCTCCTATACGCTCAAGTATCTCATAAGGTCCTACATACCTCGGGCTCAATTTACCTATTTTTTCAAATCGCATTACACCCTTCATAGGAGAGACTCGTAGATAAACCTTATCCCCAACTGTGAACACCAAATCTCTTCTTCTCTTGTCAGCATACGACTTTTGTCTGCTTTGAGCTGTGAGTAACCTTTGTATAATCAATTGGACCTTGTCCATAGCATCCTGTACCAATTCTGGTCCTAAAACTTTAGCCTCTCCAACTTCAAACCACCCTATAGGAGAACGACATCGCCTACTTTATAGGGCTTCATATGGAGCCATCTGAATGCTTGACTCAAAACTATTATTGTAAGCGAATTCATCTAAAGGTAAGTAAGTATCCCAACTACATCCAAAATCAAGAATGCAATCTCTCAACATATCCTTCAAAATTTGTATAGTACGCTCAGACTGTCCGTCCGTCTAAGGATGAAATGCAGTAATGAGATCTAGTTGAGTACCCAATGCTTCTTGAAAATATTTCTAGAAGTTCGAAGTGGAACTTGATTTTCTATCAAAGGTGATGGCTACTGGAACACCATGAAATCATATGAAATATATTCAAATACATTTGTTAATGCCACTCTTATTACATATAGTATAGCCAACATGAAGGGTGCAGAAGTTGAAAGTCATTCTATGTATCTTACAGTCTCGGGTAGCTCCATCACAAAGTCCATAGCAACCCTTACCCTTTTTCCCTTTGAAATCCCTAGCAATTTTAGTAGGCTAGCAGGTTTTTACTCCAAATTAACTAGCCAAACAAATTTAAAAAAAAAAAAAGATTTCTTCATACTTCATATCCATAAAATTTGCTTCAGGTCACGGTATATTTCGGTGAATCCAAAGTGTATAGTATAGTTGGAGTGTAGGCTTCCTCAAGGAATAACCCATTTCAATCCATCTCCATCTATAGCACATAATTGGCTATCTAGCCGGAGAACGTCGTCCCTGCCAACAATCATATCATTAATCTTACTAGTTAGGACATCATCTCATTATTTTCATAACCTCACATTCTCATATTTATAGCCTTATGTGTTCGGCCTACAAATATTTAACTTTAATACAAGTCAACAGTGTTCCCGAATTTTCTGCTCTAAATCAAATATTTGTACTTCTAGTTAGCTGAAAGCCTTTTTGCAGGAATTAAATGTACCAACTACCCAAGAATTTCTAGTGTGTATCAGTCACCATATTGAACCTTTTCAAATAATATAAAATAGGACAATCATACTCGTTGAGTGATTACATATATCGGCGTTGCCAAGGATTCGAATCTATCTGCTAAAAATTTTTACACAAAATTCTTGTGGTTAATGTAAATATCATAGATTTTCTCATATAAGTAATGTCTCTAATCTTCTCATCTAATATCACTGTAGTTATTAATCGTCATACAAGCATCTTACAGAAAGATCCTAATCCCCCTCTCAAAACACCAAGGACACTGTGAATCTCTCTGATGCTGATTGTTAGAATAACATTGTGCAGTGAGAAACTTATACAAAAAAATTTATTTTTTTTTGAAATCTGAAAGTTCTGCTCACTTTCCTCCATCCATTGATTTTTTTTCCTGGTCAGTGGCTCTACTATTCTGAAGAAATTTCACATGAAACGTTTTTACTAGTCCGCGAAACCCAAAAGTAGACTCTCTATGTAGGAGTAATGGACCTTGTTCATTTTTGAATTGCTCCTATTTTCTTTGTATCCATTAAAATATTATTCTTAGATGAGATATGCATGAGCAATGTCATTTAGTATAGCTAGAATTTGCATTTAGAGAACTTGACATAAAGTTGATGGTTCCATAACATTTGTAATATGATCCTTAATTTATCCACATGTCCTTCCTGGCAATGAGAACATTCCATAACATCATCAATAAACACCATAATAACTTTCCTTGAAACAACTTGAACCTCTTATTCATTATCTCCATAAACATAGTTGGAGTATTGTTTAGTTCGAAAGACGTCATAAAGGACTCAAAAATGCATCTACTAAGTTTCTAAAGGCTGTTTTAGAATATAGTATTCTTTAGTTTTAAGATGATGATAACTAAACCCAAAATAATCGTTAGAAGTGGGAGGTTCCGTGTAATTGATCAAACATGTCATCTTTATCAAATAATGGGTACTTATCAGGTACTGTTACCTTGCTCAACTATCTGAGTCAATGCACCATATCAAGGACGCATTCTATTTTTCTTTTTCACAAACATGAATATCCCATGGTGATACAAGTGGTTCTCCTACAAAGTGATTCCCAGTTGATGCAACGATTATTTCCTTATTTCTCTTAACTCCACCAGTGTTGTAGGATATGGAGATATGCTCATGTGCAATGCGTTCGTTACTATATCAATACCAAAATCTATTTCTTTTATAGGTTGTAGTTGAGGAAAGTCAGTAGACATGAAGCATATCAACCAAATTCTCTCACTAATTATACCTTTCAAATTTGAGTGTTTGGTCTCTTAATCCTTTACCATATTAAGAGACTCACAAAATGCTTTAATATATAACTGGCAAGTCCTTATAATAGATATAAACTTACTCGTCTTTGTAATTCTCTTGTTTTTTTTTTCTGGACTAATAATAGGTTCATTGGGTATCTCCACAACTATCTTCACTGGCAAGTGTTTTCGTCGAAATAGATAACCTATCTACATTTGTTGTCATATCATAATTGACTACATCAAGTCAATTAAAATCTAATTGTTTAGGATATCCCTTCTCTTAGTTAGAATCTGACAAGCTTTATACCCATGTTAAACTAATATGGAGTCATCCATAGACCTGTCAATGCCAAAATGATACCTTAATAGCTTAAGATGTTGTTGAATGCTAACACATCGACTAGTATTATATCTGCACTAAAAGATTTCTACTTTTGACCTTCTTGGGTTAATTATTGGCCGTATGTTTACCATATCCGTGTTTTAAATCCTTTGGGCAAGTAGAATTGTCCCAAAAATTGGTCAAAATCTTTTGTGGAGGATGTTGTTGTCTTGTTGAAACAGTTAACCACCCCTTTCGCAGAGCTCTAAGCTTGAGATGTCCCATATCTAGCCAACTAATAAAGTCTAGTGACACACATTGGTACATCTATAATCTAAATCAATTTCATAAACACCTAGGAGGCTCACGCTTAACTTTGGAAAGGAAATCATCAATAACACCTTGGTGAACTTGTTTCCCCAAGTGAATGGTGTTGCTCGAGTCAACCTTATTTACAATACAATAGCGAGGAGTGAGACGCTAGATCAACGAGAAATAATACATAACCACAACCGTTTAATGGGACAAGTCAGAAAACATCATGAATTAAATGTTCTTCCAGAAAATAGTAACAATAAATAATATCATTGTTTCATGTAAGCCAAGTGAACAAATAATGTAGTAATAAACTTCAAAAAGCATCGTATCATATCAAATATTACATATTTGGGAGGTTTCGAAGAATGAATCATGTAATCAGTGTGACATTTTTCTTCATTAAGAATAACCCATAACAGTGGACCCCTCATAAAGGAGTCAAATATCATATCAGTATCAGTATGCTAGTTCTACCTTCCCTCTACGAAGGCAGTAACATTCATCAGTAAATACAAGGTGTACCAAATCTAACGATCCCGCCATTAGCTACGGAATTCAATCAAGGTCTACTCCCATTCATAAAATCTTTGTAGACAATAGGATATTCATATAAAAACATCTTTCAGGATAGTACATATCATTTAAAGTTCATATCGAATCATGTTACATGTAAACTTGAATAAAAACATATGTCAAAATACATACTTCTCATGTAAGTGAAGAATTTTCACAATAATAATATCATGTCTCAATTAACCATTTCAATATCATATCAAGTAAAGAACTTGTCCCACATGCAATTTTTCAAAGCATTCAATAACTCTTGTTTTCATCAAAATATGTATAAATATGAAATTTAAGAAACATAAATTGTGGCAAGATTACTACTCACAGTACTCTTGTCGAAATACTGAATCTATCACCCCGAATGGTTTGTATCACTTTCTTGGATCAAACCTATAATCATGTCATATTAATATCGTGTTAATTTTCTTGGTCTAAGCTAAAACATAACCACTACAAATTATCCCTCTCTAGAATCTTAGGCTAATTTTCAAATGATCGAATTTCATCCTCAAAATTACATCTAATTGTGCAAATTCCTTATCTTGATTCCTAAATTGTTACTACCCAAATCAAATTAACTTGACTAAAATTCACAATAAAGATAGAATTTACCTTGAACCCAAAAGAATTTTTTGATCAACCCTTAAGCTTCCCTTTTTTTCTACTGGACGAGCAATTTGGTTTGATATTCTTTTTCCTGTTTTGGCGTGAGTGAAGGCAGAAGTACTGCCTTGCTAATCTTGGCTGCATGTTTACCATATCCGTGTTTTAAATCCTTTGGGCAAGTAGAATTGTCCCAAAAATTGGTCAAAGTCTTTTGTGTAGGAGGTTGTTGTCTTGTTCAAACAGTTAATCATCCATTTCGCAGAGCTCTAACCTTGAGATATCCCGTATCTAGCCAAATGATAAAGTCTAGTGACACACATTGGTACATCTGTAATCTAAATTAATTTCATAAACACCTAGGAGGCTTACGCTTAACTTTTGGAAAAGAAATCATCAATAACACCTTGGTAAACTTGTTTCCCCAAGTGAATGGTGTTGCTCGAGTAAACCTTATTTACAATAAAATATCATACATTATACTGGTCAGTGGTCATGACCTCTACTCTGTATGGCATTAGATATATAGACCTCTCACTGGATCATCCCATGGCTCCAAAAGTTTTAAGTATTTCATTGATGCATCTTTACCGGAAATCTTTTAAGGATCTTTGCACTATTTGAACCAATGAACCCTGAAGTTTTTTTTTTCTTTAGAAACTCTCGAGGATACATCTATTCAGGTAGACCTGAATCTTTGTAGGTGCCTGAAGCTGGTCTTGGGACCTATTTACTACCTGGCTCTATGTCCATTAATTTCCTTTACTCGTTATTGGAAGATAAGTGTCTTAATAGTAATACTCCCTTGCTGCTAAAGGGGCAGAGTAGTACTCTTTCCCAAATATAGATCTTTTACATGTCACATGAGTATGAAAATCCAACACAGTAGCATAACAACCTCTTTCTTGGCCCTTCTAACTGTATTTTGTTCCCCTTAATTGCGTAGATGAGGGTTTACAATGGTGGCCCTTGATGTCTTATGAACTATTGAACTAGCCTTGTTATTAGATGGTCTAAGTTCAAGACATATGATAGAAAGATAAATAAAATTATATTCACCAACTTGACTCTATCAGTTGCACACATAAGGAGGAATGAGAAAGAAGGACAGACATATCCTATCACGCTCTCGCAGAATCACGAATATAGAAATGGCCGGCAACATAATCATAATTGAGATTCTACTACTATCGTGTGCTCCATAGTCATAGAATTAACCTAGGCACTCTGATACCAACTTTTTCACGACCAAGAATAGGATCATGACCGGTGCTAAGGAGTTTAGGGACTCCAAAGCAAGCCTCGTCAGAATTCTACAAAAAATCGGGCAGAGTTTCCCCTGTTTTGGGCGTAACAAGAAAATTTCATGTCTCAATTCAATCAACAAAACAACCCAACATCACAATCACCATAGAAACACAAATATAACTCACCATAGATCATCAACAATTCACCAATACCACCAACTAACAATACGAAAACCATCTTCAAAGATGAGAGAAAACCCAATATTCCATAAATCCAAAATAACGAAAGACTCAAAACTCTAAAGACATGACTATGGAGCAAACTAAGAGCTTTCAAGAAAAAAAATATAACGAAAAAATAAACTATAGCCCACGCGAACAATTATGGGGCTCACCGGGAATATGCTATTTGAATTCTCTAGCCAACGAGATTCTCACCGTCACCTGCGTTCTCTGAAAAATAATAGCGAGGAGTGAGACACTAGCTCAGTGAGTAATAACACTTAACCACAATCGTTTTAATGGAGACAAGTCAGAAAACATCATGAAATAAATGTTTTTTCAGAAAACAGTAACAAACAATATCATTGTATCATGTAAGCCAAGTGAATCAATAGTGCAGTAATAAACTTCAAAAAACATCGTATCATATGAAATATTACATATTTAGGAGGTTTCCAAGAATGAATCATGTAATCAGTGTGACATTCTTCTTCATTAAGAATAATCCATAACAGTGGACCCCTCATAAAGGAGTCAAATATCATATCAATATCAGTATGCTAGTTCTACCTTCCCACTAGCGAGGGCTATAACATTCATCAGTAAATACAAGGTGCACAAGGTCTAAAGATCTCGCTGTTAGCCATGGTATTCAATCAAGGTCTACTTCCTTTCATAAATTCTTTGTAAACAATAGGATATTCATATAAAAACATCTTTCAGGATAGTACATATCATTTAAAGTTCATATCGAATCATGATACATGTAAACTTGAATAAAAACATATGTCAAAATACATACTTCTCATGTAAGTGAAGAATTTTCACAATAATGATATCATGTCTCAATTAACCATTTCAATATCATATCAAGTAAATAACTTATCCCACGTGCAATTTTTCAAATCATTCAATAACTCTTGTTTTCATCAAAACATGTAAAAATATGCAATTTAAGAAACATAAATTGTGGCAAGATTACTACTCACAGTACTCTTGTCGAAATACCGAATTTGTCACCCCGAATGATTCGTATCACTTTCTTGGATCAAACCTATAATCACATCATATTAATATCGTGTTAATTTTCTTGATCTAAGCTAAAACATAACCACTACAAATTATCCCGCCCTAGAATCTTAGGCTAACTTCCAAATGATCGAATTTCATTCTCAAAATTACACCTAATTGTGCAAATTCCTTATCTTGATGCCTAAATTTTTACTACCCAAATCAAATTAACTTGACTAAAATTTATAATAAAGATAGGATTTACCTTGAACCTAAAAGAATTTTCCGATCAACCCTTAAGCTTCCTTTTTTTTTTCCACTGAACGAGCAATTTGGTCTGGTATTCTTTTTCTATTTTGGCGTGAGTGCAAGCAGAAGTACTGCCTTGCTAATCTTGGCTATTTCCTTCTGACAAAAGCAGATATAAAATAACTAAAAATTACATAAATACACAATTTATGTTTTTAATATTATAAAAAATCCCAACTTCCTAAACATATTTCAAAATCCCACATATACATAAAATGCTATGTATATGTCGGCTATGTTATGTATATTAATAGGGAGAGAGTAAAGTAATTAAAAAAGTGGAAGAGAGTGTAATTACTTTTAAAAGGTTGGTATTTATGTTATTTATACATAAAATAATATTTCCCATTCCATTATTAATTTGGGCAAAAAGACATTTTTTCCTTTTCCCTTTTAAATTAGGCTTTAGCCCAATAGCCCAATTTCTCTTTCTTTCTTTTTTTCTCTTTAGATCATTATAATTACTCACTGATTATACTTTGGGATATTACATTTAAATAATTATTTAATTAATAAATTATTGGGTCAAAATAATATTTTATTTACTTATGTGGTTAATATAAGGATGAAATTAAGTGGTTAGGGTTTACCATTTATAATATTAATAGCATCAGATATTAGGGAGAGAAGGGCACAAAGAGCAATTTCATTCTTTTTCTCTCTCCATCGCCGTTTTGAAGAAGATCTGAGCTTTGGTAAGCTACTTTGAGTAGATATATTCTTAATATTTTGTTTGTAAAATTGTGGGGTGGAGTTTGGAGTTAGGCAGTAACCACTATTGTGGGTAATTGAGCACTTGGTGCTATTAAAATTGCTCTAAATTGGTATTGTAATCACGATATGAGGATTCAATTATTGAGTAATAATTATAGGGTGAGTAATATTGCGGCAGTGAGGTGAGAGTAAGAATTTGACAAATATATAGTTGGAGAAGTGATCTTTTGTTACTTTAGAAGTATATTAGTATGTTAATCTAATGATTTAAGTAATGATTACTCAATCATTTGGTAGTAATGATAAAATAGGGGTGGAGGTACATAAATTCTAGGTTTTTGATAATTCTGTAGAGCACTGTCCATCCTTGTAGTTATTAAGCCTTTGAAAATTTCCATGCAATTATTAATCAATATTTAATAAATTGAAGCTTTGGATCGAGGATTTTTGGAGAAGAATTATAATAGCGGGGGTTTCATTAGATTCATACTCTTATGAGAATTATATATTTGGACAAATTGTAGTCATTCGAAAGTTTTACGTAAGGGTGGAACCCTTGCAAATTAGCTTGCATTTGGTTTCTTCGGTTGAGGTAGGTTACGGTTTAATTGGAGTTTAGACTCGATTTAATTGTGCGTATGCTCCTAAATGGGATACTTGTTGATTAGCATTCGGACATGCTTGAAATTGATGATGTTTGGATTGTTGAGGCGTGTATAAATGATTATTGAAAATTTACTTGATGATTTTGCCTTATGACTTTAAGTGTACTTGTAAACTTGTTACATCGTATTGTATGATGTGAGGGAGCATAAATTTGATATTGATATTACTTGTTTATGTTGGACCGGGTACCACGTTGGTATGAATATGTATATGTTGGATCACGTACCACGCTGATACGGATATGTATATGTTGGATTGGGTACCACGCCAGTGCGGATATGTATATGGTGCATCGTGTACCATGCCAGACGAATATGTATATGGTGATCGGGTACAATGCCGGTATGGATATGTATATGGTGGATCTGGTACCATGCCGGTATGGTACATAAACATAGATTGTTCCCTACAGGTCATGACTATTCGGTCAAAAATAAATCCCATAGCATGTGTGTACATATTTCTGTTGAGTTTGTGGATGTTTACAGTATGGTTGATACTCTTGATGTTTATGTGGCTTGTTTGTGAGTACTGTTTGATCTGTTATTGTTGTATTATTGATTCATTGAGTATTTGTTGTGTGATGTTGTCTATCTACTTGTTGTTTGATTCATTTTGTGTAGAGTTAATACATAAAAATGACCCTAAACTTGACACCAAATTATAACTTTGACCTTAAACTTTGACAGTGCCAAATATGACCTTTAACTATTCAAAACTGCACAATTATGACCTCCAATCTTACGTGGCAAAATGCATGTTCAACACGCAAAACTGGGCCCGTCCAGCTTAAAATCTAAGGGCATAATACATAAATATGACCTTAAACTTTGACAGTGCACAAATATGACCTTTAACTATTCAAAACTGCACAAATATGACCTTTAAATAACTCTTCACTATTATTTTTTCATTATTTTCGGCTCAAAGATGAAAATGGCATCTAATTTCTTTTGTCATTGCGGAAAAAGAGCAATATTGAAGATTTATTAATTAGACGGCTCAGCCTCATGCTAAAAAATCGAGCGGGGTATGTATATATATTATAAAGCAGAGGATGAATTTAAGTTATATAATATATCTAAATATTATTTATTTAAATATTAAATTAAAGATGAAACTATACTAATAATTAAAAAATTTATAATTTTAATAAAATGTTATTAAATTAATGTTATTAAGGATAGTAGTAGTAGTATATTAAACTAACGTTATCAAATTAACGTAATTAAAATGTTATTAAATTAACATTATTAAAAAGTTATTAAATTAACGAGGGGCGGACCTACGTGGTTGCCATGGGGTTCACCCGAACCCCCTCTGTAAAAAAATTATGTTGTATATATATATATAAGATAGAAAATGTATATTTATGTACGCATATTAATGTTGAACCACATGAAACAAGGCTCTTAGATAGCCCAATGGTGTTATTTGCTCTTCTTGGGCGCGTCCTTCAGCCTACTGTGCGGGTTCGATCCCTGCTAGTGGCTGTTTTTTTTTAATTAAAAAAAACTAGGTGTGCTACTATAGAAATAAATAAAAAATAAATAATAAGAATAATTTTTTAAATTTAAAAAAAGTTAAGCGCTACTATTATAGAAATAAATAAAAAACTTATTATTATAATAATAATAATAACAATAATAATAATAATAATAAAAAAAAACGACGTCGTTTTAATACAAAAAGTAAAACTTTGACAGTGCACAAATATGACCTTTAACTATTCAAAATTGCACAAATATGACCTCTCTCCAAGTTAGCCCTTTTAACGACGTGGCACTGTGTGATTGGATTACCTTTCCACGTAGGCGCGAGTGAGACTCACGCATGGGGTTGCAAAATCGGTGGTCATATTTGGTCAGGTTTTGAATAGTTAAAGGTCCTATTTGTGCACTAGCAAAGTTTAAGGTCAAAGTTATAATTTGGTGTTAAGTTTAGGGTCATTTTTATGTATTAACTCTTTTTGTGTACATATTATTAAATTGAGTTGGCCTATGATACCTACCAATACATAGTGGTTTGTACTGATACTACCCTATACTCTTCTTTTGTTGAGTGCAAAAAGTGTTCCAGAGGCTCAGACACGATGTCACCTGTAGAGTTGATAGAAGATCTTGATCCAAGGGTGAGCACTCCGTCTCTAGGATGCCATGGGTCATCTTATTTGTTCTTTTTCATCTTTCGGATAGTGAAATATTCCTTATTTACTTTATTTTTTGATATCTCTTTAGACATGATCTTGGTTAGTAGTTCTTGTATGATGACTTTTGGGTCTTGAAAATTTTAGTAAGTAGTTTGTTTGACTTACGCATTAATAATGATTAGTCCCGGATATATTATTATTATGTTGATTTTATGATAACATCATTTTAATATTGACTAAGTGATTGGGTATAGTTTGATTTAAATTGTTCTCCCACAGAAAGATTAGTGTGGGTGCCACTCATGGCCATTTGGGTCGTGACACCCAATATGGAGAAAAGGTTACCAGTTAAGTGTTTTTAGAATTACCTTACTTTTATTGCTCTTTTACATTGTATTTCATTTACTTGCATGTTTAATTTCATAGTAGCATTCCTACTATTTGTCTAACTTTTTGTTCGACAAGTCGAATTAGATTTAACTTATAGCTCTTCAAAATCAGTAGATAATTTTCCTATGTGATATTAGTAGTTTTTCAACAACAACATAAAAGATAAACTTTTGAGTGTTTGGGACTCCTGCTTCAAGTTGATTTATTTTTCCTATGAGATTTTTCAACTTTCAGGTGATTTGTTGAGGAAGAATTAGTGAAAGTTGTCGACTTCTTTGATGTTGCCATGAAATTAGAAACAACATTAAAGCTTGAAACTCAAGGTAAGTTTTCACTGTTTGTTGTTTGCATCACATTTCGAGAAAATGCAGCCATTAATTTAGCAATTTGAAGAAGCTGACAACAAAATGTTGAAGTTGCTAAATTAGAATAACAAGCAGGCCGAATTATTCTAAAGGATTAACTTCACATTCTCCAATTTTCGAGCCTTGAGGTATTATTTTGCATTCTTTCAAAAACCTTTAAATGTTGGGTCGATTGCTTTTGAAAAAATTTTAGTGCTCCGATTTGTGTAGAAAAAAGTGTGGAATCATCCATTTATAAAAAAGTAATACACGCGTTAACAGGAGAAGTCCCCAATTATGGTACCATTTACATAACTTTTGGTACAACAAATAATCACAGTGTTCGTACAACCCTTGTTGGCTTATATAACACTAATATTTTTTTGATTTATAAATTGTAATTGAGCTTATAGCTGGTCTTTTTCAATTATATTGATGATAATTGTGATTAAGCAAGCTATTGGTTGATTGTATAGTGTTAGAGTGAGTTAGGATTCTGCAAACGATCTCCAGTTAAAGGATTTTTTTTGTTTATTCATTTTTACCAATTTTGGTACTTCAAAGTTGAATGACTATAGCTGGTTCATTATTAAGACCTTCTTCCACTAGCCTGACAGAGTTACCTGAATTCTCTTCTACGGATGGGAGGTGGTAGATATCCCGTGGATTTTGTCGAGATGCGCAAAAGCTAACGTGGACACCACTGTCATCAAAACGAAAAAGAGCTTGCTTCTACTATTGTTTTTTTTGTCAAAGCTTGCTTCCACTATTGTCCAAGGGATTCGAAGCACCCCTTTTTGTGGCTCAGTTGTAGATGATTTTTTTGGTGTTTTATTGCTGTTATAATTGGCTTGGTTTTGGTTTGTCGTGTTATTATTAGTAGAAACCAAACTTGATTTTACACTCTTGTGCATATTAGGACAGACTGCATATGACACTGCAACCTGGTTGCTAATCCATTGCTTTAAGCGTGTTTAGTAGGCATTTGAGCATGAATTGGTTGATATTTGGAGAAAAATGACTTTAAGTTGACAAAGTGGTATTTGGAAGTTAAATTGTATTGACATGAAAACATAGGAGTTTTGAAGTTAAACCTGGAAAATGACTAAAAACATGTTTTACAAAGTTCAAGTTTGATATTTCAAGTTTGAAGTTGAAATAATGAGTCAATAAGATAAGTAATTCGAAGCAAACGCACCATATATTATTTCAAATGTTTAATACAAAATCTATGGATGAACGACTCCTTAGTACTCACTCTTTAGACCAATATTTAGGAGATACAATTGGGCTATGCTTCCAAATTTGCAATTGAACAAGGCCTTTTGCTATAAATTGGCTGTAAAATCTCAATCAGTTTTCAAAGAACAGATAAGTTGCCTTCTTATGTACTTAATTGTCCAACCCAGAAAAAAATTGGTACTCTTTAACTGTGTCTTCAAACCAACAAATCCCTTCGTTGGCTTCCGACATCTAATAACCATTTGTCTGGAAAGTATAACCTTTGTATCAAACACTGAGTTTATTGTTATCAATTGCCCCCTTCTTGTCAATTTAGCCTTGCCGGACTGTCGTGGAGAAAAATTGTTGTCAGTGAGGTACTACAAAGCATGGTCTTTGCAACTCAACAACCGCACTTTTTAAGCGTAGTTGTTATGGCCACACTTAAAAAGTGTGGTTTAATGTCAAGGGTTATGTCTCTTTAACACACTTTTGAAAAAGTATGACCTAAAGGTCAAAAGCCTAGCATTTGATCAAAAGCCACACTTTTTGCTACTTTAGGCCACACTTTACAAGGGTGGTCAAAAGACTAAAATGTTGTCGTGAAAGTTTAGAAAGAATGATTTTGGGGTTCTTTCAGTGTAATAAATTAGATATCTAATAATTATCCAATTTGAAATATCAATGTATAATTTATCATTTTCTACTTATTTTATTCTTGTTATCAAATGCTCATACTTCCAATAATATTTTTCTATTATTGACTTGACACACATGTTAATAAACAATAAATAATATGAATAAATTTTATTACATCACTCTTGAGTATTAAATTTAATGTCTTAAAAAAATGAATTGTATGATGAATTGTATTTAATAGTGAGGATAAAATGGATAAAAAATGATAAATTATCTATTGATTTTTCAAAGTACACGTATTATTGAATATCTATTTTTAGTATAATAAATAAGTATTGTTATAGAGAAAAGGTATTATTCATCACACAATGTATTTTTAAAAAAATTAGATATATTATTATTATTAATAATAATAATATAATAATAATAATAAAATAATAATATTAATATAATAAAATAATAATAATAATAATAATAGTAATAATAATAATAATAATAATAATAATAACAATAGTAATAATAGTAATAGTAATAACAATAATCATAATAATAATAATTAAAAAAAAAAAAAAAAACCAAGTATGTTTATGTTTGATGTTATTATAATATAAGGTTTGGGTAAATGCTTACGTAGTCTCAATAAGTGAAAGTTATTTTCGCTCCTTTCATTGTCATGGTTTTTTCAGTCATGGAAGTGGTTCCCCAGTCTTCTATTAATATGAGTTTTTTTATGACCATTTTGGAATATTCATGCACTCCTGGAGTTGTTTCACTCATTTGATAGTGTTCAATTTCACTACTTCCAGTAGATAGTAGGATTGACTCATAAAAAGCTCTTGTTTTATAAGATTCACCTGTAATATAAAGGTTAGTGATCAAATATTTTTGGAGTAGTCTCCATGGATCTTCTTGCTTGCATATTTGAGTATTTTCAACAAGAACTATTAGTTCTCTAGTGTCAAGCTTTTCATAATTTGGCCTATCGGCAGTATTTTCATGAACAATTGAGGCAAACGAATCTGTTTGCTTGGCAAACATATAGGACTGAAGTTGTTCATATAAAAAGTGATCTTCTGGAATATCTTCTAAATGAATTAAAGTGCTCATATACTGATTTTTGGATGATGATCTAGCAATTTGCAAAATTTTTGCATTAATCAAAGTTCTATTTCCCTGTTGTAATGTCGAAAAATTAGAAAAGGGAGAAGTGTAGGAAGATGAAGAGATGTTTCTGTCTCCGTAGGAGGAGGAACCTTGGCTTCTATCGAATTTTCCACGTCCTCTGGCCCTTTGCCAGGGTGGATTCATACTGCATCAAAAGATTAGAATTTATCAAATGATGTATCAAAGTCGGACCAGTCGATTTCATCTCGTATTTCTTCAAAATTTGGAAGATATAAGTCTTCTCTTATCATGTCATGGACAATTTTGCTTAGTATTAAGAAATGGATATCTTCGTTCACAGGAATACATTTAAGAATGGAAATAATAATTTTTTCGATTAGGTAGAAAGTATAATAATTCATTCTCCTTGGATCCTGCTCACAGTCCAAGAATTATCTGCAAAAATTTTATTAGTTATTGATATATTCACGAGACAGAAAATCAGGTAAAGAATTTTCACTACCCTTTTTATATTGTATTTCAAAATCGAAAGGGGTCAGTTGAGCTTGCCACCTTGCAAAAATTAGTTTAGAAGCATCATGTTTGAAATCTTTATCAAACATATATTTAACGAATTGTGCGTCAGTTCGAACAATGAATTTTTGATTATATAAATCATCTTGAAATTTTAAAACACATTTAACAATCGTTAACATAGCATGAGCCACTGTGACGTATTTTTTCTAGCTTTCAGACCATTTTCCTGAATGAAATCTAATAAGATTTTCAAAATTAGTATGGGGATTCACTTATTTTAGAATTCCTCCATCACCTATGTTGGAAGCATCAGTTTCTACGATTTTTAATCATGCAGGATTCGCAAGGGTTACACAAGGTAACGACTCAACACATTTTTTAGTCATTTGGACTAGCTTAGTGTGAGTAGTAGTTCAAGGTTCTTTGTGATTCTTTTTCAATCTATCATACCAAGGTGCCAAATCTCGGGATAAGTTCTGATAGAAAGGGAAAATATAATTAAGGCTTCCTAAGAATCGTTGTAATTGAGTTTTATCAGTGATAATATCAGAAATTTTTTTTGAAAAATCTAAAGATTTTTGTATTGGTTCAATTTTACCTTTAGAATATTATGTCCAAGAAATCGAATATTAGTTTGAAATAGAGACATTTTTGCTTTAGAAATAACTAAACCATTTTGTATAACAATTTATTTGAAAATATTCAGGTGTTTAAAATGTAATTCTATTGTTTTAGAAAAAACAAGAATATTATCTATATAATCAATTATAAAATTCATGTAGGGATTGAATATATCATTCATAATTTTTTGAAATTCAGAAGGAGCATTTTTCAAACCAAAAGGCATAACATTCCATTCATATTGACCAAAAGGCACATTAAAGGCAGTTCGATAAGTATGTTCATTCGCAATACGAATTTGCCAATAACCAGATTTTAAATCGAATTTTGAAAATATATTGGCATCATATAATCTAGATAATAAGTCTTTTTTATTAGGTATTGCATACCTAATTCATTTTAAAATTTTATTTAGTGGTTTGTAATTAATGACAAGTCTAGGCATATCGCATTCTTTTTCAGCAGCCTTGTTAACATAAAATGTAGCGCATGACCACGGAGATTTTGAAGGTTTTATGAGACCCTTTTCTTGAAGATTATCAATCTCCTTTTTGCAGAATTCTACTAACTCTGCATTCATTTGGCAGGATCGGGATTTTGTTGGAATATTAGTTTCGCTGAAATCATTTTCATAAGGAAGGAAAACAACATGTTCTTTTCTTTTCCAAAAAGCATTTGGTGATCCGCACAAATATCAGCAATCAATTGACTAAAAATCATTTTTATTTTTTCTTGTATTTTTACAGAACTCTGTAAATTTTGAACATTCATCTCATAATTTCAAATTGTTAGAAATTTAACTATGTTTGTTTCATGTCAATCAAAGCATTGATATCTATTGTTACTGGATTTGTAATAAAAGAATATGAGATTTTTTGATTTCTATAAGTAGCTTGAAAACCATTTGCATCAAGATGCGTAAAAGGGTAGATGACATTTATAAAAGGTGTTCCTAAAATAATAGGGGGATATAATTGATTTTTTACTAGAAAGAAAAAATGTGGAATGCAAGTCTTATTTCTAAAGACATGTGCATTAGGCAATTTATAATTAATATCAAGAGTATGTCCAGATGCATATCTAATGATATAAGTAGTTTTCTAAAAATATCTTGTAGGGATTAATTCTTTTTGAATGCAACTAACATCTGCACCATTATCAATCATATCAATATTGGTTATAGAAATATCATTATTAATCAATATAGTGCAATTAATATACCATTTATGAGCGGTAACAATTTGCATCATACCTAAAAAGAAATTATTTTTTATGTTCAGATTTTGAATATTAATATCATCATTATTTTCAGTAATTTCTGGACCTTTGGACATAGAAGGCACATCATAAGGAGAAACATAATGAGAAGTATTTTCTTCAATTTTTGAAATCCTGTGATCACATATCATTTGATTTTTTTTTAAAAAAATAATTTCTTTTCTCAGATTTTCAACCTTTATTTTTTAAATCATCAAAAGAAGTAACTCTACCAGGGGTTTTGCTTAAAGAGAGGCATCGATTAACCTCAGCCAAAGAATAAGGCATATCACAGTCATGAGTTTTAGTAACTGCTTTAGAATTAATAGGAATGCTATTAGCAGATTTTTTTGCAGCAAGAGTAATAATTTTTTCCTGCAGTTTTTCATCAGAAATTTCTTTAAATAATTCAAGGATATTTTCAGCAGTTAAAGTTTGCACATTTAAATCTAAATCTTCAAACTGAGATTGCAATTTATAAAATATGTCATCACAAGCACAAGCTTTATCAAGATAATCAGGGCAAGCTTTTTCATTTTCATGATTACTATCAGAAGATTCAGGCAAATCAATCTCATTTTCTTATTCAGATTCATAGTTGTAATTAGACTCAGAACCAGAAGTAATAACAAGCCATAAATTTGATCATGGAGTTCAGCAGTAAGACCTAGAGACTTGATTTTTTGGAGCTTACAATTTGGAGCTATATGCCCATACTGTTTGCAGTTGTAACACTTGATTTTTGCTAAGTCTCTCTTAGACCTATTTTTGGTAAATCTCGTAGACTTATGACAGGCTTTTCGAGTCTCTCTTTCTTCTTTAAACCTTCATCGATAATTTTTTTTTCTATAAGACTTAGAATGCCTATAAGTTTTCTATTGAGAAGTGGAAGCCTGTTGGTTCATACCAAATTGATCACAGAAATCTCTTAATTGAAACTTTTCTCTAAACTTATCCATCTTAATTTGTCCATTCAATTTCAATTCATTACATAAAGTTAAACCCTCATCAGTGGTAATTGTTATAAGATGACTATAATTATAATCTTTCCAGGGTATATCAATAGATGATCCCCTAAGTTTTTTTCTAACCCTTTCACCAAACAAAGAAGAGAGTCCATCTATGAATTTGGCCTTCCAGTATAGAAGGTTATTTTCTGGTAGGTCCATAACTCAACTTAGAAAGGTATCTTTATACCATCTAAATTCTCCTAATTGTCTACATCTAAGACCATTAAGAAGAGTACACGTATTTTCATACTGGTTGGTAAACTTTCCTCCAAAATATTCCATGATGGTTAACATAAGAGTATAGACAACATCTTCTCTTCCTGCTGATAGATCTCTTCCTAGATTGTCTTTTCCAGCTGTGGCAGCTTTGGAGTTAAAGATTTTTAATCTATCTTCTTTCTTTAAATAATTGTCCCACCAACCTCGACGTTGGCTAGTAAAACCAGCAACAATCATCTTACAAACTATAGAATCAGTGCGTTGTCTCTATTTTCAGCAGATATTGTGGCTTTTGCTATTGTAGAATACATAAGTATACGATGAACTTAGATCGAGATTTGTTTCTCACTTAATCCATCAATATTCCATTCATAAATTAATTCTCCACAATATGACGTATTAGTCATAATCCATTCTCTTTCTTCTATTAAAACATCTGGAGGAATAGGACGTGGATAATACGTAGCAGACATACGGGGAAGATCAGCATATCGTTTGGGTTGTCTTTTAATTGTGCCTCTGAACTTGTTAAGCTCTGAGTAATTGGTATCTATAATAGGAGAAGAGTCACTCTGAAAAGTATTTTCGATTTGCTGAAGATCAGAAAATATGTTAGAAAAATCCATAGGATTGATGTTTAATTTTGAAAACTTTTCATCATGCAATTTTTCTAGTTTTTGCATATGAGAGAATTTTGCAAAACCTTCAATATCAGGGGGGATCTTTGAACAGAAGGTTTAATAGTCGATTCTTCAGACTTATTTTTTGAAGTAGAAGCAACATTAAAAGTTTTTGGACCATCATTAAGAATTTTCACTATTTTTATCAATTCATCAAGTTTTTTGTCAAGCGAGGAAATGTGTTCCCCAAGATCTTTAACTTAGAGACTTAAATAATTATTTTGATTAATTAACTTATTAATTTCTGCAATAGTGATTCGGCCAACATCATTATCAGTGAATTTTTGGAATGCAGAATAAGTAATACCCGTATTATTAGGAAGTATAAAAGGTGACTGAGGGGGAACAAACACATTCAATAATATTGCCACTAGTATCTTGGTAAGATCTTTCTATCACATTAATATATTTAGTCAAATATGCAGATATAAACCATGGTGTAAAACAAATAATCTAATTATGCAATCCACACATTTCATAGAATTCTTCTGAAATATTTTTCATATCGTCAGAACTATAAGTTTCTAAAAATCATGTTCTAAAGCTTTTCCGGTTTTCACCAAAGAATTCTTTTTTAACATAATTTCTTGCATGTGATCCAGGACTAAAATCTATTGTATGTGAAATCATTTAAACCATTTTCAGAAATCAATATAAGGATTTTAAACACTGTTGACATCAAATTTCATCTCCGAAGGAGTTAGATTTTCTTTATCAGAAATATATCATTATCTTGAACTATTTAAGTTTTAGGATTAATTTAACCTTTTCAACATTTCTAAAAGAATTATACAATTCTGTACAGTTTAAAATATGCAAGCATGCAACACTATTCCTATTTAGGACATAAACAGGTGGTTCAATAGGAGAAATATATTGTCTAGCAGGCATACTACGAGACATAGCAAAGAAATTTCGATAAGAAATATTCGAATTATCATCAAAGACAAACGCACTGCTTCCAACATAGGTTATGGAGGAATCCTAAAACAAGTGAATCCTTATACTAATTCTGAAAATCTTATTAGATTTTATTCAGGAAAATGGTCTGAAAGCCAGAAAAAATATGCCACGGTAGCTCATGAAGTGTTAACGATTGTTAAATATGTTTTAAAATTCCAAGATGATTTTATATAATCAAAAATTCATTGTTCGAACTGACGCACAATCTGTTAAATATATGTTTGATAAAGATTTCAAACACGATGCTTCTAAACTAATTTTTTCAAGGTTGCAAGCTCAACTGGCCCCTTTTGATTTTGAAATACACTATAAAAAGGGTAGTGAAAATTCTTTACCTGATTTTCTGTCTCGTGAATATATCAATAACTCATAAAATTTTTACAGGCAATTCTTGGACTGTAAGCAGGAGCCAAGGAGAATGAATTATTATACTTTCTACCTAACCAAAAAAATTATTATTACCATTCTTAAATGTGTTCCTGCGAACGAAGATATCCATTTCTTAATACTAAGAAAAATTGTCCATGACATGATAAAAGAAGATTTATATCTTCCAAATTTTGAAGAAATAAGAGATGAAATCGACTGGTCTGACTTTGATACATCATTTGATAAATTCTAATCTTTTGATGCAGTATGGATCCACCTTGGAAAAGGGACAGAGGACGTGGAAAAGGCGGCAGAAGCCAAGGTTCCTCCTACTACGGAGGCAGAAACATCTTTTCATTCCTCTTCTAATTTTCTGGTATTACAACAGGGAAATAGAACTTTGATTAATGCAAAAATTTTGCAAATTTTTGAATCATCATCCAAAAAACAGCATATGAGCACTTCAATTCATTTAGAAGATATTCCAGAAGATCACCCTTTATATGAACAACTTCAGTTCTATATGTTTGCCTCAATTATTCAAGAAAATACTGTCGATAGGTCAAATTATGAAAAGCTTGACACTAAAGAACTAATAGTTCTTGTCGAAAATACTCAAATATGCAAGAAAGAAGATCCATGGAGACCACATCAAAAATACTTAATCAGTAACCTATATATTACAGGTGAAGCTTATAAAACAAGAGCTTTTTATGAGTCAATCCTACTATCTACTGGAAGTAGTGAAATTGAACACTATCAAATGAGTGAAACAACTCTAGGAGTGCATGGATATTCCAAAATGGTTATCAAAAAACTCATATCAATAGAAGACTGGGGAACCACGTCCATGACTGAAAAAACCATGACAATGAAAGGAGCGAAATAACTTTCATTTATTGGGACTACATAAAAGAATTTACCCAGACCTTATATTATAATAACACCAAGCATAAACATAATTGGTTTTTAAAAGTCTATGCTAAAGTATTTGATGATCCCATTCCACATTGGTTTATCCAATGGTGGTCGTATTATGGCTCCACAGTTAAGATCTTGCCACTAGAATATTTTTATCTTTACAAAGAATGGAAAAAAACTTCACCATTTTTAACAGAATTATACTTTTATGAACATATCTGCAAATTGGATACCATTGATCAAATGTACTTGTTCATAGAGTTTTTCATTCCGTGGATCTATAAATGGAGTGTTGAATTCAGGTATACTAAAGATCAACTACCGAGTTTATATAGGGTATTTTATACCAACTTTTGGGAAAAATTAACCCGCCAGGATCCGGTTACAAAAATTTCTTATGGTAAAGACTTGCAAGAAACCATAATAAGAAAAAACGCCGAATATCCTCATGCTTCACAGAAAGAAATTATCAACGACAAAGGCCTAAACTATATTTCTAGAAGAATCTCCGTACAAGAAGGAGATAAACTGGAAATGATTGAAAAATACTTAGCAGAAGTTTGAAATAAACTACTAAAAATGATAGAACAAAGTTCAGATACTTCTATGAAAAGCATTACCAGTGCAGAAGCAGAAAACACTGAAGATATTTGCGATTAACAGTCACTACCTCCAGAACATGTCCTCATAAATGAAGAGAACAAAAAAACGAAGCATTTATCTATCAACTGAAGAAAAAGAAAAAAGACAAAACAGGATAAGCAAGCCCCAGCAACTAATTACTATGTTTTACTATAGGGTCCATTTGTAACAGTGAAAATACTATGTACAGGGACCCACTGTAGGAACCATAGTACTATGCGCAGATTCTTCTTTTTTCTATAAAAGACGCCTCATTCTATATAAGAAGGCAGAAGTTTTTCTTTCCCCTTCTTTCTCTAAGCCTAGCTCTCTCTCCTCTCTCTTGTAATATATTATAAAGATAAATAAAGGACAGATAGCCACTGTTAAATACTGTTCAATCTTTGCATCTATTTCTACGACTTTTAATCATGTAGGATTCATAAGGGTTACACAAGGTAAAGACTCAACATGATTTTTAATCATTTGGACTAGCTTAGTGTGAGTAGTAGTCCAAGGTTCTTTATGATTATTTTTCAATCTATCATACAAAGGTGCCAAATCCCGGGATAAGTTCTGATAGAAAGGGGAAATATAATTAAGACTTCCTAAGAATCGTTGTAATTGAGTTTTATCAGTGATAATATCTGAGAATTTTTTTGAAAAATCTAAAGATCTTTTTATTGGTTCAATTTTACCTTTAGAAATATTATGCCCAAGAAATTGAATATCAGTTTGAAATAGAGACATTTTTGGTTTAGTTGGTTTAGAAATAACTAAACCATTTTATATAGCAATTTGTTTGAAAATATTCAAGTGTTTAAAATGTAATTCTATTGTTTTAGAAAAAATAAGAATATCATCTATATAAACAATTACAAAATTCATGTAGGGATTGAATATATCAATCATGATTTTTTGAAATTCAAAAGGAGTATTTTTCAAACCAAAAGGCATAACATTCTATGCATATTGACAAAAAGGCACATTAAAGGCAGTTCTATATGTATGTTCATTCGCAATACAAACTTGCCAATAACTAGATTTTAAATTGAATTTTGAAAATATATTGGAATCATATAATCTAGATAATAAATCCTTTTTATTAGGTAATGAATACCTAATCCATTTCAAAACTTTATTTAGCGATTTGTAATTAATAACAAGTCAAGGCATACTGCGTTCTTTTTCAGCAGCATTGTTAATATAAAATGCAGTGCATGACCAATCTCCTTTTTGCAGAATTCTACTAACTCTGCATTCATTTGGCAGAATTTTGTTGGAGTATTAGTTTCGATGAAATCATTTTCATAAGAAAGGGAAACAACATGTTCTTTTCTTTTTCAAAAAGCATTTGGGTGATCCGCACAAATATCAGCAATCAATTATCTAGAAATCATTTTTATTTTTTCTTGTATTTTCACAGAACTCAATGTATTTTGAACATTCATACTCATAATTTCAAATTGTAAGAAATTTAATTATGTTCGTTTCATGTCAATCAAAGCATTGATATATCTTGTTACTGGATCTGTAATAAAAGAATATGAGATTTTTTTATTTTTATAAGTAGCTTGAAAACCATTTGCATCAAGATGCAGAAAAGGGTAGATGACATTTATAAAAGTTGTTCCTAAAATAATAGAGGGATATATTTAATTTTTTACTAGAAAGAAAAAATGTGGAATGCAAGTTTTATTTCTACAGACATGTGCATTAGGCAACTTATAATTAATATCAAGAGTATGTCCAGATGCAGATCTAATGATATGAGTAATTTTTTGAAAATATCTAGTAGAGATTAATCCTTTTTGAATGCAACTAACATCTGCACCACTATCAACCATAACAATATTAGCTATAGAAATATCATTATTAATCAATATAGTGCAATTAATATACCATTTATGAGCGGTAACAATTTGTATCATTCCTAAAAATAAATTATTTTTTATATCCAGATTTTGAATATCAATATCATCGTTATTTTCAGTAATTTCTAGAACTTTGGACATAGAAGGCGCATCATAAGGAGAAACATAATGAGAAGTATTTTCTTCAAGTTTTGAAATCCTGTGATCACAAATCATTTGATTTTGTTTTAAAAAATAATTTCTTTTCTCAGATTTTCAACCTCGATTTTTAAATCATCAAAAGAAGTATTTCTACCAGGGATTTTGCTTAAAGCGAAGTGTCGATTAACTTCGGCCAATGAATAAGTCATATCATAGTCATGAGTTTTAGTAACTATTTTAGAATTAATAGGAATGCTATTAGAAGGTATTTTTGCAGCAAAATTAATAATTTTTTCCCGCAGTTTTTCATCAAAAATTTCTTTTAATAATTGACATTTTCAGCAGTTAAAGTTTGCACATTTAAATCTAAGTCTTCAAACTGAGATTGCAATTTATAAAACATGGCATCACAAGCACAAGTATTATCAGGACAATCAGGGGAAGCTTTTTCATTTTCATGATTACTATCAGAAGATTCGGTAATTCAATATCGTTTTCTGATTCAGATTCATAGTTGTAATCAGACTCAGAACCAGAAGTATATAACAAGCCATAAATTTGATCATGGAGTTCATCAGTAAGACCTAGATACTTGATTTTTTGGAGCTTACAATTTGGAGCTATATGCCCATACTATTTGCAGTTGTAACACTTGATTTTTGCTAAGTCTCTCTTAGACCTATTTTTGATAGTAGACTTACGACGGGCTTTTAGAATCTCTCTTTCTTCTTTAGACCTTCAGCGGTAATTCTTTTTTCTATAAGACTTAAAATGCCTATGAATTTTCTATTGAGAGGTAGAAGCCTGTTGGTTTATACCAAATTGATCACAGAAGTCTCCTAATTGAGACTTTTCTCTAAACTTATCCATCTTAATTTGTTTATTCAATTTCAATTCATTATATAAAGCTAAACCCTTATCAGTGGTAATTGCTATAAGTTGTACATAAGTATAATATTTCTAGGGTATATCAATAGATGATCCCCTAAGTTTTTTTTCTAACCCTTTCACCAAACAAATGAGGGAGTCCATCTATGAATTTGGCCTTCCAGTATTGAAGGTTATTTTAGGGTAGGTCCATAACTCGACTTAGAAAGGTATCTTTGTACCACCTAAGTTCTCCTAAATGTCTACATCTAAGACCATTAAGAAGAGTACAAGTATTTTAATCCTGGTTAGTAAGCCTTCCTCCAAAATGTTCCATAATGATTAACATAAGAGTATAAACAACATCTTCTCTTCCTGCTGGTAGATCTCTTCCTAGATTGTCTTTTCCAGTAGTGGCAACTTTGGAGTTAAAGATTTTTAATCTATCTTCTTTCTTTAAATAATTGTCCCACTAACCTCGAAGATGGCCAGTAAAACCAGCAACAATAATCTTAAAAACATCAGAATCAGTGCGTTTGTCTTTGTTTTTAGCAAATGTTGTGGCTTTTGCTATAGAGAATACATAAGCATACGATGAACTTGAATCGAGATTTGTTTCTCACTTAATCCATCAATATTCCATTCATAAATTAATTCTCCACAATATGACGTATTAGTCATAATCCATTCTCTTTCTTCTATTCAAACATCTGGAAGAGTAGGACGTGGATAATACGTAGTAGATATACGGGGAAGATCAGCATATCGTTTGGGTTGTCTTTTAATTGTGCCTCTGAACTTGTTAAGCTCTGAGTAATTGGTATCTATAATAGGAGAAGAGTCGCTCTGAAGAGTATATTCAATTAGTTGTAGATCAGAAAATTTGTTAGAAAAATCCATAGGATTGATGTTTAATTTTGAAAACTTTTCGTCAAGTAATTTTTCTAGTTTTTCCATATGACAGAATTTTGCAAAACCTTCAATATCAGGGGGTCGTTGAACACAAGGTTTAATAGTCAATTCTTCAAACTTATTTTCTGAAGTAGAAGAAACATTAGAAGTTTTTGGATCATCATTAAGAATTTTCACTATTTTAATCAATTCATCAAATTTTTTGTCTAGCGAGGAAATGTGTTCCCCAAGAACTTTCACATAGAGACTTAAATAATTATTTTGAGCCATTAACTTATTAATTTCTGCAATAGTGATTCGACCAACATCATTATCAATGAATTTTTGAAATGCAGAATAAGTAATACCCATATTATTAGGAAGTATAAAAGGTGACTGGGTTGGGAGGAGGGGAGGGGGGTAAACACATTCAATAATATTGCCACTAGTATCTTGGTAAGATCTTTCTATCACATTAATATATTTAGGCAAATATGCAGATATAAACCATGGTGCAAAACAAATAATCTGATTATACAATGCACACATTTCATAAAATTCTTCTGAAATATTTTTCATATCGTCAGGACTATAAGTTTGGAAAAACCATGTTCTAAAGTTTTTCCAGTTTTCACCAAAGATTTTTTTTAACATAATTTCTTGCCTGTGAGCCAGGACTAAAACCTATTTAATATGGAGTCATTTAAACCATTTTCAGAAATCAATATAAGGATTTTAAATACTTTTGACATCAAATTCCATCTCTGAAGGAGTTGGATTTTTAAAAAAAAAAATATTATCATTATCTTGAACTATATGAGTTTTTGGATTGATTTTAACCTTTTTAACATTTCTAAAAAGATTATGCAATTCTGCAGAGTTTAAAGTATGCAAGGATACAACATGATTCCTGGCTGGGCTATAAACAGGTGGTTCAATAGGAGAAATATATTGTCTAGCAGGCATACTACGAGACATTGCAAAGGAATTTAGATAAGAAATAGTAGAATTATCATCAAATTGAAGACAAATTTTTTCATCAGAGTTTTGTGTTACATAAGTTAATTCTAAATTGGTTACTTCTCCTGCAAGCTGTTTGGGAGAAACGGCAGAATTTAAAATCCAGGTATTAGGGAAGTTAATTTCTTCCCATTTTATAGTCCTTCTGGTACTAACCTTGGATTTTAGAAAATTGGTTTCTACAAAAATGGTATAATCTGAAGAATCTTCAATTAATCTACATTTAGGAGTCATTGTAGTCATAAGACGGTAATAAATGCGATAAGATACTCCTATGAGTTCAGATCCAGGGGCATAATTATAACCATGGATTTTTACATTTAAGGTCAAAACATCAAGAATATTTCTATCAGTCAAAGATAATTGCAAATTTGATTGAACATTAAAATATACAGGGCCATATGCAAGAGTAGATTCAATAGTTCCTATTAAAGATTATCTAAAATTTAGATTTCTAGCATCACATAGTGCCGCTAAAAATATTTTTGGCAGACCTACCAGAGTAAGGGGTTTAAAAGCAATTTGTACTAAGACAATATGCATGAAATTATAATGATTTTTAAAAGTATCTACATCATTTTTATCAAGCAAGTGAATAGTTTTTTCATCAGCATTTAAGGCAATAGATTGTTCGATAGTTTTAACAATTTGTTTATGCAGAATTTTATCAAAATATCTGTATTCATAAATAGTTTTTATGTCGAATTTTGAAAGAGTCCATTTATTTAATAAATCGAGATTTTGAGGTAAATCTACCTCTTCAAGTTTAGTATTTTTTTGTACTAACTTCTCCCAAATCCATATTTTAAAATTTCATGCCTATGCTTAAATCTGTCACACCTGTATATCAGATAACTATGAAATAACCAAGCTCTGATACCATATGAAGGATCTTTAAACAGGGGTAAGCTACGTTGTGTTTAGAGTTATCATATGAATATCGGCTTAAGCCTTAGTCGAAATATCGAACCAAAAGCACCAATCAAAATATAAGGGAATGTCAAATAGCTTTGTAATTGTATGGAAACTTTTACCCAAACAAAGGGCCTGTCAGAGACTTAATATGCTTAGGACGAACCCATATGTCTAGCCGTTCTAATTGTGCAAAAAGTCGCTCCTTTTTTTATCAAATTTACGGGCTAAGGCACAACTTACTAGATTGAGTCACTGAGATAAAGCCGGCCTAAGGCATATTAAACTCTAATGTACCACCATTATGGAACCAAGTTAGAAGTTAAAGAAACATTTTCTCATATTTAGGTAAAGTTTGGATTCTTCATAATTATCTAATAATAGGAGTTAGATTTTTAACATAGACATGAGAATTTTTTTAGCCGGACATGATCACGGCTGGCAGGAAGAAGAAGTATAAAAAGTAATTCAAAAGGGAAATAACTATGTACCTTAAAGTTAGCCGGATGCAAAGCCTGAACAGTATTTTAACAGTGGCTATCTGCCCTTTATTTATCTTCACAATATATTACAAGAGAGAGAGGAGAGAGAGAGCTAGGCTTAGAGAAAGAAGGGGAAAAAAAACTTTTGCTAAGTATTTTTCAATCATTTTCAGTTTATCTCCTTCTTGTACGGAGATTCTACTAGAAATGTAGTTTAGGCCTTTGTCGTTGATAATTTTTTTCTGTGGAGCATGAGCATGTTTAGCGTTTTTTTCTTATAATGGTTTCTTACAAGTCTTTTTCATAAGGGATTTTTGTAACCGGATCCTGGCGGGTTAATTTTTTTCAAAAGTTGGTATAAAATATCCTATATAAACCCGGTAGTTGATCTTTAGTATAACCGAATTCAACACTCCATTTATGGATCCACGGAATGAAAAACTCTATGAAAAAGTACATTTGATCAATGGTATCCAATTTGCAGACATGTTCAGAAAGGTATAATTCTGTTAAAAATGGTGAAGTCTTTTTTCATTCTTTGTAAAGATAAAAATATTCTGGTGGCAAGATCTTAACTGTGGGGCCATGATACGACCACCATTGGATAAATCAATTTGGAATGAGATCTTTAAATACTTTAGCACAGACTTTTAAAAATCAAGTATGTTTATGCTTGATGTTATTATAATATAAGGTCTGGGTAAATGTTTTTACGTAGTCCCAATAAGTAAAAGCTACTTTTTCTCCTTTCATTGTCATGATTTTTTCAGTCATGGACGTGTGATATGAGTTTTTTGATTACCATTTTGAAATATCCATGCACTCCTGGAGTTGGTAACTTGTGAAATTGCTATGATTTTTAAATGATTTCACATCAGATAGATTTTAGTTCTAGCTCACAGACAAGAAATTAGGTTAAAAATGAATTCTTTGGTGAAAACTGGAATAGCTTTAGAACATGATTTATCAATACTTATAGTCCTGACGATATGAAAAATATTTCAGAAGAATTTTATGAAATGTGTGCATTGCATAATCAGATTATTTATTTTGCACGATGGTTTATATCTGCATATTTGCCTAAATAAATTAATGTGATAGAAAGATCTTACCAAGATACTAGTGGCAATATTATTAAATGTGTTTATCCCCTCAATCACCTTTTATACTTCCTAATAATACGGGTATTATTTATTCTGCATTCCAAAAATTCATTGATAATGATGTTGGTCGAATCACTATTGCAGAAATTAATAAGTTAATTGCTCAAAATAATTATTTAAGTCTCTATGTGAAAGTTCTTGGGGAACACATTTCCTCGCTAGACAAAAAACTTGATGAATTGATTAAAATAGTGAAAATTCTTAATGATGGTCCAAAGAAGGTCTAAAGAAGAAAGAGAGACTCAAAAAGACTGTTGTAAGTCTACGAGATTTATCAAAATAGGTCTAAGAGAGACTTAGCAAAATCAAGTGTTAAAACTGCAAACAGTATGGGCATATAGCTTCAAATTGTAAGCTCCAAAAAATCAAGTCTCTAGGTCTTACTGGTGAACTCCATGATCAAATTTATGGTTTGTTATACACTTCTAATTCTGAGTCTGATTACAACTATGAATCTGAATCAGAAAACGAGATTGAATTGCCTGAATCTTCTTATAGTAATCATGAAAATGAAAAAGCTTGCCCTGATTGTCCTGATAATACTTGTGCTTGTGATGACATGTTTTATAAATTGTAATCTCAGTTTGAAGACTTAGATTTAAATGTGCAAACTTTTAACTACTGAAAATGTCCTTGAATTATTAAGAGCAATTTCTGATGAAAAACTGCGGGAAAAAATTAATAATTTTGCTGCAAAAAAACCTGCTATTAGTATTCCTATTAATTCTAAAACAGTTACTAAAACTCATGACTATGATATGTCTTATTCTATGGCCAAAGTTAATCGATGCCTCGCTTTAAGCAAAACCCCTAGTAGAGATACTTCTTTTGATGATTTAAAAATCAAGGTTGAAAATCTGAGAAAAGAAATTATTTCTTTAAAACAAAATCAAATGATTTGTGATCACAGGATTTCAAAAATTGAAGAAAATACTTCTCATCATGTTTCTCCTTATGATATGCCTTCTACGTCCAAAGTCTAGAAATTACTGAAAATAACGATGATATTAATATTCAAAATCTGAAAATAAAAAATAATTTATTTTTAGGAATGATGCAAATTGTTACCGCTAATAAATGGTATATTAATTGCACTATATTGATTAATAATGATATTTTATAACTAATATTGCTATGATTGATAGCGGTGTAGATGTTAGTTGCATTCAAGAAGGATTAGTTTCAACTAGATATTTTCAAAAAACTACTCATATCATTAGATCTGTGTCTGGACATACTCTTGATATTAATTATAAATTGCCTAATGCACATGTCTGTAGAAATAAGACTTGAATTCCACATTTTTTCTTTCTAGTAAAAAATCAATTATATCCCCCTATTATTTTAAGAACACCTTTTATAAATGTCATCTACCCTTTTACGCATCTTGATGCAAATGATTTTCAAGCTACTTATAAAAATAAAAAAATCTCATATTCTTTTATTACAGATCCAGTAACAAGAGCTATCAATGCTTTGATTGACATGAAAAAAACACAGTTAAATTTCTTACAATTTGAAATTATGAGTATAAATGTTTAAAATACACTAAGTTCTGTGAAAATACAAGAAAAAATAGAATTATGCAAAAATGAGATGGATAATCTTCAAGAAAAGGGTCTTTGAACACAAGGTTTAATAGTCAATTCTTCAGACTTATTTTCTGAAGTAGAAGAAACATTAGAAGCTTTTGGACCATCATTAAGAATTTTCACTATTTTAATCAATTCATCAAGTTTTTTGTCTAGCGAGGAAATGTGTTCACCAAGAACTTTCACATAGAGACTTAAATAATTATTTTGAGCAATTAACTTATTAATTTCTGCAATAGTGATTCGACCAACATCATTATCAATGAATTTTTGGAATGCAGAATAAGTAATACCCATATTATTAAGAAGTATAAAAGGTGACTGGGAGGGATAAAGATATTCAATAATATTGTCATATCATTAGATCTGCATCTGAACATACTCTTGATATTAATTATAAATTGCCTAATGTACATGTCTGTAGAAATAAGACTTTATTATTATTATTATTATTATTATTATTATTAGATAAACTGGCCAAAAATTTCCTCGACCTTTATCCCAAATTCAACTACACACCTATACTTTGCGGGGGTCCTATGACCCCTGAACATTTTAAAAATGGAATATTAACACCCCTAAAGGCTGACATGGCAAGAGACTAGTGCATTTCACTCTCTCAAGAGAGAGTGAGAACAAAAATTATACATTAAAATTTTATGTTAAATATTTTTTATATAAATATATGTAATTTCAATTATTATTTTTGTTTATTCTTTTTCTTTTGTCTTCTTCTTCTCTTTCTCAAAACAAAAAAGTTCAAGAACCCAATAATGGTGTTTCCTCATTTTTTTCATCTCCAATTTCATTATCTTTCTCCATCTTTCTTAACTCATTAATGAAAATTATATTCTCGTATCAATTAATTAATTTTCAAGGACAAGTATCGGCGAAAATTTCATCATTCTACTTTAAACTGAACAAAAATCTCACTACCTAAATACTCTTAATATGCAGCTCTTCCCCATTTTCAATTTCCCATTTTCTTTCCATGGTAATTCACCATGGAACCTGAAAAAGTCATTGCAATTGAAAATGAAGAAGAAAATGTCACGCCCCAAAATCCCATCGGGCCGGACTGGCACCCGAAGCCGA
>NC_061121.1:19881523-19940703 GCF_002878395.1 Capsicum annuum | reverse complement strand
CACATATAACAATGACTAATGCACGTAATTAAGTACGGGGTGTTACAGAAAATCACCGTCCTGTTCCTGCCCACCACACGTTTGATGAAATGCCAAACTCAAATTCGACTTACAAAAGTATTACTGCGGCTGAAAGAGTTACAGTAGAATTTTGGGACTGTAACATTTGCAGCATACATCAAAATCGATTATGAAAAAATGGGTTTTGTAGCATACATCAAAATCTATTACAAAAAAATAAATTTTGTTGGGTACATTTGATGCAGCAGAAGAAGCTTCGGAGTATAAAATTAAATTTCAAAAATTAACCATAGAAATGAAATTGAGTTGAAGAAGAAAATGAAACAAAATGGGGAATGAGGAAGGGAGAAAAATTTTGCTATGGAGGAAATAATATATAAAGAGAATCTGAAAATATCTAAAGTAGAATAATTAATTTTTTAATTAAAAAAATATGATGTGGCATGGCGTACAAGTCATGTCTTGAAATAAAATTTGGGTATAAGCTTGTATATGGGTATATACTGCATTTTTTAAATGTTTAGGGAGGTTATAGAATCACCATAAAATATAGGTGTATAATTGGTATTTAAGGTAAAGATTAAGAGGAAAGGGGTGGGAGTTTTGGCTATTTTATTTTTAATAAAACTAATTTAAATAAGTACTATTATTAAAGAGAATAGTAATACATAGTGGGACCCTACTAAAAGTGGAACATTTCACAGTTTAAACGTAGGCCGTGGGCCCGGCAATTCTGTCCCCTCGCAAAGAAAACGTAAAAATTCAGCCATACATGCAGCGACACGTTAAGCTCATGCACTGAATGGCGCGTGAAATGTATTCACCCATGTATTTCCCTAAAATCCCCCTATTACCATGATATAATTTCAGTAACCCCCTTGAATCCCCACTATATAATTCTTCTTTCGTTTTTGCCCTCCAATTCCATCTAAGCAGCAACGTATTATTCTTGATAATCCTCTCTCTTTTGTACTTATCCTAATAATCTCTTCTCTCCTCTTTTTCCGGAACTGGCTAACTCTCAGAAAACTCTGGAAGAAACCAGAAACAAAGGGGTGGTGCTCGCCCTATATGAAGCTTTGAGCTCACGTGACGTTGACAAGGTCCAGAAACTTCTGGCCTCTGATCTAGAGTGGTGGTTCCATGGTCCACCCTCCCACCAATTTTTGATGCGAATTCTCACTGGCACTGCCAGTTTGGACCATCAACTTTTTCAATTCATTCCTCAAAGCATTGAAGCCTTCGGGTCCACTGTCCTTGTTGAAGGCTGTGAACCTGGTCGCTCTATTACTTGGGTTCACGCTTGGACTGTTACTGATGGCAGCGATGGGATAATTACTCAGGTCAGGGAGTATTTCAACACCTCTCTAACCGTCACCCGGCTCGACAATAATAATAATAATAATACTAATAGTCCATCCTCGGATTTCTCTTCCATCGCCACTTCAAGCAATTGTCCCTCTCTTTGGGAAAGCAGTGTCCCCAATAAGTTTGTTCCAGGTCTTGTCCTGGCTCTCTGAGTTTGGGTTTGATCCGATTATTGTTGATGGGCTGAAATCGCAGGTGTTAAATCTTGTGTCCGGGAGGATGTAAGTTTTAACGGTTGGTTTGGGGCTTTTTGTTTTTATTTTATCTGCAATTTTAATTTGCTTGGAGTTGTTTAATTAAAAGTAGGGAAAATGGGGTTTTGGTGGAGTTGGGAAAGTACCACCATGAATGGAAGACCCTTGTACTGCTTATGCTATTTTGATAAATTATGTGGTATGGCGTGTTTGGTTTGCAGTAAAAGCACTTCTTCTTCGTTTGTTAAGAGGCATTTCCTGATTTTACTCTTAATTTGTGCAAAAAAATCATCCAACTAATTCTTTTATTACCGGTACTACTATGATTTTTCCTTTGAGCAAGCAATTCTCTACTTTCTTGATATATATATACACATACATATGTACTAGATGATTTTGCGTTAAAGCTACATATAGCTGAATTCCATATGTTAACACACAAAGCATTTATTGAAACTTGCTTATCAAGCTCTTCTTGGAATAATTACTTGGCATATTTGACAATAATATTACATCGATGTATAAACATAAAACACTTCCTATACAGGAAATAAGCTCCTAACTCAACGATATCCAAGTTTAAACACTAAATCGATACCATTTTCGTTCAGAACAGACATGTTTAAACAAGCTCCTAACTCAGCGATATCCAAGTTTAAACACTAAATCGATACCATTTTCGTTCAGAAGACATGTTTAAGTCATTTCTTTTCTCCACTTCTTGTTGTAGCTACTAATTTCAGTGTCTGCTAGTTCGGTTTCAATGCCTTACCATTCATTTACTGCCTCCGCGGAAAGACTGGTCACTATCTTCGTATCATTTGTTATGTTTTGATTGGGATTCAACTTTCTGTGTACAAGATTGAATTGCAGATTTCATTTCCCCTTTACTCAATGATGTTTCAACTATCACCTGCACAAAATAATCCAGATAGCACCAATGAGTAGTGGCATAAAAATTTACTCAATGATGTTTCAACTATCACCTGCACAAAACAATGTCCAGATAGCACCCCAATGAGTATTGACATAAAAAAAGACTTACCTATGGATATACATCTTTGGTTAAATGGTACTTAGTACTTACTGAGGCTGAATACATCGATGACTCCTTAAATTGTTTTACGCACTTGTGAGTATACACAAAAACTTTTCCAAAATTTGAACAGAAGTCTCTAACAGGACCACTTTATTAGGTGCTCATTCAGAAAGACAGTAGTTTTGAGTATCTAAATAAGACTAACTGGTAAGTTTAAGGGTTTGTTGTTTGGGATATGAACCTGAGAGGCCGAGACCTCATGGTTCTCAACCTTCATTGACCATTAAGTCAAACCCTCTGTGTTAAATTATAGAAATTTCATTGACACGAAAAGGTGATAATTTATCCAATGATAAGCATTTTACACTTCCGGTCATCATAGAAGCTTCAATTAAATACTCAATTGATATGAGTAGGAGAATTAAACATTTAAGTCATGATTTCACGACATAGCTTTCAAAGCTGCAAATTTACCCTTCTCTTGCATAAAGAGAACTGATAGAGAGTCGTGATGTAACATTATAGCAAAATAAGGATGACTTTGAAATTTCAAGTGTTGTATTGTATTTCCTCAACGGCAAGTAACTGTATTGATTCTCAAACATGGATGTCATATAAACCTGATAGAAAATCAATGAGCAAAAATTTCCATGAAAATCCCGAATAACGGGGAATTTTATGACATTTTTGATTGGCTGTCTTGTATTTCTAATAAGTTGTTAATAGTTGGCGTCTCTCAAAATCTACATTAGCATAATCATCTTCCAGTTGTCCGAATAAAATATTATTGTTATACAGGAATGGTATGTGAAATGATATCTACATGAGAATGAAAATATGGTCATTTCTCAAAGCACTAATGCCCTTATATTCTCCCCTAATAAATTATGTTACAAAATGATTTAAATGAACATATCAGCAAATGGATAGAAGTGTATAAATGCATCTAAAATGAAGAAACGTTTTATTCTGAAAGTAAAGAGTCTAGATTGATACATCACAAAGAAGGGAAGAAACCATCAAACAATAGAAATTGCAGCTAAGGTATGATTTTGTAAACCTTTCCCTTGCCAAGAAACATGCCGGAGTTTGTCTGAACTTCACTCTATGCGCTTTCTTGACTCATTGTCATCCACCTTAAACTTCTCGAGCTTATCTTTAGCCTACTCATTCAAATTTCACAAGAATATAAACAACATCCAGCAAATTATTTTAGGTTTACTGTCAAGCAAAGAAGAGAGCTTTCAGCATCAAGGAATTGAACAATATCAACTACCTAAGATTAAGAATTGTTTCATTAGGAGCTTTAAGAAAAGATTAGAGATTTGTTAATCCGTCTGAGCAAGGTTTAAATATAAGATACATAATTGTAATTCATGTAAAATTATTTCATCAACTAATCTGAAATTGAAGTGCTTGGTTCTAAGGGACATTGTTGTTTAACTGAATGAATTTTGATAAGATTTCAGAAGTCAGTAGATCCAGCTAATCTACCACAGGCAAACCGGAACGAAGAGTAAACAATGAAACCAAGAATATACTGAGGCTACATCACGTCAAACTATTAACTTAAATGACAACAACGATAAACTTGACAATCATTGCTTAACCAATAGTAGAAGCGAAAATGTAAGTGTCAGAAAACTATCTATCACGAGTCTTATAATGGCAAAGACGGAGGGTGGACAAAGGAATACTCAATAGTAAGAAAACTAACCGTCATTAGTGTGCCATTTTGGTTGTGCAATTGAACTGATGACAACCACAACTCTTTTAGTCTTTCATATGTATAGAACTGTCAGTGAAAATAGTACTTCTAAGAAATAGAGGATAATAATGTAAAACGAAAAAGCAATAGTAGTCTAAGGGAATGAATCAAACTACGATGAAACAAAATATACAACAATGAACCGTCTGCTCCACATTTCTCTCTAAAAATGCATAGAAACGGATCGCTGAAGTCAAAGTTAGCTTAATAATTGAGTGAAAAATATTCCTTCAGAGTACAGCTCTCCATCCCGTATATAGTGAAGGTAAACTACTTCTTATAATCTCAATAAAGGCATTTTTGTTGATGCAAAAATGAGAAAGCAAGATGATGTCAGTAGGCAATAATAGTCCTCCCGTGCTTAGTGTACTTAGTAAAAGTAGCACATGATGATAAAAAAATTCGGGGCTAAAGCAGAATGATAATGATGGTAGGTCAGGATCATGAGTTTTTAGCTACTGTATTAAGTAAACGATAAACATGTAGTTACAAAATTATGCACATAGTTGTAGATTATATAAAATAGAAAAAAGTTGATCAACGTCACAAACAATTAGTTCTTCTCCTAATCTCAACCTTACATTTTTTCTGCAGGATGATTAGAGCAGTAGGAATTAAGGAAAGTATAGCAAATGGGTGTTTTTGAAAAACAAAAATTCTAAACTACTACTACCTGACTAAGAAAGACAATGGCAGGCTTTTGTGATTCCAACAAGCGAAGACCAGTTTTAACTCCTTCCAAAATTCCATCGTCAGCATTTTCATAATGAGTTTATGTCAATGAAGGGAATCTCAAAAGCAAATTAGGCAATTATGGCACCACTTCTTCAAACCATTTGGTAGCTTCATCCTTAGGAAACAACTTCACAAACAATCAAGCATGAAGTTATTTATTGTTCTTTTATGTATAATTTGTGTCTCATCTATTAAAGTGTAGAATACTATATGAAGAATATTATACCGATGGAGCATATAATATTTGCAAACGGTTGATATCGAAGAATCAAATGGTTTATAACTTCACTGTCGTTAAGAGTACTTGATTCAGGTGTACACTAATGCAATAAAAAAGGAATGCTTCTAAAAAGAGGAGAAGAGCAAGATGAAGCAGAAGTCTACCAAATTATCAAATACGTTCTACTTACAACGAAATCTACAATAAACTACACTTTGATTCGTATTTAAAATTTATCACTGAAAATCGAAGACGAATTCATAGAGTCGTTATGTGGGAGAGGAATTTTATCAAATACCTAGCATGCACAATGAAAGCTGAAACTCAACAAATCGCTCATCCAAATTCAAAAAAGATCGAGAAAAAAGTAAGAAGAATTAGAAGATTGAACGAAAAATTAAAGGTGAGAAAAGAAGAACTACAAAAAGGTACCTTAAAAATCATTTCAAAATTCAAGGAAAAATTCAAACCTTAAAATTGCAACAACTTTTTAGTCATATGTAAAACAAATTTCAAAAAGATGGGAGGTCGACGCTCAGCTATATATATATATATATATATATATATAACAGAGCACCTAAATGTTACCGAACCTCCGCACCATGCACCACACGAATATTTCTCCACCAGTTCTGCAGGCTATCGGAGAATGAGATGGCAGAGATTAAGAAGATGGTGCATGAGCTATATATATATATATATATATATATATATGGGGCATCTGAAAATAAAAAAAATTAAAACAGACAAGGCAAATACAAAAAGGTACCTTAAAAATTATTTCAAAATTCAAGGAAAAATTCAAACCTTAAAATTGCAACAACTTTTTAGTCATATGTAAAACAAATTTCACAAAGCAGCGCAACAGTAACATCTGTGAGCACTCAACTGAGGATACGAAGGAGCTCAGCGATGAAGAAAACGATTAAATTATAAAGCTTTTTTATTCAGCGATTAGATAGATTGAAACTGCGAATGGGGTTTTGTGTTCTGATGTGCAAATATATATATATATATGAAAATGAAAAAAAAAAAAATTAAAACAGACAAGGCAAATACAAGTTAACTCAATGCATGCGGAAATACGATTTTAATATTATTTTTATAGAGCTTTTACTTTTAGCATATTCATTTTGGTATGCTTGCAGGAACTATCATCTCTTTTTTAGTGATTTTTGCTTACTAGAAAAGGATGAAATATTTTTTTGTGTTTCACTTTGGGTGATTTGGGGCATGTCGGTTAGATGATTACCTTCCACAATCTCAGTTTCAGATTCAGAATAGAACTCAGCTCAGTTTCAGATTCAGAATAGAACTCAGTTCAGTTCTACAGATTTATGATTGTCAGATACAGTCACCCAACTCAGTTTAGAACTCAAATAGTTCTATTGATTCAGAACTGTCAGAAACAAACTCAGATTTCAGTTATCAGTGTTACAGTATCAGTAAACCCAGATATCAGTAAATTAGTATTCAGAAACTTAGTATCCAGTGTTATCACGACCTCAGTCACAGTTACGTATGGTGTCTTATACCATAGGTTCAGACACTTGGGCTCCTGACCGTTCTTAGCAGCCCAGATTATCAGCAGTAGACTCAGTGGTGAGTCCTCATAGTTCGAGGACATAATTATTATTTCAATATATTTTCAGTAGTTGGAGTTAGTTGGAGACTTGTCCCATCAACTTCGTATTTCAGACAGTTTCGAGGCTTATCAAACTAAAGTATTTCAGACAGTTGTTCAGTTTTTAGTATTGATGTTCAATTTTGGTATTGAGATATCTTATTCAGTATTATTTCAGTATTGAACCTTATGGCAAGTTTCCACCTAAATTCCACATATTACAGCATTAATATTCAGTTATTGCAGCAGGTACCATTCATGGGTTAGCTTGTGGTCTTTCTGGATTATGAGCACCTTAAAGTGTCTGGGGTATAGACCCAGGGCGTTACAAACTTAGTATCAGAGCCTAAGGTTCAACAGTGTCCTAAGAAGTCTGAAAGCCACATCTAGTAGAGTCTTGTGCATGGGTGTGTTACGCGCCACACTTATGGATAGGAGGCTACGAGGTGTTTTAGGAACCGTTTCCCTTCTTTCAGTATTCATGTTGTGCGAGTGAGCATGAGCTCCAGTTAAACTCTCTTCTAATCCAAGTTCTCTTTCATTACAGAATATGCCTTAAAAAAGGACTAAGGAAAGAGGAACGAGAGACCAGCCAGCACCACAACCCGTCCAGAAAGATCCTCTGGATGAGTTTGTCTCCCACGCTGAATTCAGAGAAGCTTTCACCACCCTAGCTCATTTTGTGGAATTCCAAAATGAATGCCCAGCTGTCATTCTGGCCAATCCAATGGCCAATACTGCAGCTTTCAAAATTCGAGACTTCACCCAAATGAATCCTCTTTCTTTTAATAGATCTAAGTCAGATGAGGACCCATAGGAATTTCTTGATCAGGTGCAAAAGGTTATGGATATTATGGGGGTGACATCTAGTGAAGTGCTGAGCTAGATGCACATCAGTTGACGGATATGGCTCACTCATGGTTTAAAAAGTGGAAAGCAGAGAGGGCCGCAGATGTAGAGCCCATAAAATGGGAGGAGTTTGTCACTATTTTTGTGGATAGATTCTTCCCACAGGAGTTGAGGGAAGCAAAGGTTTTGGAATTTATTAATTTGAAGTAGGGAAACATAACGGTGAAAGAGTAGTCTCTCAAGTTTACTCAATTAGCCAGATATGATCCTCAATTGGCCGTAGATAACAGATCTAATATTAGTAAGTTTGTATCTGGAGTGAATGATAGTGTGGTCAAAGAGTGTAGGACTACAATGCTGATTAGTGAGATGGACTTGTCTAGGCTGATAATCCATGCTCAACAGATAGAGGAACAGAAGAATAAGGAGAGATAAAAGCAGAATAAGAAAGCTAGAACAGGTAGTTTCAACTTTGTTCAACCTAAGTTAGAGGGTGGAAATCGCTCTTAATTCCATCTGAAATCTTCAGTTCTAGCTCCGTCTTCAGCTAGTGATCCAGTGTCTAAATTTAGAGACGGCAATAGAGGTAGGACCTCAGGCCCTACACCTCAGGGGAGTGTTAGCAGTGCCCAAAAAAATCCCCTTTGTCAGACTTGCAGCAAGAACCATCAGGGTGTCTGCAGGGCTGGCAGTGATGTATGTTTTGGATGTGTCAATCCAGGCCACAGAGTTAGAGATTTTCACTAGTTAGGTTCCCAGAGTCAGTGTAACCGTCCTCCAGCTCAGTTCGTCACCCGAATCAGCAAGGTGCCACATCTAGCGCCACTAGTGGGCAACGCCCTAAGAGACTCTATGTTCTTCAGTCCTGACAAGATCAGAAAAGTTCTCTTGATGTGGTCACTGGTATGTTACAAGTTTACCATTTATATGTTTATGCTTTGCTAGATCCAGGAGCTTTTTTGTCCTTTTTTACTCCTTATATAGAGGTTGACTTCAGAGTCAGTCCTGAAAATCTAGCAGAGCCTTTCTCAGTTTCCACTCTAGTAGGTAAATCCACCATAGCCTGACGGGTATATAGGAAATGTCTGGTTATGGTATCTTAGAAAGTCACTTCAGTAGACTTAGACTAATTAGAGATGACCGACTTTGATGTCATTCTCGGCATGGATTAGGTTCATTCCTGCTATGCCTCAGTCGACTGCAGAAATAAAATTGTTCAGTTTCAGTTTTTGAATGAACCCATCCTAGAGTAGAGGGGCAGTACTTCAGCACTTAGGGGTCAGCATGTTTCCTACCTAAGAGTAAGAAAAATGATATCTAAGGGATGTGTCTATCACCTTGTGAGAGTCAAGGACTCCAGTTCAAAAACCCCTAATCTTTCATCAGTGTCAGTAGCATATGAATTCCCAGATGTCTTTTCTGAAGATCTTTCCAGAGTTTCTCCCGAAAGGGAAATATACTTCGTAATTAACGTTCTTCTAGATACTCATCCCATATCTATTCTTCCATACAAAATGGCACCTGTAGAACTTAGAGAGTTAAAAGAATAGTTGAAGGATCTCCTAGATAAGGGATTCATCAGACCTAGTGTATCTCTATGGGGTGCACCAGTTCTATTCGTGCGCATAAAAGATGGTTCTCTCAAAATATGTATATACTACCATCAGCTAAGCAAAGTCACGATTAAAAACAAGTATCTAATTCCTAGAATCAATGACTTATTTGACCAACTTCAAGGGGGCAGTTATTTCTCTAAGATAGACCTCAGATCAGACTATCATCAGCTCAGAGTCAGAGAATGTGACATCCCAAAGATAGCTTTCAAAACTCCGTATGGTCATTTCAAATTCTTAGTCATGTCCTTTTGTCTTACCAATGCCCTAGCATCATTCATGGACTTGATGAACCGTGTGTTTAAGTAGTACTTGGACATGTTTGTCATCGTATTTATAGATGAAATTCTTATCTACTCCCGCAGTGAGCATAATCATGCAGACTATCTCAGAATAGTATTACAGACTCTCAAAAACCATCAGCTATTCACCAAATTCAGTAAGTGCGAGTTTTGGCTAAGGTCAGTAGCCTTTCTCAGCTATATCATTTCCGATGATGGAATTAGAGTTGATCCCCAAAAGATCGAAGCAGTAAGAAACTGGCCTAGACCCATCTCTCTGATAGATATTAGGAGTTTCTCAGGTTTAGTTGGCTATTATAGATGGTTTGTTGGGGGATTTTTATCTATTACATCCCCTATGTCCAAATTGACTCAGAAGACAGTCAAATTCCAGTGGTCAGATTCTTGTGAGAAGAGTTTTCAGGAGTTGAAGACTCGACTCACTAAACTCCAGTCTTGACTTTACCAGATGGTTCAGATTGCTTTATTGTATACTATGATGCATCCAGAGTAGGTTTGGGTTGTGTCCTCATGCAGCATGGTAAGGTTAGCCTACGCCTCTAGATAGCTTATGCCCAATGAGAAGAACTATCCGACTCATAATCTTGATTTAGCAGCTGTAGCATTTGCCTTAAAAATTTGGAGGCATTACTTATGTAGGGTGCATGTAGATGTGTTCACGGACCATAAAAGCCTTCGGTATGTATTATCTCAGAAAGACCTCAACCTCCACCAGATAAGGTGGTTGGAGTTGTTAAAAGACTATGACATGAGTGTTCTTTATCATCCAAGCAAGGCCAATGTAGTGGTTGATGCTCTCAGTAGACTGTCTATGGGTAGTATTGCTCATGTTGAGGACAGTAAGAAGAAGTTAGCTCAGGAAGTTCATTAGCTTGCCCGACTAGGTATCCGCTTAGTTAATTCAGCAGAAGGTAGTGTGTGGGTTTAGAACAATTTAGAATTATCTCTAGTTTCTAAAGTAAAGGAAAACTAGGATAAAGATCCCAATCTAGTTAAACTGAAAGAGTAAGTCAAAGATCAGAAGATAGAGGTTTTCTCCCAAGGGGTAGATGGTGTGTTACATTGCCAGGGTCGGCTATATGTGCCAGGTGTAGATTACCTGAGGTAAAAGACTCTTACAGAGGTACATGGTGCGCGTTACTTTATTCATCCAGGGGCCACTAAGATGTACCGTGATTTGTGGAAGATATATTGGTGGAGTGGGATGAAGAGAGACACTGCGGAGTTTGTGGCTAAATGCTCAACATGTCTGCAGGTTAATATTGAGAACCAGAAGCCTAGTGGGTCCATGCAAGAGTTTAGTATTCCCACTTGGAAGTGGGAAGAAGTAAACATGGACTTTGTGATGGGTTTGCCTTGAACTCATCATCAACATTATTCTATATGGGCTATCGTAGATAGGATAACCAAATCAACTTATTTCTTACCAGTTCGTACCTCTTATTCAGCTAAGGACTATACCAAAACTAGATCAGGGAGTTGGTCAGGTTACACAGAGTTCCATTATCCATTATTTCATATAGAGGTACTTTTGGTACTCTAGTTCGCCTCAGTACATACTTTTCATCCTCAGACAGATGGTCAAGTAGAAAGGATAATTCAAACTTTAGAAGATATGTTGTGAGAGTGTACAATTGATTTTAAGGGTAGTTGGGATGACCACTTGCCTTTAATCGAGTTGCATACAATAACAGCTATCATTCCAGCATCAAGATGGTTCCGTTTGAGATGCTTTATGGGAGGAGATGTAGATCTCCCATTGGTTGGTTTGAAGCAGGTGAGGCCATAGTGGTGGGGCCTAACTTAGTATTTAATACCTTGGAAAAGGTTTAGTTGATCAGGAAAAGGCTCAAGACAGCTCAGAGTCGGTAGAAATCGTACAGAGCTGTGTGAAGAAAGGATCTCGAGTTTGAGATTGGAGATTATGTGTACTTAAAAATCTCTCCTATGAAGGAAGTGAAGAGGTTTGGAAAGAAGGGGAAGCTCAGTCCCCGATATGTCAGTCCTTACTGAATTCTCAGCTATTTCAGAAAGGTAGCTTACAAGCTTGAGTTGCCTTCAGATCTAGCTTCAGTCCATCTAGTGTTCCTTGCTTAAGAAGTGAAAAAGTGACCCAACAGTTGTAGTACCTATAGAGGGCGTAGACATCCAAAAGAGTCTCTCTTATGAAGAGGTCCCAGTCGAAATCCTTGACTATCAGATTCGTAGACTGAGGAATAAAGAAGTCCCTCTAGTCAAAGTTCTTTGGCAGATTTAGTCCGTTGAGGGAGCTACTTGGGAAGTAGAAGTAGACATGCGGACCAAGTATCCCCACCTCTTCTCCGAGAACTCAGACTCAGCCCAAGGTAATAGTTTTCCTTAAGCTTACTCAGTTTCTTAGCTTTCTATTATAAATTTGGTATCAGTTACCATTACATATTCAGTCATATATTCATGAGTCAGTTCAGTCATGAATTCATGCATCAGATATGCATGCTCAATATGAGAAACTTGGATATCAGTAATCCCAATCATGCTTTCATAATTCAGTTCAGTTATGTACTCATGCATCAGATATGCATTTTCAGTATGAAATTTTAGTATATCAGTCATATAATCATGTTTCAGATATTCATGTTCAATAAGTAATTTCAGTCTATCAGTGTTCTCAGCTTAGTCAGTCTTATTTGAGGATGAATATTTCCAAGGGGGAGATATTGTAACACCCTGAAAAATCTTAAGCTTAACTCATCCTTTTAAAGCTTGTTAAGGGATCCGAGACTTAGGAAAAATTTAGCTAAGTGTGAGGACTTAGTCTTCTCTAAGGCCATCAAACATTGATAAATTAATTTATGACCTTCCAGACCTTGAGAAGTTGATTTTTAAGTTGATTCATGATCAGGAAAGTTAATAGTACATATCAGGTGAGTTTCAGAATTTTTGAACAAGCGCAAGGGCATGTTTAGAACCCCAAAATAGTGGCTCAGGGCGATTAGCCCGCACCGCCCCGCTCAGTATGATGCCTGGGGTAAACCGCGATGGGCACCGTGGTGCCTCACCTAGAGCGGCGTTCCAGAGACTGCGGCGCCCTGGCCAGTCCAACTGGGGTAATTTCAGCAGTCCAACTCTACATGTTTAAGGACAAAAGGGTCAATTCTATTTACCCCATAGCTCGAAAACACGTGATTAAAGCCCCAAATAGCATAATTGCTCATTCTTTTCATAAAATTCTCTCCAGAACAAGCCCTAGGTTCATCAAGATGAAGAATTAAATCTCAAGAACTCAGTCCAATCTTCATAAATTTAGAAATCCAGGTATGTAAAGTATTCATCCAAGGGTCTCTTTCACCCTTGGAGTTCAAGAAACCCTTTTTAAAATAAGAATTATGATTTCCATGTTGTGGGTTGGATTGTACTCATGTTGATGTTGTTGTGTGATTTCCAAGTATAGATCTTTAATGAATTTCATGAATTTATGTTAGCATGTGTGTTGAAATCCTTGAATTCGAATTGATTAATGTAGCCATGATGTATTAGTTAATGTTCATGCCTAAGCGTAGGGTCATGCCCCCCATGTGTTTGTCAAAATGCCTAAGTGAATGGAATTTGTTCCTTGTGATCCATGGGTGGTCCTATAATGAACTCATGCTATAACCCTATGTTCAAAATTACTCTTATGTTGAAGTTATTCCTTGCAAGTGTTTGTTGGGATGCTCATTGAAATTGAATAGTGTACCATACATGATAACATGTATCTCTATCCATGTATAAGTTCATGACTTTCAAGTACTTGATGAAATGTTTTATTTATTGTATTGTATACAGTTGAATATTACCATGTTTCTAAGAATTATCATGTCTCGTTATTATATATGCTATCGAGTCCTGAGGGTATTTAACACCTGATAATTTAGCTGTATACCAAGAGCTAGTGTCAGTTACAAAATAGTCTCAGTCATGTCATGATCAGTATTACTCTCAGTCAGTTACAAAACTCAGGAAAACTCAGTAAAACTCAGTATCAGTCCAGTCCCATTCAGTATTCAGTTCAGTTCTCAGTAAACTCAATTACTTAGCAGAATTCAGTAGTATTTTGTCAGTCAATGAATCTTAGTGAACTCAATTCAGTTCACTTAAATAGTACTATCAGTAATAGTTTAGTCAAATCTAGTATGAACTAGGAAATCAGCTTAGTGTCTATTCAGTTAGGAGTAGGATTCAGCACGGAGTGAACCCAAGGATGGGGATTCACCTGCCAGTAGAGGGTGTGATTCTTAGAAGCAATCCTTGTGTTCCAGAACTACGTAGCTAGTGTATGTTGAGATATTAAACCTGCCAGTTGAGGGTTGATAAGGTGTGTTAACCTATCAGTTGAAGGTTCCACCGTTCTCATTAGAGTACCTACCAGATGAGGGTAACTCTCAGTTTATCCTTACCTGTGGCACGATATTGACACCCTTCCAACTGGGGTTATAGGTTGGAACCTAAATCAGTTAGATAAGGGGCATGTTAGTTAGATGATTACCTCTCACAGCCTCAGTTTCAGGTTCAGTTTCAGAATAGAACTCAGTTTAGTTCTACAGATTTATGACTGTCAAATACAGTCACCCAGCTCAGTTTAGAACTCAGATAGTTCTACAGATTCAGGCGTGTCAAAAATAGTCACTCAGATTTCAGTTATCAATATTACAGTATCAGTAAACCCAGATATTAGTAAATCAGTATTCAAAAACTCAGTATCTAGTGTTATGATGACCTTAGTCACAATTTATGTATTCATGCATGTACTCTCATTCAGTTATAATCATGTTATTCAGTTAGTATTGTTCATGCATATGAACCCATGCATTCAGCCTACCTTACTTTTCATACTAGTACATTTAAAGTACTGACGCATACTTTTCTCTTGCACTATGGTGTCTTATACCATAGGTTCAGATGTTCGGGCTCTTAACCGTTCTTAGCATCCCAAATTATCAGTAGCAGACTCAGTGGTGAGTCCTCATAGTTCGAGGACATAATTATTATTTCAGTTTATTTTAGAAGTTGGAGTTAGTTGCAGACTTAACCCATCAACTCCGTATTTCGAACAGTTTAGAGGCTTATCAAGCTAGAGTATTTTTAGACAATTGTTTAGTTTTTAGTATTGATGTTCAGTTTTGGTATTGAGATAGCTTATTTAGTATTATTTCAGTATTGAACCTTATGGCAAGTTTTTGCCTAAATTCTGCATACTATAGTATTAATATTCAGTTATTGCAGCAGGTACCAGTTATGAGTTAGCTTGTGGTCCTTCTGTATTATGAGCACCGTGTAGCATTTGGGGTACAGACTAGGGACATTACAAAAACTCCACATACCTTAATTGATGAATAGATGAAGAAGCTTGAACATTGAGTTCCTATTTAAGCTTTTGAAGATTGTTTCTTAAAGATCTTGAATTGGGAATCTTGAATTTTAGGTGATCTTGGAAAAAGAATGGTGAAATTTGAATTTCTTGAGGTTTGAAATTTTAAATTCTAGGGTTTATTTGAGAGTAATTTAATAAATAATAAGCATATTAGTCTTAGAATAGGTTTAATCAAGTATTTTTCATGAATTGAGGGCTTGGGAAAAGACTAAATTGCTCTTTGGAAAATTAAGTTCGGAACTAGAAATCCCAATTTTAAGACTCAATGCGACGCAGCACCATCGCAGTGGCTTACTAGAAAAGGGACGAGTGTAATATTGGGCTCTGGCGTGGAGCGGTGTTATCGCGTTGCGTCACTAGAAAAAGGACAAGTGCAAATTTGCTCTCCGCCTCGACGCAGTACGATGTTCCACCGTGATTCCTGGCGCGACAGTGGCCAATCCCAGTGAGCTACTGGAAAGGGATGAATGGGATTTTGGGGTTCACCGCAAGGCGACATAATCATGGTGCTTCACTGGAAAAAGGATGATTGCGAATTTGCACTTCACCACGACGCGGTGCTATCGTGGTGAACTACTGTTTCTCACTAAAAGTGCCATAACTTTTCAACCGGGTATTGAATTTAGGCGAAATTGGTATCTTTGGAAAGCTGATTCAATTACCTTCAATTTGGTAGGTCTAGAGCTGGAAAATTTTGCAGGTATCAAGAGTTAGTCAATTTTAAAGTTGACCCTTGACACACTAGGAGCTAAACAGAACTAAGAAAGGTGCAGAGTATTACAATATATCTCCCTTGTGAACATTCGTCCTTGAATGAGACTAGTTAAATTGGGGATACTGGGAAACTAAGACTATATACTTACATGCACAACTGAAACAAAACTGCATCACTGAATCCTAAACATAATGTGTGATTGAACTAATTTGTGAATGCATGAATTGACATGAAGATAATTACATGGCTGAAATTGAGACTGGAAAAGAATTAAATTAAGGAAGACTGTTACCTAGGCTGAATTTACGTTTGTGGAGAAGAGGTAAGTATACTTGGTTCACATGTATGCTTATACTTCCCAAGTGCCACCCTCAACAAACTGATTTCGCCACAAAATTTTGACCAAGGGAGCTTCTTTGTTCCTAAGTCTACAGATCTGGTGATCAAGAATCTCTATTGGAAGTTCTTCGTATGAAAGGCTATTCTGAATATCTGTGCTTTCTAGATGGACTATAACTACTGAATCGTCCATACACTTCTTCAACTAAGATACATGGAACACTGGGTGAATTGATGAAAAATCTACAGGTAGCTCAAGCTCATACGTTACCTTTCCCACACGACTCAATATCTTATGGGGGCCTACATACTGGGGACTAAGCTTCCCCTTTTTGCCAAATATCTTAATCCCCTTCATGGGTGAAACCTTCAAATAAACAAGATCATTTACTTCAAACTCAAGATTTTTTCTTTTTACGTCTACATAAGATTTCGGACGACTCTGAGCTGCCTTCAATATTTCTCAAATCAACTGAACTTTATACATGGCTTCAAACATCATATCTGGCACAATAAAAGGGGCCTTACCCACTTCAAACCATCCGACTGGTGACCTATATCTCTGCCTATAAAGAGTCTCAAATGGGGAAATCTGAATACTATAATGGTAACTGTTATTATAGGCAAACTCGATCAACAGTAAGTGGTCATCCCAACAACCTTTGAAGTCAATAACACATGCTCTCAACATATCCTCTAGGGTCTGAATGGTCCTCTCTGCCTGGCCATTTATCTGTGGATGAAAAGCTGAACTGAGATGTACCAAGACCCTTCTAAAAAGCTTTCCAAAACTATAAGGTAAATTGAGTACCCCTATCTGAGATGATGGAAAAGAAAAATCCATGTAATCTAACCAAATCTCTGATATACAGCTTACCATAATCTTCAGTTGTGTAGGACGTGTGAACTGGCAAAAAGTGAGATAATTTGGTCAATCTATCTACAATAACCTAAATCGAATCATGCTATCAACGCGAACGGGGTAATCCTTTCACAAAGTCCATGTTCACCTCTTCCCACTTCCAAGTGGGAATACCAAACTCCTACAATGTGTCACTAGGTCTTTGGTGTGGTACCTTAACCTATTGATAATTTGCATACTTGGCCACAAATTCTGTGATATCTCTCTTCATACTACTCCAATAATAGACTTCCCGTAAGTTGTGGTATATATTGGTGGCTTCTGGGTGAATGGAGTAACACATACCATGCACTTCTGCCATAATCTGCTACCTCAAATCGTCAAGACATGGCACACACAATCTTCTCTGGTATCTCAACACACCATATCCCCTTGGGAGAAAATCTCTACCTTTTGGTCTTTAACTGACTTCTTCAGTTTGACCAAACTAGAGTCCTTATCCTGCTTCTCTTTCACTTCTGAAACTAAAGAATATTCTGAATTGCTCTGAACCCAAACATTCCCCTCAGCTGAGTCAACCAGACTAACACCCAATCTAGCTAATCGGTGAAATTCTTAAACTAATTTTCTTTTTTCATTCTCTACATGAGCAACACTACCCATAGATAGTCTATTATGGGTGTCTGCCATCACATTGGCCTTGCCCGAATGATATAACACACTCATGTCATAATCCTTCAATAATTCTAACCACCTTCTCTGACGAAGATTTAACTCTCTCTGAGTAAATTCATATTACAAGATTTTATGATCCGTGAACACATCGACATGAACCCCATAAAGATAGTACCTCTAAATTTTTAATGTAAATACAATAACCGCTAGCTCAAGGTCATGGGTCGGGTAGTTTTTTTCGTGAGGCTTAATTTTTCTAGAGTCATAGGCTATAACATTACCTCTCTACATTAAAACATAACCCAGGCCAATTTTAGAAGCATTATAATAGAAAATAAACCCATTTGTACCATCAGGTAGCTCTAAAATTGGGGCTGAAGTAAGTCGAGTCTTCTACTCCTGAAAACTCTTCTCACAGTAATCTGACCACTGAAATTTAACTTTCTTCTTAGTTAATCTAGACATGGGGAACACGATAGACAAAAAACCCACAACAAAACATCTATAATAGCCAGCTAAACCCAAGAAACTCCTGATATCTGATAGAGAGATAGGTCTAGGCCAGTTTTTTACTGCTTCTGTCTTTTAGGGATCAACTCTAATGCCATCACTGGAAACAATATGACCGAGGAAAGCTACTGATCTTAGCCAAAATTCACATTTGTTGAATTTGGAGAACAACTGGTGATCTCTAAGAATTTTCAACATAATTCTAAGATGGTCTGCGTGATCATCTTCACTATGAGAATAAACAAGAATATCATAGATAAAGATTATGACAAATATGTCCAAATACTGTTTGTATAGATAAAGATTATGACAAATATGTCCAAATACTGTTTGAACACTTTGTTCATCAAATCCATGAAGGTTGTTGGGATATTTGTCAGCCTAAACGACATGACTAGAAACTCGAAATGACCATAACAGGTTCTAAAAGTTGTCTTTCAAATATCACATTCCCTTATTCTGATGATAGCCGTATATAAGTTCTATCTTGGAGAAGTAACTCTCACCTTGGAGTTGGTCAAATAAGTCATCAATCCTAGGAAGAGGATATTTTTTTTTTATTATGACTTTATTCAGCTGACGATAGTCAATGCACATTTGCAAAGAACCATCTTTATTTTGCATGAATAGGACGGGAGAGGCCCATGGAGAGACACTAGGACTTATGAAACCCTTATCTAAGAGATCTTTAAGCTGCTCCTTTAAATCTTTAATCTTGGCTGGAGCTATACGATATGGAGGAATAGAGATGGGCTGAGTATCTGGAAGAAGGTAAATACCGAATTGTATTTCCCTATCGGGAGGTACCCCTGGCAATTCTTCGTAAAAAACTTTAGGAAAATCATTGACTACACGGATTGACTGAACTGTTGGAGCCATAGACTTAGTGTCTTTGACTCGAACTAGATGATAGATACACCCTTTTGATATCAACTTTTTGGCTTTAAGATAAGATATAAAATGACTCTTGGGAGACACTGAAATACGTTCCCACTCAGAGATTGGTTCATCTGGAAACTGAAACTTCACCACTTGGGTGCGACAATCTATACATGCATAGTAGGAATGGAGCTAATCCATGCCCAGAATAAGGTCAAAATCGACCATGTATAACTCTATTAAGTCTGCTAACATGATCTTATGAAGGACACTGATAGGACACTTTCTATAGATTTATTTGCAACAAGTGACTCACCCACTAGGGTAGAAACTAAAAGGGCTTAGAAAGCTTTTCAGGACCTACTTTAAAATTTACTGCAACTAGTGGAGTCACATAAGAGAGACTTGACCCGGGGTCTAACAACACATAAACATCAAGATGAAAGACCCGAAGCATACCAGTAACAACATCTGGTGAACTCTCCTGCTCCTGATGGGATGGTAAAGCATAAAACTTATTCTGGCACTAATCACCATCGGTACTGGATGATGCACCCTGAGGAGGGACTGGGCGACCTAGAGAAGCTGGTGCACTAGTAGCCTGAGTCTAGGTATGAACATCCTTGTTTCCCTGCTTAGCATGCAGACACTCTTTGATTCTATTACCCAACTTACCACAACCATAACAACCTTTCTGTCCCAATAAATACTCACCTAGATGATTCTTACCATACTTAGCACATGAAGGATAATTGGGTTTCTCACTCATACTATTCTAAGATCTGGGCATAGAAGTCTTACCCTACTGCTTCTGCCTAGCTTTAGGGGAGAGACCACTGGCTGAAGATGTCACTGGCATAGACTAGCAACTCTGAAACTACAAATAATTTCCCTCTCTAAACCTTGTCTGACCATTTTTAAATTACCCAGTTCTAGCCTTTTTATTTCCCCTCTCTCTCTCTTTTAATTTTTCTACCTCAATCTGTTGAGTATGAATCATCAGACTTGCAAGATCCATACCCCAATAAGAATGACAGTCCTACACTACTTGACTACCAAACCAGATACTCCAGTAACAAACTTACTCATACTAGACATAGGTTCAGGCATCTTATTAGGGGCATACTTAGACAACTAATAGAACTTAAGGCAGTACTCCTTCACTATCATAGAGCCCTGCCTCAGGTTTACAAACTACTCTACCTAAGCTTCTCTCAATTCATGCTGAAAGAACCTATCTAGAAACATGTTCTGAAACACCTGCTAACTCATTAGAGCTACATTCTTACCTCTACTATTCTTTCACACAACCACCCAATCATATAACATATCTTTCAGCCTATAGGATGCCAACTCTACACTCTCCTCCTTATTAACATGTATAATCTGGGTGATCTTTCTCACCTTATCTAGGTAAAGTTGTGGGTCCTCACCTATTTTTGACCCAAAGAACTCAGGCGGATCCATTCTCATAAAGTCACAAATTCTAGCTGCCACTAAATCACCATTCTACTGAAGTGGGACTAACGCCTGGTGATTGCCCTGAACATTGGTTGTCATAGCTTAGGATAACGCCTGAAAGACAACCCAAAATTCTGCATAGGATACATTCTCATTCAGAGGGTCAGCAGGCTGGGGAGGCTGGTTATCATTTCTGTGTTTATTAGCTCGGCGAGGAGGTATATTCAACTGTCACGTAAGAGCACAAGTTAAAAGAAATAGAGACACGGTAAGCACAATATATCATCTAAGAAAAGGATGATTTCCTAAAATGTCCTGGAGTCTCTTGCCCATAAATGTGGCGCACTTTATACATATGATCAAGACTCTACGTAACGCAGCTTGTCTGACTCCCTAGGACTTGTATAACCTTAGGCTCTGATACTAAGTTAGTAACACCGCAAAAATGAGTCCCAAGATGTCACACGGTGCTCAAGACTACAAGTAGCCTCAAGCAAACCCTATAAGTCTTCTGCTAAAGTTGTAACTCATAATAGAGAAATATAAACATAAAATCAATATGGAAGTCTATCTGATCTAAGCTGAAATTATTTGAACATAATATCTAAAAATATTTGACTCAAAAGACAACTAGATAGCCACTAGGACAAACCCCCGCCTGACTAGAACTGGCTGAAAATACTGAATCAACTACTCTAATAAGCTGAAAAATTGAATAACTGGGTCCCCAAACTATAAAGACTCACCAAATGTCGGGATGTAGATAGAGATGCTCGAAATCACTCACGCTACTGAAACTAAGCACCTGAACCTACATTATTAAACAATGTTGCACATAGACATTTATGTCGATCAGTACTTCTGGAATATACTGAGGATATGGAGGTAAATGCATAAGTATAATAATATCTTAACATTATTATAAATTTGTAAAAGAATGCATGCTAAGTGTAGATGACTCACGTTAGCTTGAATAACCAAAAACTGAGAATCATAATCATTAGAAGTAAAGCATGTTGTATAGATCTAGTGAGTCATAACACTTAGTTCTAAAAGATGTACTTGAAATCTATCTTTAAATCATGTGGCCTAAATGTAGCAAGGACTCACTTTTATATCTATAAATTGAAAGTTGAAATCCCATAGCTAATGTCTTATGTAAAGCAATAGCTAAATAAAGTTGTGAGCCTTTACATTTAGTTTCTAAAAGCTTTTCTGTTAGGATTACTCTTTTCTATAGGGAGGTTCTTCTAACCGACATACACTATGTGAGCTATCATAGTGTCTAATGTCTAGTTTTCTTATGGAAAAACCTTACATTGGGAAGAGGTTTCATACTTTTGTCAAAAAGTATAACCTAAGCTAAGTGATCACAATTTGTATCTGTCATCCATATAAATGGGAATAATTTGATAATCTGAACCTACATTGGCTCATAGTTCTAGGGCATGTGAACATACCCAACTCGATGCTAAATACTAATCCCTTTAATTTGTATGCTCATTCAGTAGGAAATACACTAAAACTAGTATAAGGGTTTACAATGAAAACCAATCATGCATTTGTTCACTTTAAACTATAATAAAACTGTAAAGTGGACTCCATATCTTGGCTGAGATCAAAAGATCAAATCTTGATCAAAATCTGAATTTAACTAATCATAGGGTGCTTAAAGCATAGTCATTCTTGAAATATCAACATTCAAACTAGGGCTTAGTAACCCATGCATCAAATTTATGTCAAATCATTATAAAATTCATTCTTAATAATGAAAGTCTTAAGAATTTAATTCTAAATCTGGAAAATAATGTCACACGCACAAAAATACAAAAGTAGACATGCAATTCAACATTTAAATCACTTGTAATCTCATAATATTCAAATAGTGATGAGTGAGTATAAGCCCTAGACTGAAATTGATATAATTACATGTAATAATTCAACTTTAAAACTAGTTTTGGGCACAAGGAGGAAAGAATTATCCCTGTTGGAAATCCTACATAACTTAATTGATGAATAGATGAAGAAGCTTGAACCTTGAGTTCCTATTTGTGCTCTTGAAGATTGTTTATTGAAGATCTTGAATTGGGAATCTTGATTTTTGGGTTATCTTGGAAAAAGAATGGTGAAATTTGGATTTCTTAAGGTGTGAAATTTGAAATTCTAGGGTTTCTTTGAGAGTAATTTGATGAATAATGAGCGTATTAGGCTTAGAATAGGTTTAACCTAGTGTTTTTCATGAATTGGAGACTTGGAAAAAGACTATATTTCCCTTTGGAAAATTAAGTTTGGAACTGCAAATACGATTTTGAGCCTCAACACGATGCGGCGTCATTGCGATGGCTTACTGGAAAAAGAACGTGTGCGATTTTTGGCTCTGCACAACGCGGTGCTATCATATTACGTCACTGGAAAAAGGATGAGTGCGAATTTGCTCTCCACTGTGGCGGGTGCAATGTTCCACCGTGATTCCTGGTGTGACACTGGCCAATTGCAGTGAGCTAGTAGAAAGGGACAAGCGGGATATTGGGGTTCACCATACCTTACCTTTAGATTGAGCTTAATTACTGGAAAATGTAAACTATTATGTTAGCTTTGATACCAACCTGTCACGACTCGATTTATCAAGTCGTGATGGCACCTAATTTAACCCACCAGTAGGCAAGCCAAGTCATAGTCTGGAATGATAGGTAACGGGCTAACAGGCAGGGATCAAATAAAAGATCATGCATAATAATAACAACAACAATAATAATTGAAAACGAGAAGAGAGCATATATATTATATCAAAACGAGATAAGGAAAAAGGACCAACTATACAATGAATCTCTTCCAAGACCTGATAAGGTCAGTACTAGAGCCACTACTAACAAGTACCCAAAGTACTAGACAAAAATAAAAAAATATACACAATATACATAAGCAGTCTCGAGTGTGAAAGACTAACTGGAGTAGATAGAGGAGGATCAGCCTCAGATGACAGCAAGCTCACCCTACTCTGAATCAGTACTGGAAGGTAGGAATTACGTCAATGTCGACTGTTGGTACCCGGATCTGCATCAGAAAAAATGCAGAAGTGTAGTATGAGTACCCATTGCTTTTGTACTCATACTACACTTCTGCATTTTTTTCTGATGCAGATCCAGGTACTAGCAGTCAACGTTGATGTAATTCCTACCTTACAGTACTAATTCAGAGCAGGGTGAGCTTGTTGTCGTTCGAGGCTGATCTTCCTCTATCTACTCCAGTTAGTCTTTTGCACTCGAGACTGCTTGTGTATATTATGTACATTTTTTTTATTTTTGTTTAGTACTTTGGGTACCTGTTAGTTGTGGCTCTATTACTGACCTTATCAGGTCTTGGGAGGGATTCATTGTATAGTTGGTCCTTTTTCCTCCTCTCGTTTTGATATAATATATATGCTCCCTTCTTAGTTTTCAATTATTATTGTTGTTGTTGTTATTATACATGATCTTTTATTTGATCTCTATCTATTAGCCCGTTACCTGTCATTTCGGGCTATGGCTTGGCTTGCCTACTGGTGGGTTAAAGTAGGCGCCATCATGACTTGAGAAATCGGATCGAAACAGTCTAGAATTGGAAAATTTCACACGTATCAAGAGTTATTCACTTTTAAAGTTGACCCTTGACACACTAGGAACTAAACAGAACTAAGAAAGGTGCAGGGTATTACAGTGGCCGAGAGGGAAGAGATGGTTAGTAGCCAGATTTGACTAATTAATCTTCAAATATTTTTTTAATCATGAAATTTTATTAAATTTTGAGTAATCATTATCTAATGTTTTACTATAAATTTTGGATCAGATTTTTGAAATTCATCTTCAAATATTTGTTAAGCCATAAAATTTGATTAATTGTAAGTGATCACTAACTCGTGTTTGACTATAGATTTTCGAACAGATTTTTGATATTTCTCTTCAAATATTTATTTGACCATTAAATTTAATTAAATTTTGAGTGACCTTTAACCGGTGTTTGACTAAAGATTTTGAATTATATTTTAAAAATTATCTTCTAATGTTCATTTGACTATGAAATATGATTAAATTTTGAGTGGCCATTAGCTGGTGTTTGACTAAAGATTTTGAATTAGCTTTGTAAAATTTATCTTCACATACTTTTTTGGCCATAAAATTTTATCAAATCTGAGTGACCATTAGCCATTGTTTGACTAAAGATTTTGGATTAGATTTTTACAATTTATCTTCTAATATTTGTTTGGCCATAACATTTGATTAAATTCTGAGTGATCATTAGCTAGTGTGTTACTATAGATTTTGAATCAAATTTTTAAATTTTATCTTCCCAAAAATTAGCTCAAAATAGTTTTTGGGTGAAAATTCACTTTCAATCACAAAATTCTTCTTTTTCAAGTAAACTACATGTCCTAACACAATTTTATGTTCCAAAACTTACGACTTCAAAAAGTTCAAATTTCAAATTTTAAGTTTAACTTCAAAATCTTTGACAAAATGAGAGCTTAATATCACATTTAGAAGTAGAAGTGTAGTTTTTTGTAACTTTTGATGCCAAGTTCAATCACCTATACAAACATGATAAGAAATACATTTACAAAAAGTGATAAGAGTTTTCAATTTACAAAACATATCGGAAATTTTTTATATATCATATCAAAAAATTTATCCAAGGTTCGGAAAAATTCATTCAAGACATGGAAATTGCATTCAAAATTTGCTATAAATTGTAAAAATTTGGTTATGTTTGATAAATAAAACAGTGTTTATATGTTTATTAATACATGGTCTTACTTAGTTATGAGGTGATTTTTTTCATTCCACGATGGGCTTGAACTTTGTCTAAAAATTATATAAAAACAATTATTATTTGGGACAAAGAAACCTCCTCTCACATTAAAGTTCGTCTCTTGCAATAAAGTCCATGTTGCCCTTTTTTAAAGGCCTTTCCATTTCACAAATTGAAAATAGTTGCTTGAGAGGTAGGATATTTGGGGGGTGGGGGGGCTCAAGTGTATAACCCACCATCTAACTTTAGTTTGAAGCGAATATAGAACTTGATAGGGAATGATTTATTCGCGATTTATCCTCTTAGAGGGCTTAATGGCCATAAATTCAAATTATTCAAATCAGTAAGCTCCACGTATAGAATGTCTAAAAAATAATAGCTTTGCTTGTGTTTAGAATCATGACATCTATTGACGTTGGCATTACTCCGCTCTTAATTAGAGATTTGAGTTTCAATCTTGTAAATATAAAACTTCTTGACCATTCCTCCAAAGCTTTCCAACCTCATCATGTCCTGCATCTCTATTTCCTCTATATCTATCCTCACTAATGGCACCAACACCCAATACTTCCAACCTACTAGAGGCATAAGACAGGGATACCCTATCTCCCCCTATCTTTTCATCCTAACCATGGAACTTCTTTCTAGAAGGATAAACCATGAGGTTGACCTTCTCAAGTGGTCCTCCATCTCCATCAGTAGAAAGGGTCCTAAGCTCTCTCACCTCTTCTTTGCCAATGATTTAACCCTTTTTGCCAAAGGAAACAAAGAGAACTGTCAAATCATCAATCAAACCCTTGACTCCTTTAGTGCTTACTCTGATCAGATAATCAATAGGAGAAAATCCAAAGTTCTCTTATCCAAAAATTGTTCTACTCATACTTGTCACTACTTGGCCTCCATCCTTAACATTCCCCACAAGGACAATTTTGGAAAATACCTGGGCTTTTCTATCTTTCACAAAAATCCTATCAATGGGGACTTCCAATTCATCATTGACAACATGAAAGCCAAGCTTTCTGGTTGGAAAACTCAATTTCTAAACCAAGCAGGCAGAACAACCCTCATTAAAGCCTCCCTTAATAGAATCCCTACCCATATAATACAATACATCCAGCTTCCCCAAACAATCACCAATCGGATTGACAAAATCTAAGGGGACTTTATTTGGGGCACCACTAATGAGAAAAGGAAGTTGCATATGATTATGTGAAGTGTTGTTACTCAACCTAAGAATCTGGGTGGTTTGGGTATCCAAAAAGCTAGTACTAAAAATGACACTATGCATTGTGCCCTGGCTTGGATACTCACCAAGAACCCAAATTCCCTCTGGTCAAAACTCCTTCTTAATAAATATAGTTTAACCACCAACCACCAGAGAGATTCTAGAACTTGGAAATGTATCATCAAGGGAAATGTTGTCTGTAGAGAAGATTCCCTGTGGATCATTCATAAAGGGGAACAAGCTAGTTTCTTGACTGACAAATGGCTCCCCAACACTAATTCCTTGAACAACATTATTCAAGGACCTCCTACAAGGAATCTTCACCTGGCCACTATTTCCAAGTTCTGGAGAAATAATATTTGGGATTTCTCAACCCTTCCTTACAAGTTACCCCTAAACATCATCCATACAATCCATTCCAGTTTCTTCCACACCACTAAGAGCACTATGGATTATCCAATCTGGGGCCTGACTGGTAGTGGCCAGTTTAAGAGTAGCACTGCTTACAAGATCATCAATTCTAAATCCCACCCTCCTGCAAGCCAGAAAAACTTCTCTTGGCTTTAGAATCTGAGTATCTCCAACAAGATGAAATATTTCATCTGGCTGCTTAACCATAATAGACTTCTCTGTAACTCTATTCTGGCCAAGAGAGGCATCCCAATCCTTCCCAACTGCTACTACTGCAGTAACACCCTTGAAGATGTACCCCATATCTTTTGGAAATGTCCAAAAGTCCAGTAGCTATGGACAAAAGTCTTCAACAAGCTGGGTTGCAACTTCCCCAACCTGGACAACATTAATGAAAACAACATGCTGGACAATGCCAGGAATTGGGTGCAACATAGGCCTTTTGACAGTTGTATCTATCTAGATACACTCTTTGTCTTCTGCCTATGGGAGATCTGGAGCTGCAGGAATGGTAATATCTTTACCAACTCTAACTCCTCTCCCTCCTTCCAAAAGTCTTATGCTTTTGCTGTGGAATACAACCACCTAAACAACTACCCTAACCCTCTGCAGTCCCCCCATATCATCATTTCTGTCAAATGGTGCCCCCACCCTAAAACACCTACAAACTCAATACGGATGGGTCCATCTTAGGAAACCTAGGGATTAGAGGGGGGGGGGGGTAATCAGAAATAACAATGGGCACTGGATTATGGGCTTCTACAAGGGTTATCCTAATGCGACTAACAATCAAATGGAGCTTCTAGATCTGCTTGAGGGCCTAAAAATTATTGCTGAAAACAACCTCCTTCCCATAGAAATCAACATCGATTCTCAACAGGTCTTACATATGCTGAAACACGGGAACATGCAGTATAACCGTATTATTGATTCTTGTAGGTCCATGCTTACATGAGTGGGACGACCAACAGTGTAACATTGCTTTAGGGAGCAAAATCAAGTAGCGGACTCACTGGCTAAGGAAGGAGCACGTAGAAAATGTTTTGGATCCAACCGAATTTTGAAAGTTCCTCCTGTGTTTGCGTTAGAACGGGTTTGGGCAGACATTTTAGGAACTTGCTTCAACAGATCTATAAAATTCAATAGCACAAACTGTAGTGCAAACCAACTTATTTTTGAGCCAGATTGAGTGGCTAACTTGTACTAAACTCTATGCTTTAATATATCTCCTCTTCTTAACCAAAAAAAAAAAAGAAAAACTTCTTGACCAGGACTTTCCTTTAAAGGACCAACTTGACACAAATCCAAATAAGTCAGACCATTAAATTTGGGTACATGCTATCTAAACAAAAAAAAATAAAGAGCAAAAGGTGAAAAATATATCTAAAATATTTTAATTTTTTAAGTTTTATATCTAAACTATCATGTGTGAGTTTCATATCTGAACTAATCTCAACTAGTTAACAAACACACCTAATCTGTTAATTTTTTGAATTTCATACCTAAACTTTCAGGTAGGAAAAGTGAACTACTAATAGTTTGGGTGTGGTTTACTAATTAGATGGTGATAGTTCAAATAAAAAACTCACACACTTGATAGTTTAAATATATAACTAAAAATATCAAAATACTTTAGTGTATTTTAGACCATTAACTCAAAAATAAAAAATAAAAGACAGGACACAATGAATCCTTAGTGTGCTTATCTTTGGTCTATTTCTACTCCAATCTCAATTCCACATTATCAATTTGCCAAAATTGTTCTTTTTTTAAATGATTTTTGACAAAATTTGCGCCTTCTCTTTAGCCTGTTAACAACCTTCTCATATTCCATCAGTTTGTTCCATTGAGATAATTACTACTTGTTTTTTTTTTTAGCTAAGTTGATGGTTTGCAATTTTCCCGTTAAATTCTGGCTAGAATCCAACAACATTGTGCTTATGCAATTTCTTCACTGTACCTTTTACCTTTTAATAACTCGGCTAATCAAGAAATTTATTATGGAAAAATTACATATATATACAAGGTAACTAATACTTATTACATAAAATTCTTTATTTGAAATATAATTACAAAAATCTCATATTAATTACATAGAATCCCTTGTTTTTAGACTTTCTCTCTCTTCTGTCTCATACATCCCAAAACATCCGATTTTTGCTCTATTTTTAGTCTGATTTTTGCTCCATTATTGCACTCCTTATTTTGTGCCTAATTTCAAGTTACATGATTTGGTGAGTTTCAAATTTGTTCAAATAATGTCTATTATTTCAAATTATTATGAAAATAATTTATTTCATAATAAATTTCCATAATAATTAGTTGGTCTATTATTTCAAATTATTATGGAAATAGTTTATTTCATAATAATTAGTTGGTCTATTATTTCAAATTATTATGAAAATAGTTTATTTCATAATATATATCCATAAAATCAAATAATGCATTTTATTTTAAGTCGTTCAAATTTATTATATATTATAGAAGGAAGATCCATTATTTCGTATATACCTTAATTTGAATTATAATATGCATTACAAATTATTATGGAAATAAAATCAGATCCAATTATTTCTATAGTCAACGACTTGAAAGTTTATTTGAACTATAATATCCAAATTATTTCTCCTTTTTGGTTGCATGTATGATTTTATTAAATTATCTGCTTTTGCAATGTCATACATAGAAAGTAAAGTATAATAAAAACGAATACACTTGCACCATATATAAAAGTAAAGTATAATACATTCTCATACATATAACACATGATGTTGTTGGAATGTAAATCATACATATAACACTGACATCATACATAGAAAGTAAAGTATAACATGTTCTCATACATATAATGTGAAATATTTTTACTTAAATATAACATCAAAAACATTTGCATCATACATAGAAAGTAAAGTATAGTACATTCATATACAAGTAGAACAGGTTGTTGTTAGAGTGTAAATCATACATATAACAGCGACATCATTGATTATCCATATAAAAAAATGTGTAATACATTCTCATACGTGTAAATTTCATAAACAATGTTAAATATCATTCAAACTAGGTAATGTATTATAATTTCTCATACAATACTATGTAAGATTTTACAAAAAAATAAATACACTAAGAGGGGGCGAAGGCGTCATTGGCTGTTTGTGATGACGCTGGTGGTGGCCACAATGGGAGAGGAAGGAGAAACGGCATCGATCTTGGCGGATGGTTGCCTTTGCGTATTCACCGGCGTGAGAAAGAGGAATGGAGCGGTGAAGGCATCTCTGACTGTTCGTGATGGTGTCAGTGGTGGCAATAGTCGAAGAAGAGCAAGAAACGATGTTGATCTTGACAGCTGATCGCCCTTGCGTGGTCACCGATGTGAGGAAGAGGAGTGGAGCAGTGAATGGTGGTGACAACCGTAAGCCAGCGAGGGCGTTGTTGGTTTTTTTAGAGACAAAGAGAGATGTTTCAGGATATTTTTTGAATTTGAATTATAGTTACTATTTTTAAGCATCCATAAAATCAGAATATTAATTACTGTCATTATTCAGATAAGAGAATAATTGAATCTGATTTTATTTCCATAATTTAAGAAAAAAAAAATTCTCATACATTGGAGTTATGTATGAGGTACATTGACATGTATATGTATTTTCTCAAATCTGAGAGAGGAAAAGTCAATCCGTGATCTTATGTAATTAGTTTCATTTAGGATGGAATTTATGTTGTTTATACTAAAACAAAGAGTCCAAACTCAAAGTTTATTTGGACCATCGTAGATATTTAAATATTAATATATTTATAAAATATATAAATAATTAAAATATAAAATACTAAATTTATTAAGAAATTAAATATGTTTGATGAAGATGATGTGGTGATGTTGAACACGCCATAAGTGCCATGAGAGTTTTTTTTAGGAGTTTATTTTCACTGTAATGGACTAAATATTAACATTTCTTTTTGTCTTATGGTGATCAATTAAAACAAAATTAGGTTAATATTGCTATTTATCTAGTTATATTATTACTCATTAACAGCTTCGTTTGTTTCTCAACATCTCTATTTGATTTGAATTTGGTGTCAAAAGTTATTTCACAGATGTTTTTGTAAATTTGAGTCTTGATTAACAAGTAGTAACTTGGGGGTTTGGGCCGCAGGTGACAAAAGAGTTTTAAAATGAGGTGTAGGTGACACAAGTCTTAATTATTAGTTGGAGGTGACAATTACTTTATTATGTATTAAGAAAGTTGGGAAGGTTTTAAAATAACCCACAAGTTTTTAAAAAGGTGCCTTTCTCTCTCTTTTCATCCATTATTGTTTTCTCTCTCTTAGCGATTTTTGTTGTTAATTGTTTCTGTTTCTGCTGCTTTATTCATCATATTCTGCTTCATCTTCTTCTTGTCGATCATTTGTTGTTGTTGTTGGTGGTGGTGGTGGTGCAGCGCTACTGCTATGATCTGACTAATTTCTTAGGTCAAATTTTGTTTACTACATCACTTTTCACTTTGGCATTACTTCATAGGTTACTTTGGTAAGTAAAATTATGATTTTTATTCGTATTTATCATCTGGGTACACTTCTGTTTTTTCAACAATGGATAGAACCCAAATTATGAATCCAGCACAAGTGCCCACAATTTAAACAGATCAATCATCTGGTGCATCAGATGAGTAATCTGTTGCATCAGATAATTTATCTGTTGCATCATCGTATTATCTGTTGCATCAGACATATTATCTGTTGTATCAGGATGTTTATCTGTTGCACCAGACTAATTATCTGTTGCATCAGAATATTTATCTGGTGCACCAGACTAATTATCTGTGGCAACGAATGATTAATCTGTTTGAAACAACACAAATCAACCCCTGCCACAAACCCAACAGATAAATCTTGTTATTGCTACTGGATTCTAAATTATTTCATTTTATGTCAAATCATCGAAATGTTTGTTGAGAAAATAATAGACAAAATGAAAATTAAATATGGATTAAAATGTCAAAGATCAAACATAATTTATTTATTAAACAAATAAAAATACATATAATAGACTCAAAGAAAAATAATAGTCTAATTATTATTATTAATATTATCAGCATCATCATTGCCAGTCGACCAATCTTCAACCGGAAGTAGCAAGGCCCTCCTCAGCCTGCATATCTCACGGAGCATTCTTGATCTAACTCCTCCAATTCCCATTGCAGATCATGAGTTGAAGTAGAAGTTCATTCATGGCGTCTTACAGAAAAGAAATGTCCCACACTGGCCATAATCTTATTTTCTAGAGTGTAATATGAAAGACGAGATGTAATAAATAAATAGAGTGTGTATTTGAATGACCGATTGAGTAAGGATGAACCTATTTATAGAAGATTGAATTTGAATGAGAGGCAAAAAGGCGCGACTATTCACCTCCATACATTAATTAAATTTTTTTATTAAATTAAGAAAATAAATATTGTGATATAAGTCATGACTTTTCAGATTATTATTATTAATTAGACTTTTGAAGAACCATTTTTATTGAGTTGTGGCAACAGATTCTATATCTGTTGTATCAGATAACACATCTTTGACAACAGATATATTATCTGTTGTAACAAATATAAATTATGTTGCATCATATAACATATTTATTGTAACATATAATCTAACTGTTCACCTCCATTTATTAATTATATATTTTATTAATGTGAAAAGTAATGAATTAATTAAATTAAGAAATATTGTGATAAATCATGACTTTTCAGATTATTATTATTATTAATTAGTTCTTTCCCAGAACTACTTTTATTGAGTTGTGACTTGATATAGGTTGCATCAGATAAATCATCTGTGACAACAGATATATCATCTGTTGCAACCATAGTGAACCTGTTGCATCAGATAATTTAATTTTTGCAACATATAATGTACTTTTTTAAAAAAATAACTATATCATCATATCATTAATCCAAATTTGCTTACTTTTTTATTTTATAAATAAAAAAAATACCTTTTCAAATTCCTTAATAAAATAATAATCATTTTATTATATAATAAATAATTCAAAAATAAATTCAAAAATAAAAATGGTGAAAAGTCATGATCTGTTATTAAAATTGCGGTAATAAATTGTGTTTATTATTTATTTCCTTATTATTTATTTACAAATCATTTTTCATATTGAATAATCGAAACTTCGAGTCATGTCTTTCTTTTCACCCTCTCAATAACAACAATAGCCCCTTTTTATTAATAACCGTCAGGTGCAATATATGATCGATCTGTCGTAGCAGATTAACCTCTAACTGTTGACACAAATTGCTGCTCAATCCCTACCACCAACCGTCGACATGTTGAGAACAAAGAATAAATAGAATGATTATTATTAAATATTAAATAAGAATTAAAAATTCAAAGTCGATAACAAAATGAAATGAATGTTCATAGATTTTAGAATCCCTTGGGTAGATACAAAAGGAGGAAAATAATCGCTAAAATAAAAAAACATTACCTAATTATTATTACTACTACTATTATTATTATTGTCAATCAGACATTTTTCATTCATTCGGCATCCTTGCTCCGAAATTAGTCAAATATCTCTCTGGAGTTCATCAATCAAACTTCCTTTAAAGTTCATGCAAGGACTCGATATGAATATTCTTTTGCGAATATGGATCATCCATATTTGTTAGGAGGGACCTATTTATAAATTATTGTATCTCGGAAAGAAAAGAAAATTGCTTTAAAATAAATCTAACAGATGGGTAATCTGTTACAAAATATATTATTTCTGTTAAATAACTTACAATATACTGGCAACCTTTTTGGAACAGATGTATATATCTTTTTGATTTCTGCAACAGGTTGATCACTGTCGTAACAGATGTCTCCAATTGATTGACAATATAAATAGATGTGTCATCTGTTGCAACAAGCTAGTCATCTGTTTATTCAATTTAAGCGATAGATGGGCTAGGAAGAATAAGTTTCGTGCAGATGGATCCACTATCATATGTGTGGGAGTTAAGTATGTATTACTGATAAGGTTACCGAGACAACACACACAAAGTAAAATGTTTTTGTGAATGCAGTTTTTAACCGATTAGGCATTGATCATTCAAACAAGATCTTGCATTGTACCGTCAAGTTTGATAGGTTTGAAATTAATAAGGCTGAGGACCTCATAAAGATGGTGCAGATACATTATTACGAATTACTAACGGTTGGTGCTAATGTTTATGCGTGTTAAGTTTTGAGAAGGGATCAATATTTGTCATCACTGCAGAGAATCAATAGCGATTGGACTTAACTTTAAGTGTGCGTTGGACCCTTAGAGGGCCCTCAAAGCCTCGCACTGCATCAAACAAGAATGGAAAACCAATATAGTTATTGCCCTAGCCAAAATTTATATGGTTGGGTTACTCGCTCGGGTTGATGATTATATGCCAGAAGGTGCGGTAGGAGAATGCTTTCAAGGGAAAATGGGTTGTTGATGGAAGACTATATCATCTGAGAGCTAATTGAAGAAGAGACAAAGTAGAAAGTAACTTCTAACGAATCTGGCCGATGGAATTATCTTAACAGATGCAAAATTTGAATCAAGTGCAAATATGAAAATGTGTTCGGTAATGTAATTTCGTCTGTTGTGTCTCTAAAAGAAAAATAATGCAGATGGATACTTTTCTAGGGAGCTGCATGGTTGGGATTATCACCTAGGAAGAAAATAGGAGAAGACCAATAAAGTAGACTCACGAACATCAAGGGTAGAAATGATGTTCAACAAGTCTAGAAAACTTACGCCAACAACAACTGCAGTGAAAATAAGGAAACTAAGCAAAGGCGGCAATTAATTTTAAATTTCATCTCATCTTCTTGTTTGTGTTTTCGATCAGGTCCACTACCGTTGACCTAATCGGAACCACAAATGAGATTGAAAGGCAAATAGAGTATCATTGCTTCCTTAGCAATATGGTTATAATTGATTGTGTTTTCTTGCCTTGACATGCTTTCAACATTCCTTGGAGAAGATCAGATGCTTGTTGTAGTATATGAATCCCGATAATTTTGAAGCTTGCCTCCAGCTTGTTGATTCTGCATTCAAGCTGGTCGTTATCGTCTTCAAAGCTGGTAAGGAGTTCCTCGTCTCTTATGAGCTCGATCAGGAGCACTACCTTCAAAGTTGTGGCATTCTAGAAGCCCTTCAGAACACTTTCTCTTCAGAAGCTTTAAAGGATACATGGAGGGTCGTTGTGTTTGTTTTAGGTCAAAATATGTTAATGCACATTGAAGATGTGGTCCCAACAGTTGAACAACACACTTTTATCGAGTGTTTCTCCATGCATCTTGCTTAACCAATTTGATAAATTAGTAAACATGGAGTTACGTAGCATGTGATTTAAATCGGCTCTACCAAGCCTATCAAACGTTACGTAACTCCAAGCTCATTACCCTATCAAAATAATATGCCCGAGTTAGTGCACATAGAAAAAAAGCCAATCTGTCAGCCTTTCTGCTGATCACTCTTCTCCAATATAGATGACAAGATATCTGCTATGGAAAAGTCTACACCATCGCCAGACATGATTGCCTGGGAACATGTCTGGCTGCGTTGTAGACTTTTGCGTAGCAGATATCTTGTCATCTGTATTGGAGAAGAGCAATCAGCAGAAAGGCTGAGAGATTGAGCTCGTTCGATTTGTGCACTAACTCAGTCATATTTTTTTTATAGAGTAATGAGCTTAGAGTTACGTAACGTTTGATAGGCTTGGTAGAGCCAGTTTAGATCACATGCTACGTAACTCCATGCTTACTAATTTATTAAATTGGTTGAGAAATATGCATGGAGCAACGCTAGATAAAAGTGTGTTGTTCAACTTTTTGGACCACATCTTCAACGTGCATCAACACATTTTGACCTAAAACAAACACAAAGACCCTCCATGTATCCTTTAAGGCTTCTGAAGAAAGTGTTCTGAAAGGCTTCTAGAATGCCACAACTTTGAAGATAGTGTTCCTGATCGAGCTCACAAGAGATGAAGAACTTTTTACCAACTTCAAAGAGGGCAACGACCAGCTTGAATACAGAATCAACAAGCTGGAGGCAAGCTTGAAAATTATCGAGATTCACATACTATAGCAAGCATCTAATCTTCTCCAAGGAATGTTGAAAGCATGTCAAGGCAAGACAACACAATCAATTATAACCATATTGCTAAGGAAGCAATGATACTCTATTTTCCTTTCAATCTTGTTTTTGGTTCTGATCAGGTCAACGACAGTGGACCTGATAAAAAACACAAACAAGAAGGCATGGGATAAAATTTAAAATTCAGAAATTTGTTGCCTTTTCTTAGATTCCTTATTTTAACTGCAGGTGCTGTTGGCATAAGTTTTCTAGACTTGTTGTACATCATTTCTACCCTTGATGCCCGTGAGGCTTCTTTGTTGGTCTTCTCTTATTTTCCATCTAGGTGATAATCCCAACCACGTAGCTCTCTAGCAAAGTGTCCATCTGCATTGTTTTTCTTTCAGAGACACAACAAATGAAATTACATTACTGGATGTACTTTCATATTTGTACTTGATTTAGATCTCATATATGTTAAGATAATTCCACCGGCCAGATTCGTTAGAAGTTACTTTCTACCCTATGTATCTTCTTCAATTATCTCTCAAATGATATAGTCTTCCATCAACCACCTATTTTCCTTCAAAAGCATTCTCCTACAACACATTCTGGCATAAAATCATCACCTCGAGCGAGAAACCCAGCCATATAAATTTTATCTAGGGCAATAAATATATTGGTTTTCCGTTCTTATTAGATGCAGTGCTAAGCTTCGAAGGCCCTCTAAGGGTCCAATGCACCCTAAAAGTTAGTCCAATCGCTATTAAATCTCTTTACAATGACACAAAAATTAGATCCCTTCACAATACTTGACAAATAAACATGAGCAACAACCCACATTAAATCTTAATAGGCTATCAGAACCATATTCATGGTCTCTCAGCCTTATTAGTTCGGACCTACCAAACTTAACTATAAAATTACAGACATCTTGTTTGAATGATCTATGACTAATTAGTAAAGACATCATTCACAAAATCAGTGCACTCTATGTGTGTTTCCACGATAACATTATCAGTAATACATACCTCCAGCATATGAAGTGGTTTCATTTACAAGTAGTTTATTCCTCGATCCCATCTTTACTGCAGCCTCTTGAGATAGTCCGTCAAAAGTTGATCAACTGTCAGTTCCTTATATCTATAAAGAAGATAAAAAAATTAATGTCACAAAAAGAACATTGTCCATCTGTTGCATCAGATGTGGAGTCTGTTGCAACAGATGTAGAGTCTGTTGCAACAGATGTGAAGTCTGTTGCAACAAATGTGGAGTCTATTGCAACAAATGTGGAGTTTGATGGAATACATCAAACCAGCCTTTCTGGTGGTTTTATTTTTTCCAACAGTTTCTCCATCTGTTGCAACATCAACAATAGCATAAACATCAACAAAAAAGAAACAACATTTGTTCCAACAACAACAAAGAAGCAACATCTTTTGTGCTAGAACCATCAACAACACCACAAGTTCCAACAACGCCAACCCCACCAACAACATCAATAACTGCATCAACAATAATGAAATAAACAAATACATACAAAAATAATGATACTACCAATAAGGCTTTTAAACTTCTCTCAATAGATGACTTTTTTCTCATATTGTAACAAAAATTCTCATTTGTTTATTCAACACATACAAGTTCCATAAAAAAACAAATTTAATAAATATGATATGGGTAAATAGTAATTAAATAAAAAAATAGATATAAATAATATGCAAAGAAGAAAAAGAGAATGAAAGAGCAATAATGAACCATACCTTAATATCAAAAAAGGATCAAAATAGAAATTTAAGTCGAGGAAAGATATGGATGGTTTTAGATCTAAAAAGATCTTTTTGAGAAGAGAAGAGAAAAGAGAGAAAAAAGGTCGTGACCCTAAAGAGAAGAGAGAAAAAGATGAGAGTTGAATAAAATAAACTGCAGCTGAAGGAAGAGATGAGATAATTTCTATAGATGTATTGTGTACGTAGACATGGTGGTTTTCAATATTCATCAATTAATATTCATTAATTTCATTAATAATTTGAGGGGCACGAGGAAGACTAAGACTACTAACATTGAAAAAACAAGACAAGATTGCTCAATGAATCATTTTTGAGATATCCAAGAAATATTTTTTACCGCCTTTAGTAGTAAGTACTACTACTTGATATTATCTACTCGAACCAGAAGTTTCTTACTTTAAAATTAAAAGAGATAAAAAAAAATTCAAACAGATATGTCATCTGTTGCAACATATATAAATATCTGTTTAGAAATCCAAATACCTCAATCATCGGTTACTACAGATATAAATATTTGTTTAAAAATCTCAAAACCTCAATAATCTGTGACAACAAATGAAAATGTTCATTTGATGATTAATAAAATTAGATATGTCATCTGTTACAACATATATAAATATTATTTTGAAAATTTCCAACAGCTCAGTCATCTGTCACAACAAATTCAAATATTTATTTGATAATTAAATCAGATATGTCATCTGTTGCAACATATATGTACCTGTTTGAAAATTTTCAACAGCTTAGTCGTTTGTTGCAACAAATTTCATAGCAATTGATTTAGGTGGAACTAGGGATGTATAAATGAGCTCGCAGGGTCAACTACAAATCCAATCGAGTCTTTACAATTGCATGGTGTTAGTATTGCGTTCATACTGACCTGAGTCATCGATCGATCACTCTGAATTGAAATGAGTTCTCATCAACTCAATGTTAGGATAGTGATAGTACCTAAGTTGATTTAGGTGGAACTAGGGATGAATGAGTGAGCTCACAGGGTCAACTACAAATCTAATCGAGTCTTTGCAATTGCATGGCGTTGGTATTGTGTTCATCCTGACCCGAGTCGTTGATCGATCACTCTGAGTTGGAATGAGTTCCCATCAACTCAATGTTAGGATAGTGATAGTACCTAACTTGATTTAGGTGGAACTAGGGATGAATGAGTGAGCTTGCAGGGTCAACTACAAATCCAATCGAGTCTTTGCAATTGCATGGCGTTGGTATTGCGTTCATCCTGACCCGAGTCGTCGATCGAGATCTCTGAGTTGAAATGAGTCTCAACAACTCAATGTTATGATAATGATAGTACCTAATTTGATTTAGGGGGAACTAGGGATGAATGAATGAGCTCACAGGGTCAACTATAAATCCAATCGAGTCTTTCCAATTGGATGGTGTTGGTATTGCGTTCATCCCGACCCGAGTCGACGATTGATCACTCTGAGTTGAAATGATTTCTCATTAACTCAATTTTAGGATAGTGATAGTACCTAAGTTGATTTAGGTGGAACTAGGGATGAATGAATGAGCTTGTATGGTCAACTACAAATCCAATCGAGTCTTTGCAATTACATGGCGCTAGTATTACATTCATCCCGACCTGAGTCGTCGATCGATCACTCTGAGTAGAAATGAGTTCTCATCAACTCAATATTTTAAAAACTATATCTTTTAAATTTTTTAAAATTAATTAAGATCAATTAGGACCAAATTAGCAATTTCAAAACTTGTCATTCTTTTTCAAAATTACAAATCAACCCATACAAATCATCCATTTATGAGAAAAACTTTTTATTTCAAATCTTAAGTTGTTGCTCTTCTCTCTCTCTCTCTCTCGGGGTGTTCTCTCCCTCTCAACAATACAAACAATACAAACAACAACTACTCAACATATTGCTCAACCCTTCAAAACAAGTCAATTTTCTTCCCATTTGCGACTATATATAGTTGTTTTTTTTACTTCATTCCCGCTTGTATCTGTTGTTTTCTCTATCTTCGCATGTAACAGAGTTTGAGAAGAGTTCTACATTTGTTCTTTATTCTAAAAAATAGGGCTTTTTAGTTAATGATAAAAAAGAAAACTTTTAGTTGTATTATCTTCGAGAATGGGTTAAATTTTGAGTTTTGATGCTAAAAAAGTAGGAAGCACCCAAGAAAACCCTAGTTTTTCTCTCAGTGTTTTGTTGACTATCGTGGTATTGTTGGATGGTGTTTGTGGTATTGTTGGTGGTTGTTGTTGGTAGTGTTGGTATTGTGTTTTTTGGCGGTGGTGTCGGTGGTCTTGGTGTTGGTATTGGTGGCATTGGTGGTGGTCTTGGTGGTATTTTTCATGGCATTGGTTGTGGTGGTGGTGGTCCATCTGTTGCAATGGATGGAAGATCTGTTGGGAGATATTAAATAGGTCTTCAAACAGATTCCCCGTCTGTTCCAACTGATGGGTTATCCGTTGGAGTATTTTCTTCTAATGTGGCAGAGAATAATTTATTGAAATTTCTCCACCTGTTGCAACAGGTGGAATATCAATGGGGAGATATTAAATAGGTCTTCAAACAGATTCGGGTTCCCCATCTGTTCCAACTGATGGGTTGTCCGTTGGAGTATTTTTTTTTGGTTATGTGGTAAGAATAATTTATTGAAATTTGTCTCACCTTTTTTAAAAAAAAATTATGCAAACATCAAATGCAATGTATTTTTTGTTTTTTTTGGTTTTTAGTTAAAAGATGTCTCCCAAAAGAAAAGAAACAAAAAGTGGAGAAAGTGGATCAACTTCCGATCACCAAACAAAAAAGGCTAGAGTACAGATAGATTCGGAAGAACTTCCAGAACAATCTCAGTCAGGGCAAAATGAATGCGAGGAAAGTGATAAATCCTCCTCACCAATGGAGCATGAAATATTATCAAAATTCCAGTATGATTCTGTCAAAACCATTATGTAATCTTTCGCTAAATTTTTCATTGAAATTTTGTGCATAAACGTGTTGGGTTCTATCTTTTAGAATGAATTATAAATTTTCCGTGCGAAATATCTTATATTATGACCCACCATTGCGTAGAGTATCGAATAATCTTTCCAATGATATGTGGATCATCCAAAACGGACACCCGAGCGACGAGTTATGAACATTCCGATCGAACCGTGAATAGTAGTTAATAGTAAAACATGCAGGAAAAAGTACTGAGGCCTGGCGTATTTTTGCTCCAACTTTAAACGATCATAACTCCTTCTACATGATGATCTGGGTGATCTACTATATATCAACGGAAAGCTCTGCGAGTGCTCTTTCCAATGAAATTGGTTTCATCCAATTTGAATATTGGAGTAAAACGTTATGGTTGATCTACTTCAGACCATCAAAACAGTCCACCAAAGAACAGATTCGAGACTTTTTTTATTTTTAGGGGAGTTTTGGTCATTCCCCATCACCCAAAATCCGTCCAAACCCTATATTAAATTCTATTAGAAGTATTATATGTTATATTTCATCAAACTCCCTCAAAAAGAAAACCCTAAGCTCCTATATCCAACTTCAAGAACCTCCAAAGTTCCCCATTAATTCTGCAAATTTATTCAAGATTCCAAGTTCCTAGTTCAAGAACTCCAAGAACCATCATTCAAAGACACGATTAACATCTCAAAAATGAGTATCGATCTAAAGTTCATCATTCAAGGTATGTGGGGTTTTTCAACAAGAACTCTCTTTCGTTCTTGTGCCCAAAAGTAATTTTCTTTACAAAGGCATGATTTTTATTTGATTTTTATGAATTTGAAGCATGAACCCATATCTTATGATGATTATTATGAAATCTTGATGTTTATAATTTTGAAAGATGAATTTGCATGTGTGGTGATTTAAAGCATGAATCTTGAACGATATTTATCATGATTTTGATATTTGGGTCGTCAATCCCCATTGGAAATTGTGTTTTTTTAGAAAGTGTGTGTTATAAGCACGTTGATGTTGAATATTTGAGATATTTTGAATTATTTGACCTTTTGGTCTTAATGGAGTTTTTTTGAACCCAAGTGTGAAAGAAATCCACAACGTGGTTGATTTTGATAGATGGAAAGAATGATGGCTCCCGATGTATACTTATATATTACTGAAATTGTTTTATTGTGGATTGTCTTTGAAATGATCTGAGCTAAGTCCGGGAGAAATCTTTAGCACCGAGTGGGAGGTATAAAGCGACCTTACTTCCTTAGAACTACGTGACCCCGTAGGAGTGAGTCTGAGGCTGATTTATATAGTGATCACTAATTTATGTGGATTTGATATCGATAGTCCTACTCCGATGGCAAGGATAGGACAACTCTCCCCAACGTGGGTTGTACGTTGGACTCCATGTAGCTCACATGATTTATATCGGTTATAGGATCTCCCAGTGTGTGTGTGTTTCCTTGTGTCTATGGTGAATAGTGAAGTGATTTGAAAGTGGAATTGTGAAAGTTATTCTTTTGAAAGATTTAAATGATATTTATATTATGAGAATTGATATTCTTGATGAACTGAAAGTGATTGACAAATTATATGATGACTCACATGTGTTATTATACTTATTTCATGCTCTTATGATTATGATGATTTTCTTTGGGCTATGTGAGTCTTTTATACATCCTGCATATTTCTTATAAATATTTATGATGATGATGTTTATAAAATTGTATACACCCCCATATACTCGGTTCCTTTCCATGGTACTGACCCATATCTTCGGATGTGGGCTGTATTTTCTCAGAATGTAGGTTCAGGTGCTCAGTTCCAGGTTTGACAGTGATTCTTTGGGCACGCTGTTCTATATCCTCTGTTGTGGTGAGTCCTCATGTTCCGAGGATATAATGTCTGATGTTAGTTTCATGGAATTTTTTACATTTAATAACTGAGTATGAGTCAGTTGGGGCATGTCTCAATGGCTCGCTGGTTTTATTGATTTTCTTAGAGTCTTGTCAAATTAGTATAGATGTTGGGAGTTGACTAATAAGTCATATTTTTTTATCTTTCTGAAATTCTTTTATTCTTGAATGATGATTACTCTATTGATATTTGAGGGTTATTTATGGAAACCCCATTGATTTGTGTTGAACTGAATAAAAATGGCTCAAAGAGTTAGCTTGGGGCTACTCGTAGCCTCAAGTACCGTGTGAAGCTCCAAACTCATTTTTTGGGGTGTTACAAACTTGGTATCAGAGCCTAAGGTTTTAAGGTATCCTAGGAAGTCTGACAAGCCGCGTTAAGTTGAGTCTTGATCATCGGTGTGTAGCACGCCACATCTATGAGCAAGAGGCTACAAGATGTTTTAGGAAAACTGTGATTCTTTCTTTCAAAAGTCTATCGTGCTTAAAGTTGTCTCTCTGCTATTAATTCGTGCTCTTCTCCTTCAAAAATATGCCTCCACATCAAGCGAGAAGAAATAATGATGGTCAGCAACCTCAACCCGCTGACCCATTGAATAAAAACGTGTCTCATGCTGAATTTCGGGCAACCTTTCAGGCACTGGCCCAAGCTGTTACTACAAATGTTCAGGCCAACCCAGCCCTGGCTCCACAGTAGTAGGGAGGTGATTCAGTTGCTGCCAGGATTCGTGACTTCATGCGGATGAATCCGCCGAAATTCTATGGGTCCAAGTCTGATGAGGATCCACGGTTATTTTTAGAGGAGGTGCGGAAGATTACTCAGGTGATGCATGTATCTGAGAAACATAGTTTGGAGTTGGCTGCGTATAGGTTGAAAGACCTTGCTTATGACTGGGTTGTTGCTTGGAGGAAAGGTAGAGGTAAGGGAGCTATCCCTATAACTTAGCAAAAGTTCCAGGATGCATTCCTAGATAAGTTTTTCCCTTTGGAGATGAGGGAGGCGAAGGTGGAAGATTTTATAAACCTGCAACAGGGCTCTATAACTGTTAGAGAGTACTGTCTAAAGTTAAATCAGTTGGCCAAGTATGCTTCTGACTTAGTGGCTGATAATCGGGCTAGTATGAGTAAGTTTATGACTGAAGTGTCTAGTTATATGGTTAAGGAGTTTATGACTGAAGTGTCTAGTTATATGGTTAAGGAGTGTAGGTCTGCTATCTTGAATAGTGAGATGAATCTTTCTAGGCTGATGACTCATGCCCAACAGATTGAGGCAGACAAGATTAAGGAGAGAGATAAAATAAGAGGGAATAAGAGACCTAGGTTCGAGCAGCACGAACAGGGTCAAACTAGATCGCTGGGAGGGAGTCGCCCTCAGTATCAAGATTATTCATTTATGCCAGCATCATCATCTGTTAGTGCTCCCATACCTAGAGGTAGGCAGGAGAAAGGTACCAGGTCATATGCATCCAGGTCCTAGTGCAGTGCTGGAAGTAAGTCAAATCGTCCCCTGTGTCCTAAGTGTGGTAGGGCTCATTCGAGTAAGTGTTGGGGTGAGAAGAGGGGTTGTTTCCGGTATGGTGACATGGGTCACAGAGTTAGAGATTGTCCACAGGATGGACAAGGGCATCATGACTATCGCCCTCAGACCCAGACTCAAACTGTTAGTGCTCCAGTTCCAGCGACTCGCCTAGCCCCAGATTAGGGCGCCTTTTCTAGCAATGCTGGCGGGCAGCGCTAGAATAGATTCTATGCTTTACCATCCCACCAGGAACAGAAGGACTCTCCCGATGTTGTTACTGGTATGCTTCGTATATTTCAGTTTGATGTGTATGCTTTGTTGGATCCTGGATCCAGTTTCTCATATGTTAAACCTTTGATTGCTGTGAATTTTGAAATGAGTCCTGAGATTATTCCTGATCCTATCCTAGTTTCTACCCCAGTGGGTGATTCGATTGTTGCCCAAAAAGTGTATACAAAGTGTCCTGTTACTGTTCTTCATAGAGTCTTATTGGCTGATCTGATTGAGTTAGACATGGTAGATTTTGATGTGATTTTGGGTATGGACTGGTTGTATTCTTCTTATGCCCCTATTGATTGTCGTACCCGAGTGGTCAAGTTTTAGTTTTCGGGTGTATCCGTGTTTGAGTGGTCTGGGAATTCTGTGTCACCCAAGAGTCATTTATCTCTTACCTCAAAGCTAGAAATCTTATTTCCAAGGGGTGTATTTACCATTTGGTTAGAGTCAAAGACACTAAGTTTGAGACTCCAACTCTCCAGTCTATTTATGTCGTTAATGAGTTTTTTGATGTCTTTTCGGATGATATCCCAGGGATACCTCCTGATAGAGAGATAGAGTTCGGGATTGATCTTCTTCCCGATACTTAGCCTATTTCTATGTCTCCTTACCGTATGGCCCCTGCAGAACTTAAGGAGTTGAAAGAGCAACTCAAAGATCTACTAGATAAGGGTTTCATAAGGCCCAGTATTTCTCCTTGGGGTGCTCCTATGTTGTTTGTGAGAAACAAAGATGGCTCTTTGCGTATGTGCATTGATTACCGCCAACTAAATAAAGTCACCGTAAAAAATAAGTACCCCCTTTCGAGAATAGATGATTTGTTTGACCAATTGCAAGGTGCAAGTTATTTCTCAAAGATAGACCTTCGTTCCGGCTATCATCAACTCAAAGTTTGGGAGTGTGACATCTCGAAAACCACTTTCCAAACTCGTTATGGCCATTTTGAGTTTCTTGTTATGTCTTTCGGGTTAACTAATGCCCCAGCAGCTTTCATGGACCTCATGAATCGAGTGTTCAGATCATATCTAGATATGTTTGTCATAGTGTTCATCGATGATATACTGGTGTACTCCCGTAGTAAGGATGAACATTCTGATCATCTCCGAACTATGTTGCAAACCCTTAGAGATCACAAGTTGTTTACCAAGTTCAGTAAGTGTGAGTTTTGGCTAAGGTCAGTTGCTTTTCTAGGTCATATCATTTCTTCCGAGGGTATTAGAGTTGATCCCCAAAAGACCAAAGCTGTTAGAAATTGTCCTAGACCTATTTCTCCAACTGATATTCGAAGTTTCTTGGGTTTAGCTGGCTATTACCGTTGTTTTGTTGAGGGTTTCTCCTCTATAGCGTCTCCTATGACTTGGTTGACCCAAAAGAAAGTGAAGTTCTTGTGGTTCGAATCTTGTGAGAAGAGTTTTCAGGGGTTGAAAACTCGACTCACTTCAGCCCCTATTTTGACTTTACCTGATGGTGTTGATGGTTTTGTGGTGTATTGTGATGCTTCGAGAGTTGGGTTAGGTTGCGTATTGATGTAGAAGGGTAAGGTGATAGCTTATGCTTCTAGACATTTGAAACCCCATGAGAAAAATTACCCCACCCATGACCATGAGTTGGCTGCTGTTGTGTTTGCTTTGAAAATCTGGAGACACTATTTGTATAGTGTCTATGATGATATTTTCACTGATCATAAGAGTCTGCAGTATGTGTTTACCTAGAGAGAATTGAATCTTAGGCAGAGACGATGGTTAGATTTATTAAAGAACTATGATATGAGTGTGTTTTACCATTCGGGCAAGGCCAATATTGTGGTGGATGCCCTAAGTAGAGTGTCCATGGGTAGTGTTTCGCATGTTGTAGAAGGTAAAAAAGAGTTGGCTCGTGATGTACATCATTTGGCTAGATTGGGGGTTAGGTTGTTTGACTCTGCTGAAGGTAGTATAGGGGTTCAGAGTAGTTTCGAATCCTCTTTGGTTTCGGAAGTGAAGGAAAAGCAATACTTAGATGCTAGTTTGGTCAGACTGAAGGAGTCAGTCAAGGACCAAAAAGTAGAGGTTTTCTTCGAAGGGGGAGATGGTATGTTGAGATTACAGGGTAGATTGTGTGTTCCGAATATTGATGATCTGAGACAGAGGATTATGGCTGAAGTGCACGGGGCACGATATTTTATTCATCCTGGTGCCACCAAGATATACCGAGACTTGTGAGAAATCTATTGGTGGAGTGACATGAAGAAAGATATAGCAGCGTTTGTAGCTAAGTGTGCAACATGCCAACAGGTTAAGGTTGAACACCAAAGACCTTGTGGTGTGATGCAAGAGTTTAGTATTTCCACTTGGAAGTGGGAAGAGATAAATATGGACTTCGTGATTGGTTTACCTCCTTCCCGATGCCATCATGATTCTATTTGGGTTGTGGTTGATAGGTTGACTAAGTCTGCTTATTTCTTGCCTGTTCATACTTCATATACTGCTGAGGATTATGCTAGATTGTATATCCGAGAGCTAGTCAGACTGCATGGAGTTCCCTTATCTATCATTTCGGATAGGGGTACTCAGTTCACTTCGCAATTTTGGAAAGCTTTCAAAAGGGTCTTATTACCCAAGTGCTTTTGAGTTCTGCTTTTCATCCGCAGAACGATAGTCAGGCTGAGCAGGCCATCCTGACCTTAGAGGATATGTTGAAAGCTTGTTCACTTGACTTTAAGGGAAGTTGGGAAGATCACTTACCGTTGATAGAGTTTTCTTACGATAACAGTTTCCACTCTAGTATTGGCATGGCTCCATTTGAAGCCTTATATGGGAGAAAGTGTAGATCACCCATAGGTTGGTTCGAGGTGGGTGAAGCGGCTATGGGTAGTCCTGATTCGGTATTTGAGGCTATGGAAAAAGTTAAGTTGATTAGGGAAAGGTTAAAAACTGTGCAGAGTCATCAGAAGTCATATGCGGATGTTAGAAGGAGAGACCTTGAGTTTGAAGTTGGTGACCTAGTGTATCTGAATATTTCACCCATGAAGGGCTGAAGAGATTCGGAAAGAAGGGGAAGCTTAGTCCCCGTTATGTTGGTCCTTACAAAATTCTTAGCTGTGTTGGTAAGGTAGCTTATAAAGTTGAGTTGCCTTCCGAGCTGTCCTCTGTTCATCCAATATTCCATGTCTCCATGCTTAGAAAGCATATTAGCGATGCTGTGATAGTGGATTCCTCTGTGAGTGCTGACATTCAAGAAAATCTTTTTTTGATGAGATTCCTGTTGAGATTCTTGATTTCAGTGTCTGAAGACTAAGGAACAAAGAAGTTCCCTTAGTCAAGGTGTTGTTGCGAAACCAATCTGTTGAGGGTGCAACTTGGGAAGCTGAGGCGGATATGCGATCCAAGTACCCACACCTATTTTCTGCGAACTCTGATCAAGCCGAAGGTACCGTTCTTTCCTAAATCATGCACTTTTGATAAAATTTGCAGCAGTTCAGCTGTCATTTATTATGTGTTCAGCTGTAGTTTCTTGAATTTATGCATTCTATGTTGCATTCGAAGTGAAAAGCGATGTGGTGATGAGTCTAACGAATGGCTTCAGCTATATGATCTATTCCCTATCTAATCTTGGCATGTCTAGCGTCATTCAAGGATGAATGTTTCCAAGGGGGGGATGATGTAATACCCCGGAAAATTTTTCGTTGAAATTTTGTGCGTAAACGTGTTGGGTTCTATCTTCTAAAATGAATTATAAATTTTCTGTGCAAAATGTTTTAGATTATGACCCACCATTGCGTAGAGTATCGAATAAGCTTTCCAACGATATGTGGATCATCCAAAACGGACACCCGAGCGACGAGTTATGAACATTCTGATCGAACCGTTAATAGTAGTGAACAGTAAAACGTGCAAGAAAAAGTATTGAGGCCTGGCGTATTTTTGCTCCAACTTTAAACGATCATAACTCCTTCTACATGATGATCTGGGTGATCTACTATATATCAACGGAAAGCTCTGCGAGTCCTCTTTCCAATGAAATTGGTTTCATCCAATTTGAATGTTGGAGTAAAACGTTATGATTGATCTACTTCAGACCATCAAAACAGTCCACCAAAGAACAGATTCGAGACTTTTTTTATTTTTAGGGGAGTTTTGGTCATTCTACCTCACCTAAAATCCGTCCAAACCCTATATTAAAGCCTATTAGAAGCATTATATATTATATTTCATCAAACTCCCTCAAAAAGAAAACCTTAAGCTCCTACATCCAACTTCAAGAACCTCCAAAGTTCCCCATTAATTCTGCAAATTTATTCATGATTCCAAGTTCCTAGTTCAAGAACTTCAAGAACCAGCATTCAAAGGCACGATTAACATCTCAAAAATGAGTATCGATCTAAAGTTCATCATTCAAGGTATGTGGGGGTTTTCAACAAGAACTCTCTTTCATTCTTGCGTCCAAAAGTAATTTTCTTTACAAAGGCATGATTTTTATTTGATTTTTATGAATTTGAAGCATGAACCCATATCTTATGATGATTATTATGAAATCTTGATGTTTATGATTTTGAAAGATGAATTTACATGTGTGGTGATATAAAGCATGAATCTTGAACGATATTTATCATGATTTTGATACTTGGGTCGTCAATCCCCATTGGAAATTGTGTTTTTTTAGAAAGTGTGTGTTATAAGCACGTTGATGTTGAATATTTGAGATATTTTGAATGATTTGACCTTTTGGTCTTAATGAAGTTTTTTTTGAACTCAAGTGTGAAAGAAATTCACAACGTGGTTGATTTTGATAGATGGAAAGCATGATGGCTTCCGATGTATATTTATATATTACTGAAATTATTTTGTTGTGGATTTCTTTGAAATAATCTGAGCTAAGTTTGGGAGAAATCTTTAGCACCGAGTGGGAGGTATAAAGCGACCTTACTTCCTTAGAACTACGTGACCCCGTAGAAGTGAGTCTGAGGCTGATTTATATAGTGATCACTAGTTTGTGTTTATTTGATATCCATAGTCCTACTCTGATGGCAATAATAGGACGGCTCTCCCCAATGTGGGTTGTACGTTGGACTCCATGTAGCTCACATGGTTTATGTCAGTTATAGGATCTACCAGTGTGTGTGTGTTTCCTTGTGTCTATGGTGAATGGTGAAGTAATTTGAAAGTGGAATTGAGAAAGTTATTCTTTTGAAAGATTTAAATGATATTTACATTATGAGAATTGATATTCTTGATGAACTGAAAGTGATTGACAAATTATATGATGACTCACATGTGTTATTATACTTATTTCATCCTCTCATAATTATGATGATTTTATTCGGGCTATGTGTCTTTCATACATCCTGCATATTTCTTATAAATATTTATGATGATGATGTTTATACAACTGCATACACCCCTATATACTTGGTTTCTTTCCATGGTACTGACCCATATCTTCGGATATGGGCTGCATTTTCTCGAAATGTAGGTTCAGGTGCTCAGTTCCAGGTTCGACAGTGATTCTTTGAGCACGCTGTTCTATATCCTCTGTTATGGTGAGTCCTCATGTTCCGAGGACGTGATGTCTGATGTTGGTTTCACGAAATTGTTTACATTTGATAACTGAGTATGAGTCAGTTGGGCATGTCTCAACGGCTCGCTGGTTTTATTGATTTTCTTAGATGCTTGTCAGACTAGTATAGATGTTGGGAGTTGACTAATAAGTTGTACTTTGTTATCTTTCTGAAATTCTTTTATTCTTGAATGATGATTACTCTGTTGATATTTGAGGGTTATTTATAGAAACCCCGTTGATTTGTGTTGAACTGAATGAAAATAGCTTAAAGGGTTAGCTTGGGGCTACTCGTAGCCTCAAGCACTGTGTGACGCTCTGGGACCCATTTTCTGGGGCGTTACACATTAGTATTGACAAGTTTCAAGCTGCGATGCCGATGAATAACCTTAATGCAGTATTTGGTGATCTTGTACTTAAATGTCAGTTGGGGAAACCTTTTGACGAACTTAGAAGTATTATGAAGAAGGAAAACATAGATGGACTTTTTAAGAAGAGCTACTTTGCACACTTTCTTGAGCTGTCTGGGCCCCGCCCTCTCCGTTTCCTAATGATCATGGTATATGGCCTTCTCAAGCGCAGGATCATGTATGCGGAGAATGATGGAGGTCCGAAGGAGGGAGGAAATAAGATGGATGAAGTCTGGATCAACTACTGTGGCATGCTGGTTTATTGTGGATTAAAAGAGTTTGCCATTGTGACGGGCTTGAGATACGATTGTCCACAAGAACCTGCCATCAAGAAAACACCCCACAAAGGATCCAACAAACGCAAGGTAAAAAATGATGGGTTGTTGGGCATTGTTGGACCTAGCTACAAAGTGAAGGATTTGATAGCGGATCTCAAGAATAAACACATACCAAAGCACTACAGGGAGAAATTGTGCTTAGTTTGGTTTTTCCATTCCATTTTATTGGCAAGAGACATTAGGAAAGTCATAGAACATGATTTGTTGATGCTTGATGATGATTTTGGGAGATTCATCGATTATCCTTGGGGCTACGACAGCTACTAATTGACTGTCAAATATTTACTAAAAGAGCTAAAGCCAAAGACGGCCACATTATACGGCTTTTCTTGGGCTTTTATGGTAAAATTGATCACTATTTTTACTCATTCATTAATTTATATTGAATATACTTATGACTTTTTTTTTGCTTGCTTCCTGTTTACAATTTTTAGGTTTGGGCATGTGAAGTCATTCCTCCCCTCTAAAAGCATTTCACGGATTACCCAGATAAGGTTTCTCATCCAAGGATCCTTAGGTGGTTGGCTGCAGTAGAGAGCAGCAAAAAATATATTAACGAGGCTAATCTCTTTAACCCTCCGGATGATGCAGTACGTCTTTTTTCAACTAAAATAATTTACCTCAAAGAAAGATACAGATTTTCCATCTGTTGTAAGAGATTACCCATCAACTACAACTGGTGCAATGGGTAATCTGTTGCAATAGACGATCCATATTTTGCAACAAATTAACTATATGTTGCTTTGTTCTCTGAACCCTACTCAACATATTACCTATCTACTATAAATTATGCAACAGATGGGTATTCTGATGCAATATATTATCAATCTGTTTCAATATACAGATTAGCTATTGCGGTAGCTAGATCGTTTATTGCATAAGTTGGTTGTGTTAATATAACCCAAGCCCCATGTAACCCAACTGACTGCAAATTATTATTATACGATTTAAATTTCTCCTGTCATTTTTTTATAGGTTGTGCATCCTTGGATCGTGACTACCATTTATGAGATGGGGATGACTTCTTTTCTCACTCTGGGTCTTGTTGATACAAAAGAAGACCCAACGGTGGAGTTAATAAAGAAGGAATAGGATGGAGCAACATCCATAAGAAGAGCAGTTAGGCAAGGTCAATCTAATATTGAAGCTCTTCACGACCTAACTCAAACTGCTACAGATCCGGGTGCTTCTTCTAGGGGTGTTGCTGGTGGAGTTGTTTGTGATAGTGGCAGTCATTCTACTTCTGCTGCTGCTTGTTGTAATTATGAGCATATTGGTGCTCAACAAAATAAATATGTTTGAAAATAACCCTTGCACAGGTCCTCCCTCTCACCCCTACACCGATCCCTTCCACGCTTATAGTGGTCCCTCTTACCCCTCCTCACCCTTATGTTCTCATTGCAAATACAAAGTGTGCAAGGACAGAGAGGATAAACTCCTCAATAAGCTAGAGGCTATTGCTAAAGCTGCCGAGGAGTTGAAATCCAGGAGGGGTGTCATACTATCTAATGAAGTGAGGAAGCCATGCACTCCTATAGTGGAGGTTAGGAGGAAGAGAATAAAAATTAGACAAATTCTCTCTGTTCTGAAATCAGCAAAATATGCAACATCCCCCGCTCCAATAGTTGTTGAAGTTCAGGGGCAGCCAAAGAAGGTGGACATATTTGCGGTGCTAGGAAAGGAGAATAAGAAGGAACTGGAAGAATTCATCAAGATGAAGGTTCAAAAAGAATACACCATGCATTCATTTGCCGCCAAATACTTCTCAAATATGAAAAATATGTGCGTGTGGTACGACGACAAGGTAATTTTACTTTTGCTAACCTACCCTTCCAATCTACTCCATGAAGAAGAATCTACGCAGCAGATGTGTAATCTGTTGCAACAGCTTGGTATTCTATTGCAACATAATATACATCTGTTGCCTAAGTTGCGTTGGCTGGGTAATCTGTGAACTGATTCAGAGAACCCTCTGCATCGGATTCTTTTCACTGTGTTTTTATTCTTTACAATTACTAACCTATTTAAAAATTATCTTTTTATACCACAGTATGTTGATGAAATTCTCTGCCTCATGAGGGGCAGGCAATTAGCGTACCCAGATGCTTATGATGCTGCTTATAGGATAATGGACCTCAACTTCTACAATAATTTCAAAGATAGGTACACTGATCTTCGTAATCTTGCTGATTCCGGTGGCCTGGGATTTGATCAGTTAGTTTCTATGTTCCAATGGGATGAAGAAGCGATTAAATATGTTTGAGGGAAGAGGCCATATCCACACGACAAGAGCTGGACTAAGTAAAAGAGAATCCTTAAAGTCATGAACGTGGATGTCACCCATTTTCTCACTGTTGAAATACTACTATACAAGGGAAAGATTAAGTTTTATGACTGTAACTTACCTGTGTTCAGCGAGAAGACATTTTTAACCCACATGCAGCCACTCTTGAAGTTGTTGCCCAAGTTGTTGATGCAGAGTAAGTTGATAGATCATTTGCCGGCTGAAGTCTTGGCGAAGGAACCATGGATTTTTGAAGGTCAAACTAAGAACATCCAGCTCCCAAAAAATACAACTGGTGCATCTTGCGGGCCGTACTCGCTTGCATACATGGAGTGTTTGCTGACCAGCACAAAAATGACCGGTGTGTGCGACACCGTTGTGGGAAAGATGCAATGATTCTGGGCATATGAGGTACTAACTAAATGGTTGGAGCCAGTGTATAAAAAAGAACATGTACAAAGACAAAGACAAACACGATAACAAATTTTTATTTCAAGCCAATTCACTTTACATATAGGGGCAATAATTTTTATGTCTGGCAAAGTTGAATTTTTATAATGCAACAGATTTTATATCTGTCGTAACAGATATAGAATCTGTTGTGACAGATTAATTATCTATTGGAATTGGTTGGTCATCTGTTGCGTTATGCAGATGTTCCCAGTCTGTCTATCGCAACAGATTTATGATCTGTTGTAACATATAACTTATCTGTTGCAACTGATCGGTAATCTGTTGGAGCAAATAAAAAAAATAGGAAGACCTTTTATATAATTTCTAATAGGTGACCTATGTGTTGCATCTCATGTTGCAACATATGTCTAAATCTGTCTGATAATATATGTCGTCTATTGCAGCAGATGTATTATCTATTGTGATATTTGAATCTAGTACTCCATTTCAATTAACATGTTCAAAACTCGGAATTAATGATATTCATAGACAGAATAAAATAAATTGAAGCCTTCGGAAATTACATGAAATAAAATAACTCAACAAATAAATAAAATGTAAAAAAATCATTATGAGTACAAACGATCTACTCTACAAATAAATCAACAAGTTAAACCAAGGAGGATAGGTTATTACATTGATGGACTCGAGCTATAAAGATCTAATCAATATGGATAAGTTGTTTTTCATCTAGTGCTATGGAATTCGGCTTTGGTCGTCGTGGATCTTTAACGTCGGTTGCGTATGGCTTCTGAGATTTCGCTTCTCCATATTTCCATAAAAGAGCAGTATATCTTTTGCGGAGTAATCCGGCATAAAGTCCATCATTTGGTACTTGTAATCCATCGTTCAAATACTCGGCATAGGCGATAACAAAAGGACCTCAATCCCTGCGTTATAAAAAAATAGATAATTCATATCTTTCAGTTCATGCAAGCATTGTGAAATTTGTGAAATGAAACTAAATCATGACACTTAAACTTACAGGCTACCAATAATTTGTTGAGCAACTCCGTCAATATATTGTACATCAAATGGATTATCCATTTTATCTCGGTATGCTTCAATCGTCGACCAATCAATACGAACCTTTTGATCCAAAAATCCACTCATATCAAGGTAAGTAGGCAATATGTTGGCCAGTTTTTGTATCTCAGACGACGACCCGGAACATCTCCTTCGCGACATCGAGTCATAAACTCGGATGCGCCTCTCTTTTAGAATGATGACAGCCAACACCCAATGAAATTCATCACCACAATTGATTGGGATGTACACTTCGTCGACCAAATGCCAAGGTAAGCCAGCCGGAATGCTAAAACCTTTGATGATGTTGATTAAGCATTCCTCATTTCGGAAAACTTCCGACTGCTGTTGACAATACCTATCGTAGGCATTATTGATGTAAACTTTGTACAAATAATTGCCTGTTGTGTATCTGTATTGTTCTTGTATTTGCAACTTGGCCTTCTTTCGGAGGTAGTAAAAAATAACATCGATGTGCTGCACATATTATCAAATATTTTAGATTACGTGATAAAAAAATCAATATGCAGATGCAATTAAATAAAGTATTAATTAATAGTAATATGTATGGCCTTTAAACCTCATCATTCCAGAAAGTTTGGGGCTGTGACATCAAATAGAACCAATTCTTCATTTTGGGATGTGCAACAACAAAGTCAAACATATCAAAACCAAGACTCGATTTATTCACTTTGTAGTGCTCATCATTTTGTTTTCTACATGATGATTTATATGTGTTAGTTTCAGGTTCTTACAACAAGAATTGTATAAACCAATATTCATAAAATTGATTTATGTACCTGCCGGCATGATGCTTTAACAGCCCATCGGCAATCCATTTTGAATAGTCGTTGATCCACTGTATTAGTTTTTTTTTAGCCTCGTCCGAGATGTTGAACCCTTCAAATGGGTAATTCTTCCGTTCTCCCAAACTGACAGGCTCTACTTTTTCTTCATCTTTGGAAGCAGTTGATGGATTATCAACTGTCATATTATACTCTTCGGCAGTAGTTGTGACATCCACCTGGAAAGCCAGAATTTTCAATGCTAAGTAGAGATATACAACAGATTTTCCATCTGTTGCAATAGATAATTCTTATGTTGCATCAGAGGGATTATCTGTTAGGATAAATTCGAACAGGTTAATCAGAGCAATACGATAATTTTGAAAAGATGATCCATCTGTTACAACATAAGACTCATCTGTTGAAATAGATAACGAATCTGATGTAACAGGTTAGACAACAGTTGCAATAGATGTGTACATCTGTTTGATAATTTTCAGCAGATGTATCGTCTGTTGAAACAGATATGTTATTATTTGTTTTTTGGAACAGATGATGTACATTCACTTTCTTCAGCTCATACTACTCTTCTGTGGCCCTTACACACTGAAAATCGATGTAAGACAAAGACAGAGGCATTACAATCTTGATTTTTTTGATGATTGATGATGCCTTGTAAGTGTCTTTCCTTATCCTCTTAGTCGCCTTGATCTCTAGTGGAGTGTCTGGATATGAAATCCTCTTTGATGAAATGACACCCCTCTTAGATGTCATTTCCTTTACAGAAGCAGTTAGTGCATTAATAGCATTAATCACTCCATCGTATTTCGCCTTGCAGTCTTGACATTTGCATGAAGAACATTTGCTAGATGCGGCAAAATCTGGAGAAAAATCTGTACAACCATTATGATCATAATCATAATGGCTTATTGTTTCAAAAACTGTAAGAGGAGCATCATTAGCTCCACCCTCCAAAATTATTTTTCTTGTGATAGTTGTTGCTTCAAATAATTTATTTTTATTCCATCAACGACCTTAGGGTCCGATAAAGTTTGTACAGACCATAAAGTAAGAAAAAATGTCATCTTCAACTCTCGGTTGGTCAGAAAAAGCCACGGATGGACAATCTAAAATAAATCGGTACATATATTAAAAATGTTGATAAAATCATTTATCATTAATTAAAACAAAAACTTGATTAGAATTGGACTTACTGCTTCTTTGGGGGGATTAAAAAGATCAAGAAATTTTGCATTTTTATCGGTTTTGGCCGACAACCATCTCAGAATTCTTGGACAGGAAACTTCTTCCTGGTAGTTCACTTGTTGTCTCAAATAAGGAATGGCTTCAAATGCCCAAGCCTATAACATAATGCTAATAAATCAAAAGCATTATTGAATAAAAAAATGATGAATCATATTATGATAAAAGAAATATTTACCATGAAGGCCCATGGAAAACCATATAAGTTGACTGTTTTTGGCGTTAACGGAGTCAACAAATATTCGACAGTCATTTTGAAGCTTTCATAACCCCAAGGATAGCTGTTAAATACCTCAAGATCCTCGAAGATATTTATTAAACTAAGGATTATGTTGTTGTTAACGTCTCTTACCCAAAGAACATTATGTACAAACCAAACCAAGCACAATGATTGATTGTGCTTCTTTGAAAGTCATTTACCTTTCAACGCTTCAATCAAATTTTTGTTTTTGAAGCTTGGACCAACAATGAAAACCAGGTCATCACGATCACTTGACTTGTCTTTTTCTTTTTTGGGTGTGCGGGGTGCTTTTATTGGGTCAGAGTAGGTATAACTTGAAAAGGAGAAGGAGGATAACATTTTAGTCCAGTAACTATGGCAAACTCCTCCCAACCAAAACAAACAGACATGCCACAGTAATTTATCCATACCTCATCCATCTTATCTTTGTTTTCATACATAAACCTGCGCTTGAGAAGATCATATACCATTTCATTTGGAAACGATCAGTGTTGTCCTCTGGCAAATCAAGATATTTTCCAAAGCAGCTTTTCCTAAAATAAGAATCCAATTTTTGTTCTCGAAGTATTTTTCTGAAGGCGTCGAAAGATTTTCCCATGACTGACTTAACCATGAGATCACCCATTAATCTGTGGCACCATCTCACTGCATTCTCATGGGGTAACGATCAATGCTGAAGGTTTTAACCAACTCTTCGATGGAAGGGCTATTAATATTTGGATCATCTCTTTTGAAAGATTCCTCCTCCCCGTGTTTATTATCTTCTTCTCCTAATTGAGATAACGATTGTAAAGCAAGCTCATAGAGTGGTGGATGTAGCTGAGCTGCTACACTTATTCCTTTACTTGGAATTGATTTGATTTCTTTTATTTTGGGAGCCATGTTATCTTAAATTAATAGGAACATAACATAGATTAAAATTGATTAATGCTTAATAGTAATATAACAGTTCCAACAGACAACTAATCTGTTGCACCAGGTATATTATCTATTGCATCATATAACCGACCTATTGTAACGGATGAGTAATATGCAGGAACCATAAAAATAGCACAATCTGTTGCACCTGGTATTTTATCTGATGTAACACATAACTAACCCATTGCAACGAATGAGTAATCCGTTGAAAATAATAAAAACAGATCACTAATCTGTTGCACCAGGTAGTTTATCTGTTGCAACATATAACCGACCTGTTGCAACGGATGAGTAAATCGTTGGAAAGAATAAAAATGGATCACTAATCTGTTGCACCAGGTATATTATTTGTTGCAACAGATAACCGACCTATATGAGTAAATCATTGGAAAGAATAAAAATAGTCCTAATCTGTTGTAAAATGAAGAGTAAACCGTTGGAAAGAATAAAAAAGATCACTAATCAGTTATCTGTTGGATCAATATCATTTAGATTTCTTCCCAACAGAAGAGTCGTCTGTCATAACAGATGAATGATCTGTTAGATTGTTCACTTGTTACATCAGATTTTTAATCTATTGCATCAGATTTTAAAATGAAGAGTAAACCGTTGGAAATAATAAAAATAGATCACTAATCAGTTATCTGTTGGATCGATATTGTTTAGATTTCTTCCAAACAATAGAGTCGTCTGCCGCAACAGATGAATGATCTGTCAGATTGTTCACCTGTTGCATCAGATTTGTATAGTTGCATCAGATTTTTAATCTGTTGCATCAGATTTTCATCTGTTGCATCATATGTTTCATCTATTATATCAGATGTTTCAACTGTTGCAATACCAGTTCTACCAAGACAAACAACAAATCAACCCAACAACACCAACATATCACACACACACATACATACTAAGAACATCAACTGTGACCAAAAATTACCAACAAATTCGAATCAATAGTACGAAAAAAGAGAAGAAGAAATGCAAAAATGCCAGAAATTAGAGTTTTATTCAGTCCACATTTCAATATCAGAAGAGTAGTTGGCTCAAGTTCCTCTGTTTCTTCATAATTTTTTACCTGTAAAAAAGAAAATGGAAGGACGAAGAACTCAAAATTGTTGTCGCCAAAAAAGTGTTCATGTTGATTGACGGTTGAAAGTCGAAAAGGAACTCGCCCGATGATTTGTCGCCGGAGGTTGAAGGGAGAAATTTTGTAGAACTGTTGGTTGGGAGAAGATGGAGAGAGAGAGTGGTTGATTAGGATTGAAGAGGGGTGTGGGTTGGGTTGATTTGTATTTTTAAAAAGATTAGAAAGTTTTAAAAATATTAATCAAGTTCACAATTAACTTAATTAAGTTTCCTAATGATGTTTGACCCTATCTATTGGTCAATGTCAT